>NC_092389.1:52490198-52656179 GCF_030028105.1 Mobula birostris | reverse complement strand
GTACACTTCCATTGATGCCTCCATATTATTGTCCAGATATAGTTATCCCTCCTTCCTTCTCCCATTTTGTGTTAATGTATGAAGTCAAGTGTGTTTTAAGATCTGACAGATCTTTATACACGCTTGAAATGATTCTACTACCATTATCTGAATTATACGCTTTTCTAAACAGTTCTATCAAACGTGTACTTGCCTTGGTTACATTTTTCACCCTCCTATTAACATAATGTCGCATCTGCAAATACCGATAAAAGTCTAGTTTTTCTAATAAGTGTTTCTCTTTAAGCATTTCAAAACTGAACAGTGTTCCTTCTTTCATTATATTGCATAGAATTGTCCGGCCTTGTCTGAACTATTTTTACTGAGGGTAGCTTCCACTGATTAATTGGGCAGACAATTCCACAGGTTCACCAGTCTTTGGGAAAAGCAGTTCCTCCCCAACTCCATCCTAAATTTACTCACCCGAATCTTGAGACTCTGTCCCCTAATTCTAGTCCCACCAAACAACTTTCCTGCCTCTATCTTATCTATCCCTTTCATAATTTTATATGTTTCTATAAGATGTCCTCTCATCCTTCTGAATTCCAGTGAGTACAGTCCCAGGCAACTCAATCTCTCCTCATAGTCTAACCCCTCCTCATCTCTGGAATCAACCTGGTGAACCTCCTCCGCACCGTCTCCAAAGCCAGTATATCCTTCCAGAACTGCACACAGTACTCCAGAAGCTGACAAACTTCTATAGATGCGTAGCAGAGAGTATATTGACTGGTTCCACCACAGCCTAGTATGGAAACACAAAATGGCCTTGAAATGGAAAATCCCACAAAAAGTAATGGATATGGCTCATTCCATTACAGGTGAAGCCCTCCCCAGCACTGAGAACATCTACACGGAGCGTTGTCGCAGGAAAACAGCATCCATCATCAGGGACACCCACCACCCAGGACATGCTCCCTTCTCACTGCTGCCATCAGGAAGGAGGTACAGGAGCCTCAGGACCCACACCACCAGGTTCAAGAACAGTTATTACCCCTCAACCATCAGGAAGGAGTTACAGGAGCCTCAGGACCCACACCACCAGGTTCAGGAACAGTTATTACCCCTCAACCATCAGGAAGGAGGTACAGGAGCCTCAGGTCCCATACCACCAGGTTCAGGGACAGTTATTACCCCTCAACCATCAGGAAGGAGGTACAGGAGCCTCAGGACCCACACCACCAGGTTCAGGAACAGTTATCACCCCTCAACCATCAGGAAGGAGGTACAGGAGCATCAGGACCCACACCACCAGGTTCAGGAGCAGTTATTACCCCTCAGCCATCAGGAGGGAGGTACGGGAGCCTCAGGACCCACACCACCAGGTTCAGGAGCAGTTATTACCCCCTCAACCATCAGGCTCCTGAACCAGAGGGGATAACGACACTCACTCCAACACTGAACTGTTCCCACAAACTACGGACTCACTTTCAAGGGCTCTTCATCTCATGTTCTTGATATTTATTTATTATTAATATTTATTTCTTTACATACTTGCACGGCTTGTAGCCTTTTACATGCTGCTTGAGCACCCACGTTGCCGCGGTCTTTCGTTGACTACATTACGGCTATCACTCTTTTGTGTTTCCATTGAGTGTGTCTGCAAGATAATGAATCCCGGTGTTGTATGTGGTCACATATCAGCACTTAATAAGAAATTTAATTTAAATTTTCACCTCTCAGCTTTCTTATTCTGGTCTCTTCCCCCTTTCACTTCCCGTCCCGATTAAGTAAACGTGGAGGTTTATTTTTGTGCGTGTTACTCTGGATCTCTAGCATCCGCAGACTCTCTGGTGTGTTGCCACAGTGCGGCTGGCCCTATGACTCCAGGAGACGCAGGGACAGGAAAGAAGGAGTTAATGCCGAATCTGACTAAAACTAAACAATCCAACAGCTACCTCCTGGTGAGTTTTCACCTCCTGCTCCGAAAGCTTTATACTTCCTGCCCAGTGTAGCAACTTCAGGTACAACACGTGTTGACAGAGCCTCTGGTTGTTTGCAATGGAAGCTACAATTTGTCAGTTAATAAAAAAGGACAGAAAGAAAAATCTTTTCATTTGCATCTTGGGAGCTGTCCCCCGAGAAGCAGGGGTTTCAAATTTTACTTCTAAGATTGCGCAACTTAAACGAAAGAGTGCCAGACACCAGGAGCTGGTAGGGCATTGCCAGGAGAGAGAGGTGGAGGGCACGATGTGACGGGTTGTAAAGTCTGGCTGGCTGCTCGCTCTGCAGAACCCACTCTTTCCTTGGCGTTACAGGGGGTCTGCAAGGGACAGGACCACCAGAACAGTCACAGGGGCTGCCAAGCGAGCCTCCTGCCAGCTTTGGATCGAAGGGTATGAGCCATGGACCAGTGCTGCTGGGACACAGGCCGGGGCCTGATCAGCCCTGGCTGGGTCGCCTGGTCTGGTGTTGAAAGGTCCGAAACACCTGATGACCCCAGGTTACATCACTGATATTGTGTCCCAGTGTACCCTAGGATGTACCTCAGCAAGTACATCCCAGGATGTACCCAATGGTGTTCAAATGAGAAGAGCTAAGGCACCGGTGACCCCTGTTTCCATCCAGGGGGTCAGTGTGGACATGGTGGAGGATTACAAATACCTGGGGATACGAATTGACAATAAACTGGACTGGTCAAAGAACACTGAGGCTGTCTACAAGAAGGGTCAGAGCCGTCTCTATTTCCTGAGGAGACTGAGGTCCTTTAACATCTGCCGGACGATGCTGAGGATGTTCTCCGAGTCTGTGGTGGCCAGTGCGATCATGTTTGCTGTTGTGTGCTGGGGCAGCAGGCTGAGGGTAGCAGACACCAACAGAATCAACAAACTCATTCGTAAGGCCAGTGATGTTGTGGGGATGGAACCGGACTCTCTGACGGTGGTGTCTGAAAAGAGGATGCTGTCCAAGTTGCATACCATCTTGGACAATGTCTCCCATCCACTACATAATGTACTGGGTGGGCACAGGAGTACATTCAGCCAGAGACTCATTCCACCGAGATGCAGCACAGAGCGTCATAGGAAGTCATTCCTGCCTGTGGCCATCAAACTTTACAACTCCTCCCTTGGAGGGTCAGACACCCTGAGCCAATAGGCTGGTCCTGGACATATTTCCTGGCATAGTTTACATATTACTATTTAATTATTTATGGTTTTATATTGCTATACTTATACTCTATTCTTGGTTGCTGCAACTGTAATAAAACCCAATTTCCCTCGAGATCAATAAAGTATGTCTATGACTAAATACAGCAGACACCAGCCATAATGTTTGACCTTTAAAAATAGAAACTTATCACTCCACAATTGTGAATATTTGAAATTTTTTAAATGGCTCCATTCCCAGAAAACGTTTATACGTCCTTAAACTTTATTCACTAGTGTTTGAATCTTCCTGACGTGGCCGATTTTTGGCTTGTCCCTGGACTCCTGTGTTGTTTATTTTGTGCCTGTGAGCTGTGTGCCTTGTTGCTTATATCTGTGTTTCTTGTATTTGTGATTCTAGCTACCTGTTATGGATTGTACAGCACTTTGGTCAACATGGGTGGTTTTTAAATGTGCTTTATAAACAAACTTGACTTGACTTGAGCTTAAGAGAGAAAAGATATGGCCGGCCGGTGGTGAAACGCGATCGGAAACGAACTCTTGAGGCTAGTGCTCAAACCCGGCCTGTTCCTTGCCCACCTGCCATCCGTGATGGGTTGAGCGCTGAGCATTGAGCTAGAAACCTGGGTCTCGTAATAATTAAAAAAGACAGAAGTGCTCGAAATGGCAAGGTTGTCGCCCACGGGGACGCAGAAAGGTACGGCAGTGGAAAGTTTTAAATAAAGCTGGCAAAGTGTACGGATATTACAGTTTCCAAGTGGTTCCTGCCATAAAAAACGTCAGTAAACCACCAGTTCTCCTTTTCGGTTTTGCATATTACACTTATAAAAAGCTAGCTTGTGCGGGCAAAGAAGCAAGTATTTTTTGCAACCTCTTCCTTCATTGAGTCAGCAATGATAATAACAGTAATCTATATTAATAATTCATTACCCATCAAAGTTGCTGGTGAGCGCAGCAGGCCAGGCAGCATCTCTAGGAAGAGGTACAGTCGACGTTTCAGGCCGAGACCCTTCGTCAGGACTAACTGAAGGAAGAGTGAGTAAGGGATTTGAAAGTGGGATGGGGAGAGGAGATCCGAAATGATAGGAGAAGACAGGAGGGGGAAGGATGGAGCCAAGAGCTGGACAGGTGATTGGCAAAAGGGATACGAGAGGATCATGGGACAGGAGGCCCGGGGAGAAAGTCAAGGTAAGCGGAACAAGTGCTACACATGCCCTTACACTTCCTCCCTTACCACCATTCAGGGCCCCAGACAATCCTTCCAGGTGAGGCAACACTTCACCTGTGAGTCGGCTGGGGTGATATACTGCGTCCGGTGCTCCCGATGTGGCCTTCTATATATTGGCGAGACCCGACGCAGACTGGGAGATCGTTTTGCTGAACACCTACGCTCTGTCCGCCAGAGAAAGCAGGATCTCCCAGTGGTCACACATTATAATTCCACATCCCATTCCCATTCTGACATGTCTATCCACGGCCTCCTCTACTGTAAAGATGAAGCCACACTCAGGTTGGAGGAACAACACCTTATATTCCGTCTGGGTAGCCTCCAACCTGATGGCATGAACATTGACTTCTCTAACTTCCGCTAATGCCCCACCTCCCCCTCGTACCCCATCTGTTATTTATTTTATACACACATTCTGTCTCTCTCCCTTTTCTCCCTCTGTCCCTCTGACTATACCCTTGCCCATCCTCTGGGTTCCCCCCTCCCCCTTTTCCTTCTCCCTGGGCCTCCTGTCCCATGATCCTCTCATATCCCTTTTGCCAATCACCTGTCCAGCTCTTGGCTCCATCCCTCCCCCTCCTGTCTTCTCCTGTCATTTTGGATCTCCCCCTCCCCCTCCAACTTTCAAATCCCTTACTCGCTCTTCCTTCAGTTAGTCCTGACGAAGGGTCTCGGCCCGAAACGTCGACTGTACCTCTTCCTAGAGACGCTGCCTGGCCTGCTGCGTTCACCAGCAACTTTGACGTGTGTTGCTTGAATTTCCAGGAGTCCTGACGAAGGGTCTCGGCCCGAAACGTCGACTGTACCTCTTCCTAGAGATGCTGCCTGGCCTGCTGCGTTCACCAGCAACTTTGACGTGTGTTGCTTGAATTTCCAGGAGTCCTGACGAAGGGTCTCGGCCCGAAACGTCGACTGTATCTCTTCCTGGAGATGCTGCCTGGCCTGCTGCATTCACCAGCAACTTTGATGTGTGTTGCTTGAATTTCCAGGAGTCCTGACGAAGGGTCTCGGCCCGAAACGTCGACTGTACCTCTTCCTAGAGATGCTGCCTGGCCTGCTGCGTTCACCAGCAACTTTGATGTGTGTTGTATTGAATTTCCAGGAGTCCTGACGAAGGGTCTCGGCCCGAAACGTCAACTGTAATTCTTCCTAGAGATGCTGCCTGGCCTGCTGCGCTCACCAGCAACTTTGACGTGTGTTGCTTGAATTTCCAGGAGTCCTGACGAAGGGTCTCGGCCTGAAACGTCGACTGTACCTCTTCCTAGAGATGCTGCCTGGCCTGCTGCGTTCACCAGCAACTTTGATGTGTGTTGCTTGAATTTCCAGCATCTGCAGAATTCCTGTTGTTTGCGTTTAATAATTCATTATAAAGCTCTTGGTCAGACCCCACTTGGAGTACTGTGATCAGTTCTGGTCTCCTCACTACAGGAGGGATGTGGATACTATAGAGAGAGTGCAGAGGAGATTGACAAGGATGTTGCCTGGATTGGAGAGCGTGCCTTATGAGAACGGGTTGAGTAAACTCGACCTCTTCTCCTTGGAGTGATGGAGGATGAGAGGTGACCTGATAGAGGTGTATAAGATGATGAGAGGCATTGATCGTGTGGATAGTCAGAGGCTTTTTCCCCCAGGGCTGAAATGGCTAACACGAGGGGGCATAGTTTTAAGATGCTTGGAAGTAGGTACAGAGGGGACGTCAGGGGTAAGTTTTTCCACAGAGAGAGTGTGGTGAGTGCGTGGGATGCACTGCCAGTGGTGGTGGATACGATAGGGTCTTTTAAGCCACTCTTAGATAGGTACACGGAGCTTAGAAAAACAGAGGGCTACGCAGGAGGGTAACTCTTTTTTTTTTGGGCGTGTGCGTCTGTGCGTGCGTGCGTGTGCAATGTTGGCGGGACGATGTCTTTTTCATGCCTTTACAAGGCGCGGAGCAAGAGAGAGACAGACACTTCGTGGCGCGCCGCTCCTCAGGCAGCCATTTCACAGTAACTTTCCCCTTTTTTATTCTACGAGGTCGAGTTGAGATCTCGACACTCAACCCGGCACGGACGGAAAGCCTACTCGGGAGCGGCTCAGACCGGATTCGAATCCGGGAACCTCCGTTTCAGAGTCACTGTGCCACCAGCTGGCCCCACAGGAGGGTAACTCTAGGCAGTTTCTAGAGCAGGTTACATGGTCAGGACAACATTGTGGGCCGAAGGGCCTGTAATACTTTATACCTCATTGTCGCCAAACAATTGGTTCTAGAACGTACAATCATCACAGCGATATTTGATTCTGCGCTTCACACTCCCTGGATTACAAATATTAAATATTAAAGATATTAAAAATAGTTAAAATTAGTAAATATTAAAAATTTAAATTATAAATCATAAATAGAAAATAGAAAAATGGGAATTAAGGTAGTGCAAAAAAAACCGAGAGGCAGGTCTGGATATTTGGAGGGTACGCAAGTGTGCTGCAGAGTTCTAAATTGCTTTTTTTAAAAACTGTCGTATGTACTAAGTGAAAAACTTGTCTTGCACACCGTACATGCAGATCAGTTCATGACACGGTGCGTTTGAGGTAGTACAGGGGGAAACGGTAACAGAAAAGTACAGCAAAGTCTAACAGCTACAGGGAAAGTGCAGTTCAGGTGCTCAGTTAAGGTGCAAGTTCACGGGGACAAGAGTCCATTTTAATCGTTCGAGGGAGCTATAAAGATAAATAGCCTCATCACAGTGGGATGGAAGTTCTCCTTGAGTCTGCCTCTACGTGCTTTCAGGCTTTTGTGTCTGCTCTCGATGGGGGCGGGGGGGGGGGGAGAATGTCTGTGGTGGGTGGGGTCTGTGGGGTCAGCTCTACCAGGCCAGTGGGAAGTGTAGACGTGTAGACAGACTCCATGGAGGGGGGAAATAAAACACAAGCAGAAACAATCTGCAGATGCTGGAAATCCAGAGCAACACACACACACACACACACACACAAAATGCTGGAGGAACTCAGCAGGTCAGGCAGCGTCTATGGAGAGGAATAAACACAAGAGATTCTGCAGACGCTGGAAATCCAGAGACAGACAGACAGACAGACACACACACACACACACACACACACAAAATGCTGGAAGAACTCAGCAGGTCAGGCAGCATCTGTGGAGAGGAATAAACACAAGAGATTCTGCAGACGCTGGAAATCCAGAGACAGACAGACACACAGACACAAACACACACACACACACACACACACACAAAATGCTGGAGGAACTCAGCAGGTCGGGCAGCGTCTATGGAGAGGAATAAACACAAGAGATTCTGCAGACGCTGGAAATCCAGAGACAGACAGACAGACACACACACACAAAATGCTGGAAGAACTCAGCAGGTCAGGCAGCATCTGTGGAGAGGAATAAACACAAGAGATTCTGCAGACGCTGGAAATCCAGAGACAGACAGACACACACACACACACACACACACACACACACACACAAAATGCTGGAAGAACTCAGCAGGTCAGGCAGCATCTGTGGAGAGGAATAAACACAAGAGATTCTGCAGACGCTGGAAATCCAGAGACAGACAGACAGACACACACACACACACACAAAATGCTGGAAGAACTCAACAGGTCAGGCAGCATCTGTGGAGAGGAATAAACACAAGAGATTCTGCAGACGCTGGAAATCCAGAGACAGACAGACACACAGACACAAACACACACACACACAAAATGCTGGAGGAACTCAGCAGGTCAGGCAGCGTCTATGGAGGGGAATCAACATGTTCTTCAGGACTGAGAAGGAAGGGGAGAAGATGCCAGAACAAGAAGGTGAGGGGAGGGGAAGGAGGACAAGCTGGAGGGTGATACATGGCTGTGGTGGTACCTATGGAGGGGAGGCATGTGTCCGTGATGTGCTGCGTGGTGTCCACAGCTCTCCGCGGTTTCTTGCGGTCTTGGACGGGGCAGCTGCTGTAGCACAGACCGCAGGGGCTGCTTTCTACGGTGCACTGATAAAAAATGATGAGGTTCAAAGGGGAAATGCCAAATTTTCATTGGAAGCAACGCACACTCAAAATGCTGGAGGAACTCAGCAGGCCAGGCAGCATCTATGGAAAAAAAAAGTACAGTCGACGTTTCGGGCTGAAACCCTCCAGGCAGGACTTTCTCTTGTTTGTCTCATTAGGAGCAATTTGCTTTTAAGTGTTTGTCGTTAAAAACACCAGGGAAATTTTACAGAAATGATCCGCTTTCAAATGCACTTCTAATCACGTTTAAGAGCATAAAACGGAATTACTGAGAGATACCGGTAAATCTATACTTAGAATTAAATTCCAGTTAATCCCAGCAGAGGTTTCTTCAGCACTGTGAAGGTATCTGCTTGACTCAGTGCCCCATCCAAAGCTGTGCATGAGAACACCAGCTCCGACTGTCATGTCATAAGAAAATGAGTCAGTTCCATCATCACAAACAGACCAGGAGAAACTGAACAACATTACTGCAAAAGAATCACGTGCTTTCCCAGCATATATAACGAATAAACTCTTCTCGGGCTTCCAGCCGGGTACAGAGGTACTGATTTTGATCGACGTTTCGATGACAACACTCTGCCATCTTCATCAGGGATGATGCCTGGGCACGTCTAGTCCAGTGGTATTTATACCACCATCGTCTGTCCCTCCTGATTGGTCAGTCCTCATCCAATCAGGTTTCTGCTGTCCCGCCTTGCTTACATTCGGATTCTAGTCCTCACTTAGAATGAGATCTTCGTCTTTGTTAAAATTCTTTTCCTCTAGTTTTACTTCAATGACGTCCTTCGCCAGGCGGATGCAAAAGCCATCGGTGTGGCACAGTAGTTTTGTGCTGTCAAAGTCAACCCTATGGCCATTGTGAATGCAATGTTCTGTTACCACCAATCTCTCCGGGTAACCCAAATGGAGACATCTCCCGTGCTGCACCACGAGTCCCGTCTGGCCGATATATGCCGCTCCGCATTCACGGGGAATCCTGTAAACACCAGCCGACCTGAGTTCCAGGGCATCTTTGACCCGACTCAATGTTCATCTTTGAACATTGCATTCGCAACGGCCATAGGATTGACCTGGACGGCACAAAACTGCCGTGTTGTGCCATTGGCTTTTGGGACTGCCTGGTGAAAGAGGCCATTGAAGAAAGGCTAGAGAAAAAGAGTTTAATCAAAGACGAAGGTCTCATTCTCAGATGGAACTGGAACTCCACTGTAAACAAGGTGGGAGAGCCGAAACCTGATTGGATGAGAACTAACCAATCAGGCGGGACTGACAACGGGGTGTAAATACCACCCGACTAGACGTGCCCAGGAATTATCCCTGATGAGGATGGCAGAGTTTGTCATCAAAACATCGGTTAAAGTTGATACCTGTACCCGGCTGGAAGCTCGAGAAGAATGTTACTGTACATTACAGACAGCCCTACAGGAAGATGTTTGCAGTAAATCATAGTGCTTCATGGGCATTTTTCTAAAGATATTAACAGCAACAATGCCCACATTAAAACAAATAAGTAAAGAAAATTCTACCATTCCTGTTTTCCTGTTTAATCTTTTAGGCCATAAGACACTGGAGCAGGATAAGGCCATTCAGCTCATCGAGTTTGTTCCACCATTCCATCATGGCTGATTTATTATCCCTCTCCTGCCTTTAACGCCCTGATTAATCAAGAAGAACCTGTCAACCCAATGAGTTGGCCTCCACAGCCCATTGTGGCAAAGCATTCCACACCTTCACCACCCTCTGGCAAAGGAAAGCACTCCACATCGTTGTTCCAAACCAGGGTGTCCCAATCTTTATTTATGCCACGGACCAACACCTTTAAGCAAAGAGGGGTCTGTGGACCGCAGGTTCGGAACCCCTGTTCTAAGGAGGCGTCTGTTATTCTGAGGGTGTGCGATCTGGTCTTACGCAGACCCACCACAGAAGCCATCCTCTCCACATCCACTCTATCTAGGCCTTTCAAACGTTTGATATGTTTCCATGGTTTCCACGGTTTGCTGGGCACGTGGCCAAGTGGTTAAGGCGTTCGGCTAGTTACCTCAAGGTCGCTAGTTCGAGCCTCAGCTGTGGCAGCGTGTTTGTGCCCTTGAGCAAGGCACTTAACCACACATTGCTCTAGTCTGTGCGAGGAGTGGCGCCCCACACAGACCTCCAATCTGCGCCCTGTAAGGCATGAAAGTGCCCGACGCAGCCCTCTCATGGTCTAGGTCGACGTTCCCTCCCTCCCTCCCCATGGTATCCCCCTCTCATTCTTCTGAACTCCAGCAAGCATACAGGGCCCACGACTGCATCAAATGCTCTTCCTACACTAACCCCTTCATTTCCTGCGAAAGCCCCCCACCCCCCCGGGCCCTCTCCAAATGAACTGGCCGAGAGCGACCCTATTAGATTCACATCCTGGCCAAATGTCTCGTTTGTTTAACGTTGTGCACAGGCAGATCGAGGTTTCAGCTCGGGCCCTGGATCGCTGACACTCCGCAGGTAAAAGGCAGCAACCTTACCTCAGCCACCAAAGCCACGATATCGGGCTCAGCGGAACTCTCCCGCTCACACCGGCCGCTTGCGTACGCACGCTCCATGCTGCCTCCTCCCTCGCCGTCTCACCAAACAGGCGCCAGCCGGGAAAAGCCGCACAGAGCCTACGAACTCAGCACCATTTCCAAGCAAGGGCCGGCGTGCTCCTCCTTCCAGGCGGTTTCAGTTGGTTTACCCAGGGCTGAACATGCAAAGTAGTGCTTGCGTTGGGAGTTCCACTCCCATCAGGGAGGAGGCTACGTAGCAGCCACCCCAGGACCAGCGGACTCCAAAACAGTGATTTTCCCCAAGCAGTGAGTCTGATCAACACCTCCACCCACTAACCCACCCCTCCACACCCCCCAAACCACCACTACTTTATCATTTCCTGTCAGTCACCTTATGTACACACGCTCCTGTCTAGCATCACTTTACGGACATGCAATCTATGTATTTATATTTATTGTGTTTTTTTTTATTGTGTCCTTTATCTTGTTCCCTTCTTCATTTTGTGCTGCATCGGATCCGGAGTCACAATTATTTCGCTCTCCTTTGAACTCGTGTACCGGAAATGACATTAAGCCGTTCTTGAGTCGTAATTTCTCCATTAGCGCCTTCGCCAACACGGCCAAGTCGCTTGCTCAGCTTTCAGCAGACGGTGCCCTGCCAACGCGCCCGGTTCTTGGCTGCGGGTAATCAGATGGCGAGGCTCACTTAAGCAGTGAGACAAAACGCGGCTGTATGAAGCAGCATCGGCAGTGAACTGTATTCAAATACATGCAAATACCTGTGGTAATGACAGGTGTGACATTACCTGCCCTGTGGGATACAGGGAGTCGTAGAATTGTACGGCACAGGTACAGGCCTTTTGGCCCATCATGTCCGTGTTGACCTTCGTGCCTACCCATGCTTATCCACTTTCCTGCATTACTTCTATATGTCCTGAACATCAAAGTACCTGTCAAGATGCCTTCCACCCACGCTGACCCAGTAGGCAATCCCTCCACGACGTCATCCCATTCTGCAGTTGTGATACTGTCCTTCAACAGCAGGGCCATCCCCCCCCCACCACCCCTTTTACCTCCCTCCCTCGTCTAGGATAGGTAAATATGGGCATAGACCAAGAACAGTGATTAGCTAATAATCAATACTGTCGCTGGGCAAATCAGAAAGAAACCCTACCTAGCAACAGATGACGTACTCGACATTGTTCTCTGAAAATGATAGACAAAGGTTCAGATAAGGAATTATCTGGTCATACAAAAACATCTCAAGGTACAACTAAATATGGGAAGGATAGTGTAGGGGAGTGTGGGCACGTGGCCAAGTGGACTAGTGACCTGAAGGTCGTGAGTTCGAGCCCCAGCCGAGGCAACGTGTTGTGTCCTTGAGCAAGGCACTTAACCACACATTGCTCTGCGACGACACCGGTGCCAAGCTGTATGGGTCCTAATGCCCTTCCCTTGGACAACATCGGTGGCGTGGAGAGGGGAGACTTGCAGCATGGGCAACTGCCGGTCTTCCATACAACCTTGCCCAGGCCTGCACCCTGGAGAGTGAAGACTTTCCAGGCACAGATCCATGGTCTCGCAAGACTAACGGATGCCTTTACTTTAGTGTAGGGGACAGAATGGTCGAGAGAGAGAGAGGGGAAGGTGTCAATATAGGGAACTGATGTTGCATCCGGGTTAGCTTTGGCAGAAAGTAATTATAACTAACCAATGATGATTTTACATTTGCAAACATGAGGAATTCGGCAGATGCTGGAAATTCAAGCAACACATATCAAAGTTGCTGGTGAGCGCAGCAGGCCAGGCAGCATCTCTAGGAAGAGGTACAGTCGACGTTTCGGGCCGGGACCCTTCGTCAGGACTAACTGAAAGAAGAGCTAGTAAGAGGTTTGAAAGTGGGAGGGGGAGGGGGAGATCTGAAATGATAGAAGACAGGAGGGGCAGGGATGGAGCCAAGATTGTTCACGTGTCGGCTAATTCCTAATACGTCATGACGGTATTTGACTCCATTCTTTCCGTCGTGGCGCTTGTCGAGACTTGAGCGGTGCACAGCGATGCTTCGCTGCCTGCTTGCATTTGGCCTCGCCTGAGAAATTGGACTGTCGAGTCGACTGACGCCGAAGACTGGCGGTATTCGTTTAATATTCCTTTCAGCCGCAGTGTGGGTTTCGTTTTCCATTTGAGGGTTTTAGTTAGCAGCCCTGATTGGCCTAGCGTTTACTGCTTTCTTCTCCCTCTAACTCTGTTCGCACTAAAGTCTGTGAACTATCGAAGTGTAGCTTGCTCCGCACTTGGGCCATATCCGAACGCAGTGACACGTACTGATTGTGCTCTAAGTTCATCATCTTTGTCCCTGATGCTTCTTGCATTAAAATAAACAAATTTCAACCCATCCAACCGACTGTATTTATACCCTATATACAGCGTATCTTTCCTCAAAGTCTCTCTACAATGGGGTTTTATTTTAATGCTACAGATCCCTACCGTGAACTGAGGTGTCTGTGGTCCCCAGTCTGGGAAACCCTGCATCTACCTTTACACCAACTGTTCCATCCTCTGCCCAGTCATTCTGGGCCCCATTTCCCCCGCCAATCTAGTCTAAACCCTCCCGTCAAGAACCTGCAAAGATGCCTCTTAAATATGGTTAACCTTCCTCCGGCAGCTCTTTCCAGGCACCAACGTTGTAGGAGTTTGAATCTTTCAAAACAGTTAACTTCATTTTAATAAACACAAAGAGATTCTGCAGGTGCCGGAAATCCGTATCAGAATCAGAATCCTTTATTATCGCCAAGTCTGTGGACACATACAGGGAATTTGATGCCGGTTTCCCTGAGCTCTGGCTGTACAGAATCAAAAAGCAAACAAAACAATAGTGCAAATAATCGTGAACTCTATACCTGTGTATGTACAGGTGGACTTGGTTTATAGTAGACTGAAATTCAAGTGTTCATAAGACCGATGGCATACGGAAAGAAACTGTTCTTGTACCTATTTGTCCTGGCATACAGTGATCTAAAGCGCCTACCAGAAGGAAGGAGTTGGAACAGGTGATGTCCAGGGTGTGATGGGTCTACAATGAGGCTGCTTGCTCGCTCCCTGACTCTAGATGCATATAAGTCCTGGATCGAGGGCAGCTTCACACTGATAATCCTTTCCACAGCCCTGACAGTTCTTTGGAGTCTATTCTTGTCTTGTTTGGTAGCCGATCCAAACCAGACAGTGATGGACGAACAGAGAACAGGCGGGATTATTCCTGAATAGAATTGAATCAGCAGTTCCTGAGGCAGGTTGTACTTCCTGAGTTGACGTAGGAAATACAACCACTGCTGAGCCTTTCTGATGAGAGTGTCCGCGGTGGATGTCCACTTCAGGTCCTGGGAGATTGTAACACCCAGAAACCTGAAGGTCTCCACAGCAGACACAATACTGTTGAGTATAGTGAGTGGGGGGAGTACTGGGGGGCTCCTCCTGAAGTCCACAGAGCAACACACACACACACACACACAAAAATTGCTGGAGGAACTCAGCAGGCCAGGCAGCATCGATGGAGGGGAATAACCGGTCGACATTTTATTTATTTGTTTGGTTGGTTGGTTTATTTTGGCATACAGCACGGAACGGGTGCTTCCGGCCCTTTGATCCGCGCCTCCAGCAACCAACTTAACCCTCGCCTAACCGCAGGACAATCTGCTGGTGTCGTTCCTTTCCATGCCTGGTGGTGCATCGGGCGACAACCCTGCCATCCCTTTAGCATTTTCCGTCTGTGCGTGTGTTTTTTTTTTTACGAGGCCCCACACTCAACCCAGCGCGGACGGGGAGCGTGCATGGAGCCGGCCGGATTCGAAGCCGGGACCACTCGACTCCAAGTCCAATGCAAGATGGCCGCCGCACCACCAGTCAGCTGTAGGACAACTTACTGTGACCGATTAGCCTACTAACCGGCACGCCTTTGGACCATGGGCGGAAACCAGAGCGCCCGGAGGGAAACCCACGCATTCCACGGGGACGGCGTGCAAACTCCTTACAGAGGACGCCGGGATTGAACTCTGCGAACTTTGACGCCCTGAGCAGTAATAGCTTCACACTAACTGCTGTGCCACTACCTTTTTTTCTCGCAGAGGATTAGAAATCTGCGTCCTCGGCACACTGCTTTACGGCAGCGAGACCTGGAGCCTCTACAACAGACAAGAGCGGCGTCTCAACGCCTTCCACCTTTGCAGCCTGAGACGCATCCTGGACATCATGTGGACTGACCGAGTCACCAACAATGAGGTCCTGGCCCACACCCAGATACCCAGCCTCTTCACCCTGCTCCAACAACACCGTCTCCGCTGGCTGGGCCACGTACGCCGCATGTCAGACAGAGGATCCCGAAAGACCCGCTGTGCGGGGAACTGGCCTCCGGCAAGAGAGCACAAGGGCGGCCCCACCTTCGTTTCAAAGGCGCTTGCGAGAGAGACATGAAGTCACTGAACATGAACGTTGAGGGGTGGGAGGACATCGCAAGCGATCGCTCTCGCTGGAAGCTGGAACTACGCAGAGGTCTAAAAAGAGGAGAAGAGAAGCTGAGGCTTGCTGCTGAAGAAAAGCGCACTCATCGGAAAAACAGCACCAAGACAACACTGGAGGACAGCGGCTTCAAAAGCAGTCGCTGCAGCCGAGACTGTCACTCCCGTGTGGGCCTCTACAGCCACAACAGACGCTGCTCTAACACAGACTGAAGCAAGACTTTCCAGGCGCAGATCCATGGTCTCGCGAGATTAACGGATGCCATCACCAGAAATCTGTGGAACTCTCTTCCCCCCACGGGGCAGTGGCTGAGAGTGTTTCAAACTTCTTAAACAATAGACAATAGACAATAGGTGCAGAAGTAGGCCATTCAGCCCTTCGAGCCAGCACCGCCATTCACTGTGATCATGGCTGATCATCCACAATCAGTACCCTGTTCCTGCCTTCTCCCCATATCCCTTCACTCCGCTATCTTTAAGAGCTCTATCTAACTCTTTCTTGAAAGAATCCAGAGAATTGGCCTCCACTGCCTTCTGAGGCAGAGCATTCCACAGATCCACAACCCTCTGTGTGAAAAAGTTTTTCCTCAACTCCGTTCTAAATTGTCTACCCGTTATTCTTAAACTGTGGCCTCTGGTTCTGGACTCCCCCAACATCGGGAACATGTTTCCTGCCTCGAGCGTGTCCAATCCCTTAATAATCTTATATATTTCAATCAGATACCCTCTCATCCTTCTAAATTCCAGTGTATACAAGCCCAGTCGCTCCAATCTTTCAACATATGACAGTCCTGCCATCCCGGGAATTAACCTTGTGAACCTACGCTGCACTCCCTCAATAGCAAGAATGTCCTTCCTCAAATTTGGAGACCAAAACTGTACACGATATTCCAGGTGTGGTCTCACCAGGGCCCTGTACAGCTGCAGAAGGACCTCTTTGCTCCTATACTCAACTCCCCTTGTTATGAAGGCCAACATGCCATTAGCTTTCTTCACTGCCTGCTGTACCTGCATGCTTACTTTCAGTGACTGATGTACAAGAACACCTCGATCTTGTTCCTAACTTGACACCATTCAGATAGTAATCTACCTTCCTGTTCTTACCACCGAAGTGGATAACCTCACATTTATCCACATTAAACTGCATCTGCCCACTCACCCAGCCTGTCCAAGTCACCCTGCATTCTCATAACATCCTCCTCACATTTCACAATGCCACTCAGCTTTGTGTCATCTGCAAATTTGCTAATGCTACTTCTAATCCCTTCATCTAAATCATTAATGTAAAGGCAGGAGTGTCAGGAAGACACGTTGCCACTGCATAAAACTTCGACCAGCCGCACCCGGAGTACTGAGAGCAGTTCAGGTTGTGCCATCTCAGGAACAGTGGTGAGGCCTTCAGAGAGGACGCAGAAGAGGTTCATCAGGATGCCGGCTGGATTAGAGAGCGCGAGCCTTAAGGAGAAGTTGGTACCAGAGGCTGAGGGGAGACCCGACAGGAGGTTATAAAGTGATGAGAGGCAAAGATAAGGGGCAGAGAGGAAGACTCTTTCCCCGCCCCCACCCCGGAGCTAAGGGGTCAAATACTGGAGGACGTGCTTTTAATGCAAGAGGGGTGAAGCTTAAAGGAGACGTGGAGGAGAAGTTTCCGGTTCACAGAGAGTGGTGGGGGTCTGGAACAAGCTACCAGGTGAGCAGATGCGACGGTGGCATGCCAGAGGCTTCGGTGAATGTTCAGGGAACAGAGAGGGCGTGGATGACGTACGGACAGGGCATCAGAGCTCGGAGCAGGAGTCGGCCTTCTGGCCCCTCGAGCCCGCTTTGCCTTTCAAGTAAGCCCGTGGCTGACCTGACCACGGATTCAGCTGCACCTCCCTGTCCCTTCCCCAGAACCCTTAACTCCCCTGCTATGGGAGGGGGGGGCGGGGAATTGAAGAATCTACCCAAGAGATTCAGGACAAGACAGCATCATAGTTGACACAGCCAAGGGTTGAAAGGCTGGTTCCTACTGAAAGCGAGGGGTTGACAGCTCCCGTGAATGCAAATTTGCGGTTACAGTCAGACCTGCCATGATCTCAGAACGATGGCAGAGCAGGTTAGATGAACAGAGTGGTCTGATTACCCCTGGTCCTGAGATTACGCAGGTGATACTTCAGGGATGGGCCCTTGAGGCTGGCCTGGTCGGAGGGGTGGTCGTGGGGACGAGCTCCCACTACCTAGTCATAGTCATAGTTATACTTTATTGATCCCGGGGGAATTGGTTTTCGTTACAGTTCCACCATAAATAATAAATAGTAATAGAACTATAAATAGTTAAATAGTAATATGTAAATTATGCCAGGAAATAAGTCCAGGACCAGCCTGTTGGCTCAGGGTGTCTGACTCTCCAAGGGAGGAGTTGTAAAGTTTGATGGCCACAGGCAGGAATGACTTCCTATGACGCTCTGTGTTGCATCTCGGTGGAATGAGTCTCTGGCTGAATGTACTCCTGTGCCCAACCAGTCCATTATGTAGTGGATGGGAGACATTGTTCAAGATGGCATGCAACTTGGACAGCATCCTCTTTTCAGACACCACCGTCAGAGAGTCCAGTTCCATCCCCACAACATCACTGGCCTTACGAATGAGTTTGTTGATTCTGTTGGTGCCTGCCACCCTCAGCCTGCTGTCCCAGCACACAACAGCAAACATGATAGCACCGGCCACCACAGACTCGTAGAACATCCTCAGCATCGTCCGGCAGATGTTAAAGGACCTCAGTCTCCTCAAGAAATAGAGACGGCTCTGACCCTTCTTGTAGACAGCCTCAGTGTTCTTTGACCAGTCCAGTTTATTGTCAATTCGTATCCCCAGGTATTTGTAATCCTCCACCATGTCCACACTGACCCCCTGGATGGAAACAGGGGTCACTGGTACCTTAGCTCTCCTCAGGTCTACCACCAGCTCCTTTGTCTTTTTCACATTAAGCTGCAGATAATTCTGCTCACACCATGCAACAAAGTTTCCTACCGTAGCCCTGTACTCAGCCTCATCTCCCTTGCTGATGCATCCAACCATGGCAGAGTTATCAGAAAACTTCTGAAGATGACAAAACTCTGTGCAGTAGTTGAAATCCGAGGTGTAAATGGTGAAGAGAAAGGGAAACAAGACAGTCTCCTGTGGAGCTCTATCAGACGCTCCCAAAGGCCTGCGCCTTGAATAGCTTCTGACAACCAAGTCTGGCTACTAAGCCCGGTAAAACCGTTTCTACTGACAGGAGAAGGGGCAAGGGCAGGTTACTAGCGCCTCGAAACCAGCTGCTCCGGGCACATGGGGCACACCCAGCAACCCATCTAGGAGAAGGAAAACTCTGATCTCAAACCTCCGCTGTCTTTGTGGCTGTACCCGCTCACGGGGGAGGGCTTCAGGAGTGAACCCCGCCCCGAGGGAAAAATCCGGAGCTGGAGTCCCTGAGGCAGTCCGACGCCGGCTGACAACTTCCAGACGCTGCTCGGACCAAACTGTATCCGGTCTCTGCCATTCCCATGGGTTCCTCGGCTGCGTGGAGAGGGGGAGCCTGCCGTGTGGGGCATCAGCTCGCTCTCCGTATCGCAGTGCCCTGGCCTGCGCATCATGTAGACAGCTGGTAAGCATTATCCATGATCGACCCCGACCATCAGAGGGCGTCATGCTTTTGGGAGGCCACAGGGTCACAGAGGACAGAAACAGGCCCTTCGGCCCATCATGTCCAGGCTAACCCGACCTCTTGCCTCGTGCCCTCTACCTGCACCTGTACCACAGGCCCTCCATACCTCTCTCATCCACAAACCCGTACAAAACTTCTCTTCAGGGCTGCAACTGAACTCTGCATCCACCACTTCCACAGGCAGGCCGCTCCACACTCCCACCACCCCCTGAGCGAAGAAAATCCTCTTGAAATTCATAGAAACCATAGAAACTACAGCACAGAAACAGGCCTTTTGGCCCTTCTTGGCTGTGCCGAACCATTTTCTGCCTAGTCCCACTGACCTGCACACGGACCATATCCCTCCATACACCTCCCATCCATGTATCTGTCCAATTTATTCTTAAATGTTAAAAAAGAACCCAATCTCAAACATTTCACCTTTAGCCCTGAACCCATGACCCCTTTTCACACTAACCTACAGGAAAAAAGCCTCTAACCTCAATCGATCTACACACCAGGTGATTTTATGTACCTTAACAGGGTACTGTGCAAGAATCTCAGCATCCTAGCGATATATTATATACGTACCAAAGATCTTAGCATGTTGGCATGTGGCCAAGTGGTTAAGGCGTCGGTCTAGTGATCTGAAGGTCGTGAGTTCGAGCCTCGGCTGAGGCAGCGTGTTGTGTCCTTGAGCAAGGCACTTAACCACACATTGCTCTGCGACGACACCGGTGCCAAGCTGTATGGGTCCTAATACCCTTCCCTCGGACGACATCGGTGTCGTGGAGAGGGGAGACTTGCAGCATGGGCAACTGCTGGTCTTCCATACAACCTTGCCCAGGCCTGCACCCCGGAAACCTTCCAAGGCGCAAATCCACAGCCTCACGCAGAGTACTGTACATCTCCCCTCGTGCTCTTACGCTCCGGGCAATAAAGTCCTAAACTATTCAACCTTCCCTTACAACTCAGGTCCTCAATACCAGGCAACATCCTTGTAAATGTTCTCTACGCTCTTTCAGGCTTTCCCGTTAGGTAAATTATAAGACGAATACGATCATTGATGGAGGGTCAAGGACCATCGGAGCAGAACTTCTCAAGAGTGGCTGCCACCACAGTAAACATTCGATCAGCCAATGAGAGCGCTTTACAAATGTTCTGAGCCAATCACGTATCAGTTCACACTCTGACTCCCCCACGGCCAATCACGTATCAGTTCATGCTCTGCCTCCCCCACAGCCAATCACATGTCAGTTCACACTCTGCCTCCCCCACAGCCAATCACGTATCAGTTCACTCTCTGCCTCCCCCACAGCCAATCACGTATCAGTTCACACTCTGCCTCCCCCACAGCCAATCACGTATCACTTCATGCTCTGCCTCCCCCACAGCCAATCCCGTATCACTTCATGCTCTGCTTCCCCACAGCCAATCTCGTATCATTCACACTCTGCTTCCCCCACGGCCAATCACGTATCAGTTCACGCTCTGCCTCCACCACAGCCAATCACGTGTCAGTTCACGACCTGCCTCCCCCACAGCCAATCCCGTATCACTTCATGCTCTGCCTTCCCCACAGTCAATCCCGTATCATTCACACTCTGACTCCCCCACGGCGAATCACGTATCAGTTCACGATCTGCCTTCCCCACAGTCAATCCCGTATCACTTCATGCTCTGCCTCCCCCACGGCCAATCACGTATCAGTTCACGATCTGCCTTCCCCACAGCCAATCCCGTATCACTTCATGCTCTGCCTTCCCCACAGCCAATCCCGTATCATTCACACTCTGACTCCCCCACGGCCAATCACGTATCAGTTCACGATCTGCCTTCCCCACAGCCAATCCCGTATCACTTCATGCTCTGCCTTCCCCACAGCCAATCCCGTATCATTCACACTCTGACTCCCCCACGGCCAATCACGTATCAGTTCACGCTCTGCCTCCACCACAGCCAATCACGTGTCAGTTCACGATCTGCCTCCCCCACAGCCAATCCTGTATCACTTCATGCTCTCCCTTCCCCATGGCCAATCACATATCAGTTCACGATCTGCCTCCCCCAGGGGGGGCGTGTAAACATTCTTGCTCCCTCCCCAATTTATTCCAATCTTTTCACCCATAATGCCTGCAACTTCCAGTGAGGGTGGTACATCTGAGATGTCTAGGAAAAGCATTAGCAAGGATATGAAACCGCAAATGATACGGCATTTGGAAGCTGGTGAGCGCCAGGCTGACGTTGGCGGCTCTTTGAAATTGGCTTCATCGATGATAAAAACTGCAGGTACGATTAAAAAAAACCTTCTGCAACGACGACCTCAAAGTTACCGGTTAGTAACGAAGAGCTTCGAGAACTGGCAGAGCGACTCATCCCGGGCGAATCCGAGGATGTGGATGGAGAGGAGGGAACGCCAGCAAGGAGCGTCGCCACGATCGCACAGATGGTGGACCAGTTCAGCGACAACGGCCCCCGACTGGGAGCGAAGCGACAAGGCAGAGAGAGGCGTTCTCGGCCTGATTTCCCCTGCTACCGAGAGCTGCTTCATGGGAGGAAACCTAAGGGAAGGCAGTCAGATCTCAACGCCTACTTGAAGAAGAAACCAAAATCAGAGGAAGCCCCTCCTCTAAGACGTAACCTCCACCCACATCCCCCCACTGCTGCAGCCATGTGTTGTTTCTCCACTGACCTACAGGTTAAGCGTATTTGCACGTTTGTTACTCCACGAATTACTGTGTATACTGTGTATACATCTGGGGTTTGATTTTTTTTAAATCAGGTACACGTGTCCATTTACGTCATGTTATAGTGACTACCCCCACCCCCCAGCACCGATTTAGAATCAGAATCAGGTTTATTATAGAAACACAGACATAGAAACATAGAAAATAGGTGCAGGAGTAGGCCATTCGGCCCTTCGAGCCTGCACCGCCATTTATTATGATCATGGCTGATCATCCAACTCAGAACCCCGCCCCAGCCTTCCCTCCATACCCCCTGACCCCCGTAGCCACAAGGGCCATATCTAACTCTCTCTTAAATATAGCCAATGAACTGGCCTCAACTGCTTCCTGTGGCAGAGAATTCCACGATTCACCACTCTCTGTGTGAAGAAGTTTTTCCTAATCTCGGTCCTAAAAGGCTTCCCCTTTATCCTCAAACTGTGACCCCTCGTTCTGGACTTCCCCAATATCGGGAACAATCTTCCTGCATCTAGCCTGTCCAATCCCTTTAGGATCTTATACGTTTCAATCAGATCCCCCCTCAATCTTCTAAATTCCAACGAGTACAAGCCCAGTTCATCCAGTCTTTCTTCATATGAAAGTCCTGCCATCCCAGGAATCAATCTGGTGAACCTTCTTTGTACTCCCTCTATGGTAAGGATGTCTTTCCTCAGATTAGGGGACCAAAACATTCCCACTCCCCAACCATTATCACCAGCATGTGACGTGAAATTTGTAAACTTAGCAGCAGCAGTTCAAGAAATGCATAGAGAGAAAATAATAAAAATAAATAAACAAATAAATCAATTACAGTGTGCATATACTGAACGGATTAAGAAAGCGTGCAAAAACAGAAATAATATATATTTAAAAAGTCAGGTAGTGTCCAAGGGTTCAATGTCCATTTAGGAATCGGATGGCAGAGGGGAAGAAGCTGTTCCTGAATCGCTGAGTGTGTGCCTTCAGGCTTCTGTACCTCCTCCCCGATGGCAGAGGGGAAGAAGCTGTTCCTGAATCGCTGAGTGTGTGCCTTCAGGCTTCTGTACCTCCTCCCCGATGGCAGAGGGGAAGAAGCTGTTCCTGAATCGCTGAGTGTGTGTCTTCAGGCTCCTGTACCTCCTCCCCGATGGCAGAGGGGAAGAAGCTGTTCCTGAATCGCTGAGTGTGTGTCTTCAGGCTCCTGTACCTCCTCCCCGATGGCACAGGGGAAGAAGCTGTTCCTGAATCGCTGAGTGTGTGTCTTCAGGCTCCTGTACCTCCTCCCCGATGGCACAGGGGAAGAAGCTGTTCCTGAATCGCTGAGTGTGTGTCTTCAGGCTCCTGTACCTCCTCCCCGATGGCAGAGGGGAAGAAGCTGTTCCTGAATCGCTGAGTGTGTGTGTTTTCAGTGTCCTGTACCTCCTCCTTGATGGTAGCAGTGAGAAGAGGGCAGGTCCTGGGTGATGAGGGTTCCTTTTGAGGCCTCGCCCTTGAAGGTGTGCTGGACGCTGGGGAGGCCGGTGCCCATGATGGAGCTGACTGAGTTTACAACTTCCTGTATCTTAATCAATCCTGTGCAGTGCCCCCCATCCCCGCTGTACCCGACGGTGACGCGCCCAGTTAGACTGCTCTCCACGGTCCATCGTGAACACGGCCCAGCACATCACACAAACCAATCTTCCGTCCGTGGACTCACTTTACACCGCACGCTGTCGGAGCAGTGCTGCCAGGTTAATCAAGGCCACGACCCACCCAGCCAACACACTTTTCATCCCTCTTCCCTCCGGGAGAAGGCTCAGGAGCTTGAAGACTCGTACGGCCAGATTTGGGAACAGCTTCTTTCCAACTGTGATAAGACTGCTGAACGGATCCTGACCCGGATCTGGGCCGTACCCTCCAAATATCCGGACCTGCCTCTCGGTTTTTTTGCACTACCTTATTTCCCATTTTTAAATTTTCTATTTATGATTTATAATTTAAATTTTTAATATTTACTAATTTTAACTATTTTTAATATTTTAATATTTAATATTTGTAATCCAGGGAGTGTGAAGCGCAGAATCATATATCGCTGTGATGATTGTACGTTCCAGTACCAATTGTTTGGCGACGATAAAGTATAAAGCATAAAGTATCTGTAGAGATTTGCGAGCGTCTTTGCTGACGTACCACACCTCCTCAAACTCCTGATGAAATTTAACTGCTCTTGTGCCTTCTTTGCGAACTGCTTCGAGATGACGGATTCTTTAAGTGCTTCTGATGATGGAAAAAGGTGCAGCTGACTATGCAAACACGAGGAAATCTGCAGATGCTGGAATTTCAAGCGTCACACATAAAAATTGCTGGTGAACGCAGCAGGCCAGGCAGAGGAAGAGGTACAGTCGACGTTTCAGGCCGGGACCCTTCGTCAGGACTAACTGAAAGAAGAGCTAGTAAGAGATTTGAAAGTGGGAGGGGAGGGGGAGATCTGAGGGGGAGGGCCGCGAATCCTACGCAGAGCCTGGGCAGTAGCCTGACGTGCACCTCTCCCAAAATGTAACTACGCGTCGCAGACTGCAACAACTGTGATGGGTCCGCTTGGTAGCATCGCATTTCTCCCTACACTGCAATAGCTTCCCATTGGGCGACTGAAGGGCAGGGAAGGAACTCTGGCTGCAATGCTTTCCGTAAAGCTTTACAGACCTCCGGAATTACGGAGGACACATTTCGCTTTTACGAAAAAAGACGCTCGCTTCTTGTTTACCCCGAGAAGGACTACCGTGACCATGAAGCCTTGCGTGGGCAGGTGTGTGCGCATGCGCGACGTGCCCGAATTGCAGAGCGACGCAGACAAGTATAAATGCTCACAACGTGCGTAGGCCACTTGCGTAGGTTACAGCGTCAAGTTGACGCAGAAGCATAAATCAGCCTTAACAGAGTTGACTGGCCCTGCCAGGATGTGCCCTTTTCTCACTGCCATCACTGAGGAGGAGGTACCGGAGCCTGAAGGCGCACACTCAGCGATTCAAGAACAGCTTCTTCCCCTGCGCCACCCGACTTCTAAACAGGCAACGAGCCCGTGAACACGAGATCAATGCCTCTCTCTGTTCCAATTCTACATGACTCGTTTAATGATTTTTCTTTTCTTACTGTCATTTGCAGCCTTTCCCCCTGCTGTTACGATGTATTGCAATGTACTGCTGCCACAAAATCAGCAAACTTCACGGCACGCGCCAGCGATATTAAACGTGATTCTGATCTTGTCGAAACCCAGCCGACAGACCGACTGGAAAGTATAAGCCACGTCCTCAATCATTATCACTCTTAACTGATACCGTGTGACATGTCCATACAGACAAGTCTCATCTCTCCCCTGCATTTCCCGGTGTAATATGATCTTAAACTTACAATTTTTAGAACAAATGCTTCACTCTGCAGTCGGATGCGTTTGAATTTGAGGGCAGAAAGTCCAGCTTTCAAATGTCTGGGTGGGGGCAGACCTTCCCAAAGTAGTAACCAGTCTTTAGTTGGACCAAAACAAGAGTGATAATATCAGATCGCATTATCGAGGGATTGAGGACGAGGACTTCAACGTGATCTTTTTGTACCCCTGCGCTGATCTTTCGCGCCCCTAGATGAGAAGGCGTTCCAACAAAGAGCAAACAACTCCCGACACACGGTGGTGGAAGTGATAACCCCCATTACAGATGGCGGAATCACACATCAATTTGGGAGTTGAAATCCCAAATCAAACTCCCACTCAGTCCCTTCTTTTTTTTTAAAAAAAAAGCTCCTCCTTTGGAAACCCCTTTCCAAAAAAGTAAGACGTTATTAAAAATGTAGAGTGACTAAAAGAAGAATTAAACAAATATATACTGTATATACACTATACATGCACTGTATTTGTCAACAAGGAGCGGAGAGCGAGGTTGTAAATCTGGCGGGAGCGAAGGATGCTGGGAATGGTGAGGGGGGAGCGCCGTGGGAGGGGTGGGGGACAGGTGGCAGAGAAGGTGTGCCAGGGGCAGGGGTTGTGACGCAGTTGCAGACACACCCAGCCCTGAGACACCAGGCAAAGTAATTTGATTCCAAGCAATTGGTTTATTGATCATTACAGAATGTCTCTCTGGTGCTTCCCCTCTCCCTCCCCTCTCCCTTCCCCTTTTCCCAACCATGATTCCCCCTCTCCCTTCCCCTTTTCCCAACCATGATTCCCCTCTCCCTTCCCCTTTTCCCAACCATGATTCCCCCTCTCCCTTCCCCTTTACCCAACCATGATTCCCCTCTCCCTCCCCTTTTCCCAACCATGATTCCCCTCTCCCTTCCCCTTTTCCCAACAATGATTCCCCTTTCCCTTTCCCTTTTCCCAACCATGATTCTCGTCTCCCTTCCCCTTTACCCAACCATGATTCCCCTCTCCCTTTCCCTTTTCCCAACCATGATTCCCCTCTCCCTTCCCCTTTTCCCAACAATGATTCCCCTTTCCCTTCCCCTTTTCCCAACCATGATTCCCGTCTCCCTTCCCCTTTACCCAACCATGATTCCCCCCTCCCTTCCCCTTTACCCAACCATGATTCCCCTCTCCCTTCCCCTTTTCCCAACCATGATCCCCCTCTCCCTTCCCCTTCTCCCAACCATGATTCCCCGTCTCCCCGCACCACCACCACCACCCCTCCCAACCGACCCTCAGTCCGCAATAGAGACCCATATCAGAATCAGGTTTCTCATCACCCGCATACGCCGTGATTTTTTATTTTCTGGGGGCAGCAGTACAGTGCAATATTTAAAATCACTACAGCGCTGTGCAGAAGTCTCAGCCGCCCTCCCCAGCATCTCGTGATCCCGCCAGATTGACAAACTCGCTCTCTACTCCACTGCGACGCAAAAAAAAGTCTTTGGCATCCTAGATATAGATATATATGTGCCTAAGACTTTTGCACAGTACTGCTTACACATACCTGTACATATAAATACACATCCATACACATATAGACATATACATACACGTATAAACTGCATAAAATAGCCAATTAAATCTACAAGTGGTTAAGCAGTAATGCTATTTAAAAACCACAATAAACCCACTTGCTCCTACTGTGGGAACTAACTCCAATAACACAGAATCAGTTCTTTCGTGAAACAAAGAACTTTTGACACTTGGTAGTAAAATATGAAAATGACTTAACAGCCGGAAATCAAATGGAAAACAAGTCGTTTTGAAATGTACAACAGTTCACTCTGTACTCATCAAGGTAATGAAGCTTAAACTATGTACATTGTGTTCCACGTGAAACTTCTGCACGTTCTTTGTCACTTAGACCATAAGAAGTTGGAGAACGAGGCCATTCAGCCCATCGAGAGTCTGTTCCCGACTTCTGCGGCTCTCACAGACCACATGCAATGCCTAAAAGCTTACAAAGCCGATCCGATCACACAGAGCTGAGAGGTCGTCCACACCCCTCCAGAGGCAACGCGCAAACGTTCCCAACCCCCGTCGCACAAAGCTCACAGATTAACCCGGATCAATGCCGAGCGAAACTCCAGTACATTTTGGTCGGCACATCTGTGCATCTGACAAGCCGGGAACCTGCCCGTGGTTTTCAAGTCAAAGATCTTTTCAGCGGCTGGCCAGGCGGCAGCTCTCACTGCAACGAGGCGTTCCGATTTTTGGTTTCGGGCCGCGTACCGCCAGATTAAGTTTTTACACAGTGTGCAGGGAGGGGAAGGGGAAAAGGAAGGCAGTTACTTGTGCAATAATTACTGATTACAAAATACATTACCAAGTTCTGAGAGTAGAGAGAGAAGAAGAAAGCTTCTTCCTTTTCTTTCCTCTGAAGAATATTTTCAGCGGAGCCTGAACGAATATTGGTTTCCCGGCATTTCAGGAGCCAGTACGAACAATGGTGATTAACAATTCATTAAAAGTTATAAACTGAGTTTTGTTTTTGTCCCTGGGAGAGCCAGACACGTTACTCTATTTGCAAGTTCATCTCTTTTCCGGTTGGCAGGTTCTTTAATGCAGTGAACTGTTAACCACCTCAACCACAAAGCAGCAGCCTTCACTACCCGGTGCTATGGAAACGAATGTCTGTCTTACTTGCTGATTTCCCGCCCGAGTTCAGTGATGGTGAGATTGCAAATGCACCAAAATCAATATTATCCTCCACACCGACAGCTGGGATATTTTTTTTAAAAAAAACACAATTTAATGCAGTCGGATTGAACCAAACGTTTGCATTGGTTAACACAATGGTACTGTTAAGTGTGTGAAAGTACATTGCCTCTGTTCGGTTGCTGTGCGTAAATGATGCGGAAATGCTGACATTTCAGAAGACAGAAATGGCACTAACTTTGTTCCCCTATTTGCAGAAACCGGTGTGAAATCAATTCTAAATACGAAAACGTTCACTCAGTCATCCTGACAATCCATCAGCGTCAAAGGCCCTCAACAGTGTCCAAAACAATATCCCCTCCAAAGCTCAAAGTGAATTTTATTATCAGAGTAGATGCACCTCGCCATAACCAACCCTGGGATTCGTTTTCTCACAGTAAGTACAAAGAAACGGAACAGAATCTCCGAAAACCGCACACAGCTAGACGGACAAAACGAGTGCGCAAAAAGACAGCAAACTGCGCAGATACGAATAGAGAAAAACAAATGAGCAATAAATATCGAGAACGTGAGATCAAGGGTCCTTGAAAGCAAGTCCGTAGGTTGTGGGAACGGTTCAGTGACGGGGCGAGTGAAGTTGAGAGAAGTTATCTATAGAATCCCCTAAGATTCTCCTTCACTGTCTGCTAGAGCATCCTCACGTCTTTTTTTTAGCCCTCTCGTTCCCTTCTCAAGTGCCCTGCTGCACTTCTTATACACCTCAAGCATCTCACTTGCCGATATCCCCTCCTCAGAATCAGAATCTGGTTCCATGCCACTGACATTGTTGCTTTTTAATAAAAAATTCTATAAATTACGGTAAGAAATACAGACAAAAAAAAGTAAATAACTAGTGTGAGAAGAGTGGGAAAACAAAATATTGAGGTCGTATTTACGGGTTCAATGTCTGTATAGAAATCGGATGGCGGAGGGGAAGAAGCTGTTCCTGAATCGCTGAGTCTGTGTCTTCAGGCTCCTGTACCTCCTCCCTGATGGTAACAGTGAGAAAAGGACATGCCCTGGGTGCTGGGGGTCAGTAATGATGGATGTATCTCCATTACCTCCTCCCTGATGGTAACAATGAGAAGAGGGCATGTCCTGGGTGCTGGGGGTCAGTAATGATGGATGTATCTCCTGTACCTCCTCCCTGATGGTCACAATGAGAAGAGGGCATGTCCTGGGTGATGGTGGTCAGTAATGATGGATGTATCTCCATTACCCCTCCCTGATGGTCACAATGAGAAGAGGACATGTCCTGGGTGATGGGGTCAGTAATGATGGATGTATCTCCATTACCCCTCTCTGATGGTCACAATGAGAAGAGGACATGTCCTGGGTGATGGGGGTCAGTAATGATGGATGTATCTCCATTACCCCCTCCCTGATGGTCACAATGAGAAGAGGGCATGTCCTGGGTGATGGGGGTCAGTAATGATGGATGTATCTCCATTACCCCTCCCTGATGGTCACAATGAGAAGAGGGCATGTCCTGGGTGATAGGGGTCAGTAATGATGGATGTATCTCCATTACCCCTCCCTGATGGTCACAATGAGAAGAGGACATGTCCTGGGTGATGGGGTCAGTAATGATGGATGTATCTCCTCCTTGATGATCACAATGAGAAGAGGACATGTCCTGGGTGATGGGGGTCAGTAATGATGGATGTATCTCCATTACCCCCTCCCTGATGGTCACAATGAGAAGAGGACATGTCCTGGGTGATGGGGGTCAGTAATGATGGATGTATCTCCATTACCCCCTCCCTGATGGTCACAATGAGAAGAGGACATGTCCTGGGTGATGGGGGTCAGTAATGATGGATGTATCTCCATTACCCCCTCCCTGATGGTCACAATGAGAAGAGGACATGTCCTGGGTGATGGGGGTCAGTAATGATGGATGTATCTCCATTACCCCCTCCCTGATGGTCACAATGAGAAGAGGGCACGTCCTGGGTGGTGGGGGTCCCTAATGATGGACATATACTCACGGAGGGTTTCCATTGCCTTCGTCTTCCAGTCTGACTGGATCATCCTCTGCCACCTCTCCGGTGTGATCCGACCATCCTGCGCCTGCCCACTGCGTCTGCGTCCAGCATTCCCAAGGTTTCAACAACCCATCCGTTCCGACTGCACCTGCCCTTTCGCCACCGCCAAACATTTGCTGCACGGGGAATACCGCACTTTTCATCACAGAAGGTAAGTCACCGGCTGCAGTTGACCATCCTCACTGTAGTTCTCGTATGTGTCCAAACGCAGAAGCAGGCAGGGGAAAAAAAATCATCGCAGACACTACCCACAGGGCAATCTGCCTTCCCCAAAAGTTTCCTTCCGGAATGTGCTTTACATGGAACATAGAAATCTACATGTAACCTACTCTGGAAACTGCCTAGAGTTTCCCTACCTCTATTTTTCTAAGCTCCGTGTACCTTTCTAAGAGGCTCTTAAAAGACCCTATCGTATCCGCCTCCACCACCGTCACCGGCAGTGCATTCCACGCACCCACCACTCTCTGTGTGAAAAACGTACCCCTGATAATCCCCTTGTACCTTAAAACTGTGCCCTCTCGTGTTCGCCAGTTCAGCCCTGGGGAAAAAGCCTCTGACTAACCACACAATCAATGCCTCTCACCTTCGTATACACCTCTATCAGGTCACCTCTCACCCTCTGTCGCTCCCAGGAGAAAAGGCCAAGTTCACTCAACCTATTCTCATAAGGGTACGCTGTCCAATCCAGTCTACATCCTTGTAAATCTCCTCTGCACTCTCTCTATAGCATCCACATCCTTCCTGTAGTGAGGTAACCAGAACTGAACACAGCGCGCCAAGTGGGGTCTAACTGAGGTCAGTTTTCAAAATCTGAAAACTTTATCAAAGTATCTGTGATTCCCAAGGCAACTTGACCTGACTTAACATTACAGCCTCTTGGAACACCACTGTAAAATGAAGGATAGTGCCCTTGGAATGGAACAGATTGCCAAAACCTCGATTAATGAGGAGGAGAAGATGGCGGCACGGCGGCAGCGTGCACGGCCGCTTCGGTGGTGATGTCTGTTATCTGTCAAGTAGGGGACCGTGCACAATCCTGATCTGATGGAGATGGACGTGAGAGTACGGAGGAACACCTGGAAAACTTCTGAAATGCTCGCTTCGCTGCCGCTGCTACTGCGTGGTAACCGGAATCTCCGGAGCAGAAGGCCCCCAAATCCTCGGCTTTGCGTGTTTCAGCGGCCGGGGAGAGGTCGAAGGCGCTCGGCAGAGGATGGTGCTCGGGAGGCTGTATCTGAGGGGCTGGTCGGAAGCTCAGAGTTTTCAGTCGGACAGACTCAGGGTCGGCTGCTTCCAAGGCATCGGCAAGTTGACGGTGCCTGGAGGTTTATGGCAGGGAGTTTCTCCCTTTTGCCGCCTGCTATCGGGGACTCGGGAGTCGATCGACTCGGGGACTTTTGAGACTTTATTTACCATGCCCATGGTTTGTTCTTCATCAAATTATGGTATTGCTTTGCACTGTTGTAACTATATGTTATAACTATGTGGTTCTGTCAGTGTTAGTCTTTGGTCTGTCCTGTTTTCTGTGATATCACTCCGGAGAAACGTTGGGTCATTTCTTAATGCATATATGCATTTCTAAATGACAATAAAAGAGGACTGAGTGTTCTCATAATCTAATCTAAAATTCCAGAGCTTAAGATCTGAAGACCATTGCCAATAAAACAGTAGTTAAATTCAAAGTTGATCAATAAAATTTGATTGCCCCAGAAAATATTCAGAGATCATTTGGCAAACATGATTAAACTTAGCCTAACCTCGGGCTAATTCACAATGACCAATTAATCTACCCTGTATGTCTTTGGACTGTGGGAGGGAACCCCAGCACCGGGAGAAAACCCAAGCATTCCACGGAGTATGGAGAGACTCCTGACAGAATGGTATCTTTGGGGGGGGGGGGGGGGGGCGACTAAAACAAGAACTTCACCTCGTTTTAAAAAGCTGTTTCCCCCAGGCAGTTAGTCCGATCAATCCTTCTAATTAGCCTTCCCAACAACCCCAGCCCCCCCTCGCCATCAATTACCTCACTGCACAGTGAACACTTTAAACTTTCTCATATTATTGAGATACAGTGTGGGGCCCCTTCGAGCCACACTGGTCAGCAGTCCCCCCATTTAGCCCCAGCCTAATCAATTTACAATGATCAATTCATACCAACCGATACGTCTTTGGACTGCGGCAGGAAAGCCACACGGTCACAGCGGGGGCGGTGGAGGGTGGAGGACGTGCAAACTCCTTATTGTCAGCTGTGGGAACTGAACCCGGGTCGCCAGGACTGTGGAGCATTGCGCCAGCCGCTGAGCTACTGTGCCGACCCAGGGAAGGAAGTCTCTCGTCGGAGAAGGCTACTGGCCGCGGCCCACCATCGCCGCTGGGCTTGCCCGTGTCCAGGAGCACGGACGCAGGCAGGTAAGGTTCATTGCGGACACTGCCCACCCTGCAGCCTGCCTCTCCCTAAGGCTCCCTTCTACCAGCGACGTATCAAAACAAAAACTTCACCTGATCTTAAAAGTTTCTCCTCGCCCAGGCAGTTAATCTGATCAACCATTCTAGTTAACACCCCCACCCCTGTCACTGCATTATAAACTGCTTTCGAGAATGCAGTTTTTTACATTGTAAACGCAGGCTGCTATTTATGTATGCGTGCATATTTAGATTATGATTAGATTATGAGGACACTCAGTCCTCGTTTATTGTCATTCAGAAATGCATGCATTAAAAAATGATACAATGTTCGTCCGGAATGACATCACAAGAAATACGGGACAAACCAAGATTTAAAACTGACAAAAACCACATAATTATAACATATAGTTACAACAGTGCAAAGCAATACCGTAATTTGATAAAGAGCAGACCGTGGGCACAGTAAACAACAGTCTCAAAGTCCCGATAGACTCATCATCTCACACAGACGGTACAAGGGAGAAACTCTCCCTGCCATGAACCTCCAAGCGCCGCCAACTTGCCGATGCATTGGAAGCACCCGACCGCAGCCGACTCTGAGTCCGTCTGAAAACTTCGAGCCTCCGACCAGCCCCTCCGACACAGACTATCCGAGCACCATCCTCTGCCGAGTGCTTCGACCCCGGCCCCGGCCGCCGAGCAACAAGCAAAGCCGAGGACTCGGGACTTTCCCCTCCGGAGATTCTGTACCACACAGTAGCAGGCATTTCAGGAGTTTCACCAGATGTTCCTCCGTGCTCTCATGTCCATCTCCATCAAATCAGGATTGTGCACGGCACCCTACTTGACAAATAACAGACATCACCACCAGCTGCATCGCATCGCCTCTCCTCCTTTTATTCCGTATCTGTAAATTAACCTGCAACTTTACACTTTTATGCAATCCTCTCTAATCGTTGAATGTTGTGGGGTTTTTTTTGAAGTTGCATGCAGCGCCCTGACCAACACACCAGGGCAAGATTCCTAATACAGGCCGACCACCTCGAATTGGGTTCCGCCGCTGGTTCAGACGTAACTTTCGTCAGCCTAATTTCAAATTTCCCGCACCTCCGCGTCAACCCCACCTCCCCCAACACCAACCCTGTTTTGGTGGCACCATTAGCAGAATCAGCCGCTGGCACGGTCTTTAAAAGAAGCTAACCGCTCCTCTGTGTTATCCTGTAATTTTTTTTTTAATAACCTGTGCTTATCGGGCCCTGGTCACGTCTTCATTGAATAAAGGAAGTGCTTCTCGTGATGTAAAGCTCAAACAGCATACGTTATCTCTGCAAGATAAGGTGGAAGTTCTGAAGAAACTCGACAGTGAAAAGCACAGGCAACTTGTATAGCATTGGATAAAGGAAGTACTTCTTGTAGAGTAAAGCGAAAACACCAAACGTTATCTATACAAGATAAGGTGGAAGTTCCGGGGAGAAAAACTCGAGACACTGAAAAGCACGGGCAACTTGTACACCATTGAATAAAGGAAGTACTTCTCATAGAGTAAAGCAAAAACACCAAACGTTATCTACACAAGGTAAGGTGGAAGTTCAATTAAGAAAAACTGGGACAGTGAAGAGCGCGGGCAACTTGTACAACAATGGCTTACGATATAAAGAAACGAAAAATTGCTCCAATTCTTCACTGACAGCGAATCCGGAAAAAAACAAACAGATGCACGTCAGGATGGCGATGAAAGACGGAAGATGTTCACGACGAGATAAAGTGGGTTAAGCTCCGCGCCGCCGAAGGTGTGGAACTTTCAGGAGAAGGAGCAAGCAAAGTTATTCCCTGACGAACTAGGACTGGATTAGGAGTGTCATTCCAGCAAAGGGCAGCTTCAGCGTTTCAAGCCGTGACGTGGGAATAGAATTTGCGTGCAGTGTGCGGTGGCAATAACCAACCTTCTGAGGTAGGTATCCATTGAGAGTTCTGCTCAAAAGCTTCTACAGATGTACCATGGAGAGCATTCTGACAGGCTGCATCACTGTCTGGTATGGAGGGGCTACTGCACAGGACTGAAAGAAGCTGCAGAAGGTTGTAAATCTGGACAGCTCCATCTTGGGCACTGGCCTACAAAGTACCCAGGACATCTTCAGGGAGCGGTGTCTCAGAAAGGCAGCATCCATTATTAAGGACCTCCAGCACCCAGGACATGCCCTTTTCTCTCTGTTACCATCAGGTAGACTGAAGGCACACACTCAGCGATTCAGGAACAGCTTCTTCCCCTCTGCCATCCGATTCCCAAATGGACATTGAACCCTTGGACACTACCTGACTTTTTTAATATATATTATTTCTGTTCTTGCATGATTTTTAAAATATTCAATATACATATATTGTAACTGATTTACTTATTTAATTATATATTTTTCTTCTGATTTACATACTGCATTGAACTGCTGCTGCTAAGTTAACAAATTTCAGGACGCATGCCGGTGATAATAAGCCTGATTCTGAAGTAAATACACAGACACCATTCTACACCTGCAGCTTGCTACCACCCACACCGGACCCCCTACAACTCGCCTACCGACACAACCGATCGACAGATGACACGATAGCCGCAGCTCTGCACGCCATCCTTCCACATCTGGAGAAGAGGGATGCTTGTGTGAGAATGCTGTTCTTGGACTACAGTGCAGCATTCAACACCATAATTCCCTCCAGGCTCAACAGGAAGATCACAGACCTCGGCCTTCACCCTGCCTTGTGTAGCTTCCTGTCAGATCACCGGCAGGTGGTAAGAGTGGCCTCTCTCACCTCTGCCCCTCTAACCCTCAGCACAGGTGCCCCTCAGGGATGTGTCCTAAGCCCCCTCCTTTACTCTCTGTATACCCATGACTGTGTCACCACCCACAGCTCCGATCTGCTAATTAAATTTGCTGACAACACTACACTGATTGACCTAATCTCAAATAATAATGAGGCAGCCTACATAGAAGAAGTCATCACCCTGACACAGTGGAGTCAAGAAAACAACCTCTCCCTCAGTGTCGCAAAAACAAAGGTCGTGGACTACAGGAGGAATGGAGACAGGCTAACCCCTATTGACGTAAACGGATCTGGGGTTGAGAGGGTGAACAGCTTTAAGTTCCTCAGTATCCACATCACCGAGGACCTCACGTGGTCTGTACACACCGGCTGTGTAGTGAGAAAAGCACAACAGCACCTCTTTCACCTCAGACAGTTCAAAATGTTTGGTATGGGCCCCCAAATCCTAAGAACTTTCTACAGGGGCACAATTGAGAGCATCCTGACTGGCTGCATCACTGCCTGGTACGGGAACTGTACCTCCCTCAGTCGCAGGACTCTGCAGAGAGTGGTGCGGACAGCCCAGCGCATCTGTAGATGTGAACTTCCCACGATTCAGGACATTTACAGAGACAGGTGTGTAAAAAGGGCCCGAAGGATCATTGGGGACCCGAGTCACCCCAACCACAAACTGTTCCAGCTGCTACCATCTGGGAAACGGTACCGCAGCATAAAAGCCAGGACCAACAGGCTCCGGGACAGCTTCTTCCACCAGGCCATCAGACTGATTAACCCACAGTGACACAACTGTATATCTATGTTATATTGACTGTCCTGTTGTACATACTATTTATTAAAAATTACTATAAGTTGCACATTGCACATTCAGACGGAGACGTAACGTAAAAATTTTTACTCCTCATGTATATAAAGTCAACTCAATTCAATATAGTATTTTGCCTGTACCGTACTGCAATAAATTTTGCTTGCTTTTTAATTTATCGTTTCTTATCTCTTTACCATCCAACCTGTATATTCACAGGGTACTTTCAAGGCAGGGTGAGGTGATCGTCAAGTGGGCTCGGCTTTCCAATCGGAGAGGATAACTTCACTCTCCCCGTCACTGAACCATTCCCACAACCTATGGACTCTCAGGATTCATTTCATGTTATCGATATTTATTGCCTATGTATTTATTACCGCCATTTTAGAAACATAGAAAACCTACAGCACAATACAGGCCCTCGGCCCACAATGCTGTGCTGAACATGTACTTACTTTCGAAATTACCATAGCCCTCTATTTTTCTAAGCTCCATGTACCTATCCAGGAGTCTCTTAAAAGACCCTATCGTGTCTGCCTCCACCACCGTTGCCGGCAGCCCATTCCACGCACTCACCACTCTCTGTGTGAAAAAACTTACCCCTGACATCTCCTCTCTACCGACTTCCAAGCACCTTAAAACTATGCCCTCTCGTGTTAGCCATTTCAGCCCTGGGGAAAAAGCCTTTGACTATCCAGACGATCAATGCCTCTCATCATCTTATACACCTCCTGATGGTTTGAGGGGTGATAATTGTTCCTGAACCTGGCTCCCCCCCCCCCACCCCCACCAGCTCTGTCTGCAACTTTTAAGTTTAACCTGCTGAGTTATTCCAGCAGTTTGCTTTTCACAACGTTGACCCTCTTTCCCCTGACGACACTTGCTTGGGTGAAGTTAGGAAGATGAGACCGATGTACAATAACAACCGCTGTCTCCCCCCACTATGGGAAGGAAGCTGAGTCTTTGGGGAGGGTGCAGAACAGGTTTGCCAGGATGCTGCCCGGTTTCGAGGGCCAGTGGTTGGACAAACTTGGGGCCATTTTCTCTGGAGCAGTGGAGGCTGAGGGGAGATCTGATAGAGGTTGATAAGATGAAGAGAGGTATAGGTAGATTAGGCAGACGGTATTTTTTTCCCCAAGGTTTTGAAAGTTCTAAAACTAGAGGGTGTGTATTTAAGGTGAAAGGTAGAAAGTTCAGAGGAGTTGTAAGGGGCAAGTGTTTTTTTTAAGAAAACATAGGGAGTGGTGTGCTCCTGGAATGTGGGTGGAGGCAGATACTTCAGGCGTTTAGACAGTCTCACGAATGTGAGGAAAATGGAAGGATATGGACGTGGCACTCTGACTCCTCGTCCTTTCTCCTCCAGTCCTGCCGAAGGGTCTCGGCCCGAAACGTCGACTGTTTATCCCTCTCCGTAGACGCTGCCTGCTGGGTTCCTCCAGCACTGTGTGAGCTGTGTGAGTGCGAGAGAGAGAGAGAGAGAGAGAGAGTGTGTGTGTGTGTGTGTGTGTGTGTGTGTGTGTCTGTGTGTTGTTCTGGATTTCCAGCATCTGCAGAATCTCTTGTGTTTATTCCTCTCCATAGACGCTGCCTGACTTGCTGGGTTCCTCCAGCGCTGTGTGAGTGCGAGAGAGAGAGAGAGAGAGAGAGAGAGAGAGAGAGAGAGAGAGAGAGAGAGAGAGGGAGAGAGAGAGAGAGAGAGAGAGAGTGTGTGTGTGTGTGTGTGGTGTGTGTGTGTGTGTGTGTGTGTGTTGTTCTGGATTTCCAGCATCTGCAGAATCTCTTGTGTTTATTCCTTTCCATAGATGCTGCCTGACCTGCTGGGTTCCTCCAGCACTGTGTGAGTGCGAGACAGAGAAAGAGAGAAAGAGAGAGAGAGAGAGAGAGTGTGTGTGTGTGTGTGTGTGTGTGTGTGTGTGTGTGTGTGTGTCTGTGTGTGTGTGTGTGTGTGTGTGTGTGTGTGTGTGTGTGTGTGTTGCTCTGGATTTCCAGCATCTGCAGAATCTCTTGTGTTTATTCCTCTCCAAAGATGCTGCCTGACCTGCTGAGTTCCTCCAGCACTGTGTGAGTGCGAGAGAGAGAGAGAGAGAGAGAGAGTGTGTGTGTGTGTGTGTGTGTGTCTGTGTGTGTCTGTGTGTTGTTCTGGATTTCCAGCATCTGCAGAATCTCCTGTGTTTATTCCTCTCCATAGACACTGCCTGACCTGCTGGGTTCCTCCAGCATTTTGTGTGTGTGTGTGTGTGTGTGTGTGTGTGTGTGTGTGATGCTCTAGATTTCCAACATCTGCAGAATCTCTTGGATATGGATATGGACGTGGCACTCTGACTCCTCGTTCTTTCTCCTCCAGTCCTGCCGAAGGGTCTCGGCCCGAAACGTCAACTATGGCGCGGCCGTTCCGAATTGATATCGTATCTGTGAAGCAGGATGCCATGCACAATCCTGATCTGATGGAGACAGATGTGAGAAGCACGGAGGAACATCTGGAGTAACTTCTGAAATGCCTGCTTCGCTGCCGCTCTACTGTGCGATCGAGTATCTCCGGGGGGGAAGGCCCCAGATCCTCAGCTTTGCCTATCACCTGTTGCTGGGGCCGGGGTCGAAGCGTTCAGCAGAGATGGTGCTCGGTGCTGGGTGTCGGAGAGCTAGTCGGAGGCTCGGAGCTTTCATACGGACTCAGAGTCGGACTGTGGTCGGATGCTTCCAGGATGCTGCATCGGCAAGTTTGCGGTGCTGGAGGTTTACCGTTTGCGTGAGATGACGGGACTGTGACTTTACCGTGCCCATGGTCTGTTCTTATCAAATTACGGTATTGCTTTGCACTGTTGTAACTATGTTATAATTATGTGGTTTTGGTCAGTTTTTTAGCCTGGGTTTGTCTTGTGTTTTGTGATATCATTCTGGAGGAACATTGTATCATTTCTTAATGCATGCATTACTAAATGACAATAAAAGAGGACTGAGTGTCCTCATAATCTAATCTCTTCCTCTCCATAGATGCTGCCTGACCTGCTGAGTTCCTCCAGAATTGTCCAGCATCTGACTATTTTCTCTCGTTTGCAGAAGGGATCAGGTAGGTTGCCCGCCCGATGACGAGTTCGATTGGTTCAGCACAACACTGTGGGCCGGACGACCTGTTCTCTGCTCTGTCTTGTGCACACTACTCAGGAAGACCGCATTCCAGCAGTAAACTGCCCCCTGCAGACACACACACACACACCCCAGCGCACCTAGGTGCTGCGCTTCCAGTTACTAACTCCACACGCGAATGCAGAGACCTTCTCTTTGAAATAAATATTTCTGTTCACTACTTACCGAGAACTTCTCAGGTGTGTACATAATTCCCGTAACCGCGGTGCCACAGGTCAGATCTGCGGGATTCAGGCGGAGTAGGTTTCCCAAGCTACTTTCGACACTACATCGAGGAGAAAAAAAATATTGAGAGACTCAAACTTCAGAATTAAAATTCCTAACGTTAAGCTTGTTTTCACTGCAGGTCGACCTTCACTAATCCGACTACCTGCAATCCGGTTCCTTCGATAATCCGGCACTGATTCATCCTTCTGTAATCCAGCATTTTCACTAATCTGGCACTCCTCAGGTCCCAGTGGTGCCGGATTAGTGAAGATCAACCTGTATACAAATTGATTATCCTTACAGTTATAACATTATTTTATGACATCATATTTATAGACTAGAACGGAGTTTGTCGATCCTAGTTTAAAATTAAAGGCATCTGTTGGTCTTGCGAGACCATGGATCTGCGCCTGGAAAGTCTTCACTCTCCAGGGCGCAGGCCTGGGCAAGGTTGTGTGGAAGACCGGCGGTTGCCCAGGCTGCAAGTCTCCCCTCTCCACGCCACCAATGTTGTCCAAGGGAAGGGCATTAGGACCCATACAGCTTGGCATCGGTGTCGTCGCAGAGCAATGTGTGGTTAAGTGCCTTGCTCAAGGACACAACACGTTGCCTCGGCTGGGGCTCGAACTCGCGACCTTCAGATCGCTAGTCCAATGCCTTAACCACTTGGCCACGTGCCAACAATATTATTTTGTGACATCATATTTACAGACTAGAATGGAGGTTGCCGATTCTAGTTAATAAGCAACATCGTATTTACAGAAAAGACTAGAATCAGATGTTATAACATCACGTTTCTGGGCTAGGATGGAAATTGCCAATGCAAATACCACAGCCTCCTTCAGAGTGACACACAAAGTGGTGGAGGAAATCAGCAGGTCAGGCGGCATCTCTGGAAATGGAAAAAAGCAGTCGACATTTCAGGCCAAGACCCTTCATCAGGACAGTCCAGCACAAGTCACAGCTTGTTACACAGCTGGCGTTTAGAGGAGCATTGAAGGTCCTTCACCTCCTGCGGTGCATTTTTGTATTCCTGTATTGACTCAGGAGACCCAGAGTCTATAGAAGCGAGGCAGAAGAGCGGTGAGGTCACGGGCTCCAGACAGATTACAGAGGAGGAGGTGTTTTCTGTCTCGAGGCAAGCTGGGGTGAATAAATCCCCAGGGCCTGACGAGGTGTTCCCTCAGACCCTGTGGGAGACACGTACAGAAACTGCCGAGACATCGAAAACATTCTTAACCACAGCTGAGGTGCTGGAAGATTGGAAGACAGCTGATGGTGTTTCATTGTTTAAGAAAGGCTCTAAAAATCAGCCAGGAAATTCTAGGCCGGTGAGCCTGACGTCAGTAGTGGGAAAGTTATTGGAAGGTATTCTGAGGGACAGGATATATGAGTATTTGGATAGACTTGGACTGATTAAGGATAGACGGCATGGCTTTGTGTGTGCCAGGTCAGGTCTAACCAATCTTTCAGAGTTTTGTGAGGGAGTTACCAGGAAAGCCTTTTCCGTGGATTGTCACCTTGTCGTGGTGGAGAAGCTTGTGTGGTCCTGTGATCCCGAGAGCAATGCCGTCTGGAGCTGTGCTCCTGGTAGGGTCACCCATGGCGGTAAGGTCGAGGGTGAGGTCCCTGACAAAGAACAGTCCAACCAAGACCTCAACGGTGGAAACAGGCGGACGAAGTTACTTCGAACTCAAGGGCTGTGAAGGCGGATGAAGGCTGCAACAAATCCATCAGCTCTAATCGTCGTGGTTTCCACGCCATTGGGATCAGTCGGTTGATTTGTGAAGTATCGCGTGCTTCTTGGAGTGCAACACCAAGCACACGTTAAACAAACACACACACAGGTGTCTTCGCTCTGTGGGCCACTTCTTCAGAACGAAGACCATCATCCTCGACCTCGAGGGATAGCCACCACCATGACGACGACCAAGAAATTGGAAGAAGGCAAGGCAGTGGATGTTGTCTACCTGGACTTTAGCAAGGCATCTGACAAGGTCCCGCGTGAGAGGTTGGTCAAGAAGGTTCAGTTGCTCAGCATTTGAGAGGAGGTGGTAAATTGGATTAGACATCGGCTTTGTGGGAGAGACCATAGAGTGGTGGTAGAGGGTTGCCTCTTTAACTGAAGGCCTGTGACTGGTGGTGTGGCACTGGCATTCGGGCTGGGTCCGTTGTTAAGTGTCATTTGTGAGGGGTGATTGATAACTTCATGGCCCAAGGCAGAAGCAGTCAATTTTAGAAAAACCTAGCACATTTATTTTTCCTGCATGTACACACTTAGCCCAGCGGTCGTGGAGCATACGGATCCCTTCTTTGTAGAAGTCGGCGTCTTGGACCTCCAAAAGTGGTCCACAGCAGGGGTGATTGATAAGTTCGTGGTCTAAGGTAGAAGGAGATGAGTTATTAACTCCAAACTTTCTGCATTTTCACTCAAAGAGTTGACCTGCATGTGCATGTAACGAGAGCTGTATAATTCATCTCCTTCTACCTTAGGCCATGGACTTATCATTAACCCCTGATGTGGACCACCTGGAGGTCCAAGACACTCTCGTTACATGCACGTGCAGTTCAACTCTTTGAGTGATAATGCAGAAAGTTTGAAGTTAATAACTCACCCCTGCTGTGGACCACTTCTACAAAGAAGGGATCCGCGTGCTCCACGACCGCTGGACTAAGTGTGTAAATGTAGGAGGGGACTGTGCTGAAAAATAAACGTGCTAGGTTTTCTAAAATAGACTCCTTCCACCTTAGGCCACGAAGTTATCAATCACCCTTCATACATCAATGGTTAATAATGTGGTAAACGGGATCAGCAAATTTGCGGGTGATCCCAAGATTGCAGGGTGTAGTGGACAGCGAGGAAGGCTACCCAAGCTTGCAGGGGGATCTGGGCCCACAGGAATAACGGGCTGAGCAACAGCAGATGGAGTTTGATGGAAGCAAGTCTGTGAGGTGTCGCACTTTGGGAGGGCAAATGAGGGAAGGTGCGTGAGGGCACCGACGAATTAGCAGGACAGAGGAATGTGGGAATACAGGTCCACAATCCCTCGGTAGATCGGATCAGAAAGAAAGCTTCTGCACTTTGACCTTCACAGATCAAAGTATTGAGGACAGGATTTGGGATGCTGTACTGAAGTTGTGCAAGGCGTTGGTGAGGCCTAATTAGTCATAGTCATACTTTATTGATCCCGGGGGAAACTGGTTTTCGTTACAGTTGCTCCATAAATAATAAATAGTAATAAAACCATAAATAGTTAAATAGTAATATGTAAATTATGCCAGGAAATAAGTCCAGGACCAGCCTATTGGCTCAGGGTGTCTGACCCTCCAAGGGAGGAGTTTTAAAGTTTGATGGCCACAGGCAGGAATGACTTCCTATGACGCTCTGTGCTGCATCTCGGTGGAATGAGTCTCTGGCTGAATGTACTCCTGTGCCCACCCAGTACATTATGTAGTGGATGGGAGACATTGTCCAAGATGGCATGCAACTTGGACAGCATCCTCTTTTCAGACACCACCATCAGAGAGTCCAGTTCCATCCCCACAACATCACTGGCCTTACGAATGAGTTTGTTGATTCTGTTGGTGTCTGCCACCCTCAGCCTGCTGCCCCAGCACTCAACAGCAAACATGATCGCACTGGCCACCACAGACTCGTAGAACATCCTCAGCATCGTCTGGCAGACGATGAAGTATGGTGGGAACGATGGGGTAATTGAAGTATGGTGTGCAGTTCTGGGCACCGACCTACAAGGAAGGATGTGAACAAGAGTGAACGAGCGCAGAGAGAATTTACAAGGATGTTGCCGGGACTTGAGGACCCGAGTTATAGGGAAAGGTTGAATAGGTTAGCGCGATATTCCCACCCCGAGCGTAGGGGAAGATGAGGAGATTTGATAGAGGTGTACAAAGTTATGAGGGGTACAGATGGGGTGAACACAAACAGGCTTTTTCCACTGAGGTTGGGTGCGACTACAACCAGCGGACGTGGAGTTTTTTTAGATTAGATTAGATTATGAGGACACGCAGTCCTCTTTTATTGTCATTTAGTAATGCATGCATTAAGAAATGATACAATATTCCTCCGGTGTGATATCACAGAAATGCAAGACAGACCAAGACTGAAAAACTAACAAAAACCACATAATTATAACATATAGTTACAACAGTGCAACAATACCATAATTTGATGAAGAACAGACCATGGGCACAGTAAAAAAAAGTTCAAAGTCTCTCGAAATTCCCACATCTCACGCAGACGGGAGAAGGAAGAAAATTCTCCCTGCCATGCCTGACCACAATCCGACTCTGAGTCGTCTGAAAACTTCGAGCTCCGATCAGCCCTCCGACACTGAGTACCGAGCACCATCTCTGCTGAACGCTTCGACCCCAACCTCGGTCGCCAGCAGCAGGCAAAGCCGGGGATTTTGGGGCCTTCCCCCCGGAGATTCTCAATCGTTAAGGGTGAAAGGTGAAACATTTAAGGGGGAAACGGGGGAAGCTTCTTCGCTCGGAGTGCGGTGAGAGTGTGGAACGAGCTGCCAGCGGATGTGAGGGGATGGGAGGGGGTATGGAGGGCTTTGGTCCGGGTGCAGCCCGATGGGACCAGGCGGATTAATGGGCCAGCACGGACTAGATGGGCAGATGGGCCTGCTTCTTTGTTGCGGTGTTCTATGGCTCTCAGGCTGTATTTTGTGATCATCGTTGCGCAGCACTGTGCCACAAGGCGACAGGTTTCATGTCAAGATTTGTTTTCCAACATGTCTGCTTTCTTCACCTGCTGCTGCTGTGCCTACAGATGTGCAGGCTTCAACTTCCCCAATTGTCTTTTTAAACACCTCTAGCTCCCCATCTTTCCACTACTTTTCACTGACGTACCTCAGAAATCTCCTTCTTATGTAAAGTTTTTTTTCGTCTCTTGTACAAATGAAACACTCACATAAATCTTCTACATCGAATGCCGTTGCAGGAAAGCAGCATGTTGTCAGGGACCAACCACCCACCACCCAGGTCATGCTCTCTTCTCGCTGCTGACATTGGGTATGAGCTACAGGAGCCTCAGGTCCCACACCACCAGGTTCAGGAACAGTTATTACCCCTCAACCATCAGGAAGGAGGTACGGGAGCCTCAGGACCCACACCACCAGGTTCAGGAACAGTTATTACCCCTCAACCATCAGGAAGGAGGTACAGGAGCCTCAGGACCCACACCACCAGGTTCAGGAACAGTTATTACCCCTCAACCATCAGGAAGGATGTACAGGAGCCTCAGGACCCACACCACCAGGTTCAGGGACAGTCATTACCCCTCAACCATCAGGAAGGAGGTACAGGAGCCTCAGGACCCACACCACCAGGTTCAGGGACAGTTATTACCCCCTCAAACGTCAGACTCTTGAATCAGACAGTCATCCCAACACTGAACTGTTCCCACAACTTATGGACTCACTTTCAAGGACTCTTCATCCTACGTTCTCAATATTTATTGCCTATTTATTTATTTATTGCAATCATTTCTTCTTTCTCCTAATTTGCACAATTTTTTTTGACCTCTGCACCCCGGGTGGACTTTCATTGACTGTGTTGTGGTTATTATTCTATAAACGGACAGGGTATGCCCACAAGAACGTTCACCTCAGGGCTGTATAGGGAGACGTGCGTGTGCTTTGAGCAGAAGATTGCCTTTGCATTTTGAAATATTGGGTTCAGCGTCCACTTTCGGCCTGCTTCACGCCTGGGCGGCACTCGCACCCCAGCAATGCAAGCCAGTGCGGTTCTCTGAGACCTTGTGGAAGTGGAAAATTTGACATACGTCCATGATTAGCCTGTTAACCTGCATTTTACAACGGGGTGGTCGGGGGGGGGGGGGATTAAGAGCAAATTCTGCCCTCCCCCCCAAAAAATAACCAAAGTGTATCCACGAAATGGACAGCCCACTTAAGGCAGACCTTCCAATCTATATTGGCATGAAGGAAAGGGGTCGGGATGCTACGAGAGGGAGATTGCAAGGAGGGATGAGGGAGGCAACAAAGACCTTTGTCCTTTGTTGAAAAAACATTGGAAAGATATTTTTGATATTATTTCAACGGTTTTGAATATAGACTTACAACCTCATCCAATTACTGCTATTTTTGGGTTACCAATGACAGAATCAAATCATTTAACCTCTTCAGCTCGTCAGATGATTGCCTTTCTTACTCCAATGGCTAGAAGATCCATTTTGCTGAATTGGAAAGAGATTAACCCTCCTACCACATTTCATTGGTTTTCACAAACTATGTTGTGCTTAAATTTGGAAAAAAAAAATTAGAAGTGTTGTTTATGACCCCTCCATTAAATTCCAAAGGACTTGGCGGCCATTTATTCAGCATTTTCATATGATGTAATTTGACCATTTCCAAACTTATTTTATTTCTCTGTCATGTTGGTTGAGAGGAACGGAGTCGTCGAAACTAAGGTTTTCTTTTCTCTCTTGTTTTTTTACGATGTTTAAAAACAGCCCAGGTCTTTTTTTTTCAGTTTAGTTGATTAATTCTGTTTAGATTAGATTTTTTTGGGGGGGGGGGGTCCTTTACCATGTTTTTTTTAAGATATTTTTCTTTCTTTTATATTATTCACTTGCACCCTATATGATTGGGAGTTTTATCATTTAAGTGCTGTCTGGCATTTGCACCCTATATGATTGGGAGTTTTATCATTTAAGTGCTGTCTGGCATTTGCACCCTATATGATTGGGAGTTTTATCATTTAAGTGCTGTCTGGCATTTGCACCCTATATGATTGGGAGTTTTATCATTTAAGTGCTGTCTGGCATTTGCACCCTATATGATTGGGAGTTTTATCATTTAAGTGCTGTCTGGCATTTGCACCCTATATGATTGGGAGTTTTATCATTTAAGTGTTGTCTGGCATTTGCACCCTATATGATTGGGAGTTTTATCATTTAGGTGTTGTCTGGCATTTGCACCCTATATGATTGGGAGTTTTATCATTTAATTGTTGTCTGGCATTTGCACCCTATATGATTGGGAGTTTTATCATTTAGGTGTTGTCTGGCATTTGCACCCTATATGATTGGGAGTTTTATCATTGAAGTGCTGTCTGGCACTTGCACCCTATATGATTGGGAGTTTTATCATTTAGGTGTTGTCTGGCATTTGCACCCTATATGATTGGGAGTTTTATCATTGAAGTGTTGTCTGGCATTTGCACCCTATATGATTGGGAGTTTTATCATGGAAGTGTTGTCTGGCACTTGCACCCTATATGATTGGGAGTTTTATCATTGAAGTGTTGTCTGGCATTTGCACCCTATATGATTGGGAGTTTTATCATTGAAGTGTTGTCTGGCACTTGCACCCTATATGATTGGGAGTTTTATCATTGAAGTGTTGTCTGGCATTTGCACCCTATATGATTGGGAGTTTTATCATTGAAGTGTTGTCTGGCACTTGCACCCTATATGATTGGGAGTTTTATCATTGAAGTGTTGTCTGGCATTTGCACCCTATATGATTGGGAGTTTTATCATTTAAGTGCTGTCTGGCACTTGCACCCTATATGATTGGGAGTTTTATCATTTAAGTGTTGTCTGGCATTTGCACCCTATATGATTGGGAGTTTTATCATTGAAGTGTTGTCTGGCACTTGCACCCTATATGATTGGGAGTTTTATCATTTAAGTGTTGTCTGGCATTTGCACCCTATATGATTGGGAGTTTTATCATTGAAGTGCTGTCTGGCACTTGCACCCTATATGATTGGGAGTTTTATCATTGAAGTGTTGTCTGGCATTTGCACCCTATATGATTGGGAGTTTTATCATTGAAGTGCTGTCTGGCATTTGCACCCTATATGATTGGGAGTTTTATCATTGAAGTGTTGTCTGGCACTTGCACCCTATATGATTGGGAGTTTTATCATTGAAGTGTTGTCTGGCACTTGCACCCTATATGATTGGGAGTTTTAACATTTAAGTGTTGTCTGGCACTTGCACCCTATATGATTGGGAGTTTTATCATTGAAATGTTGTCTGGCATTTGCACCCTATATGATTGGGAGTTTTATCATGGAAGTGTTGTCTGGCACTTGCACCCTATATGATTGGGAGTTTTATCATTGAAGTGTTGTCTGGCATTTGCACCCTATATGATTGGGAGTTTTATCATTGAAGTGTTGTCTGGCACTTGCACCCTATATGATTGGGAGTTTTATCATTGAAGTGTTGTCTGGCATTTGCACCCTATATGATTGGGAGTTTTATCATTGAAGTGTTGTCTGGCACTTGCACCCTATATGATTGGGAGTTTTATCATTGAAGTGTTGTCTGGCATTTGCACCCTATATGATTGGGAGTTTTATCATTTAAGTGCTGTCTGGCACTTGCACCCTATATGATTGGGAGTTTTATCATTTAAGTGTTGTCTGGCATTTGCACCCTATATGATTGGGAGTTTTATCATTGAAGTGTTGTCTGGCACTTGCACCCTATATGATTGGGAGTTTTATCATTTAAGTGTTGTCTGGCATTTGCACCCTATATGATTGGGAGTTTTATCATTGAAGTGCTGTCTGGCACTTGCACCCTATATGATTGGGAGTTTTATCATTGAAGTGTTGTCTGGCATTTGCACCCTATATGATTGGGAGTTTTATCATTGAAGTGCTGTCTGGCATTTGCACCCTATATGATTGGGAGTTTTATCATTGAAGTGTTGTCTGGCACTTGCACCCTATATGATTGGGAGTTTTATCATTGAAGTGTTGTCTGGCACTTGCACCCTATATGATTGGGAGTTTTAACATTTAAGTGTTGTCTGGCACTTGCACCCTATATGATTGGGAGTTTTAACATTTAAGTGTTGTCTGGCATTTGCACCCTATATGATTGGGAGTTTTATCATTTAGGTGCTGTCTGGCACTTGCACCCTATATGATTGGGAGTTTTATCATTGAAGTGTTGTCTGGCACTTGCACCCTATATGATTGGGAGTTTTATCATTGAAGTGTTGTCTGGCATTTGCACCCTATATGATTGGGAGTTTTATCATTTAAGTGCTGTCTGGCACTTGCACCCTATATGATTGGGAGTTTTATCATTTAAGTGTTGTCTGGCATTTGCACCCTATATGATTGGGAGTTTTATCATTTAAGTGCTGTCTGGCACTTGCACCCTATATGATTGGGAGTTTTATCATTTAAGTGCTGTCTGGCACTTGCACCCTATATGATTGGGAGTTTTATCATTTAAGTGTTGTCTGGCATTTGCACCCTATATGATTGGGAGTTTTACCATTTAAGTGCTGTCTGGCATTTGCACCCTATATGATTGGGAGTTTTATCATTGAAGTGCTGTCTGGCATTTGCACCCTATATGATTGGGAGTTTTATCATTGAAGTGCTGTCTGGCATTTGCACCCTATATGATTGGGAGTTTTATCATTTAAGTGCTGTCTGGCACTTGCACCCTATATGATTGGGAGTTTTATCATTTAAGTGCTGTCTGGCATTTGCACCCTATATGATTGGGAGTTTTATCATTTAAGTGTTGTCTGGCATTTGCACCCTATATGACTGGGAGTTTTATCATTTAAGTGCTGTCTGGCATTTGCACCCTATATGATTGGGAGTTTTATCATTTAAGTGTTGTCTGGCATTTGCACCCTATATGACTGGGAGTTTTATCATTTAAGTGTTGTCTGGCATTTGCACCCTATATGATTGGGAGTTTTATCATTTAAGTGTTGTCTGGCACTTGCACCCTATATGATTGGGAGTTTTATCATTTAAGTGCTGTCTGGCATTTGCACCCTATATGATTGGGAGTTTTATCATTTAAGTGCTGTCTGGCATTTGCACCCTATATGATTGGGAGTTTTATCATTTAAGTGCTGTCTGGCATTTGCACCCTATATGATTGGGAGTTTTATCATTTAAGTGCTGTCTGGCATTTGCACCCTATATGATTGGGAGTTTTATCATTTAAGTGCTGTCTGGCATTTGCACCCTATATGATTGGGAGTTTTATCATTTAAGTGTTGTCTGGCATTTGCACCCTATATGATTGGGAGTTTTATCATTTAAGTGCTGTCTGGCATTTGCACCCTATATGATTGGGAGTTTTATCATTTAAGTGTTGTCTGGCATTTGCACCCTATATGATTGGGAGTTTTATCATTTAAGTGTTGTCTGGCACTTGCACCCTATACGATTGGGAGTTTTATCATTTAAGTGCTGTCTGGCACTTGCACCCTATATGATTGGGAGTTTTATCATTGAAGTGCTGTCTGGCACTTGCACCCTATATGATTGGGAGTTTTATCATTGAAGTGTTGTCTGGCACTTGCACCCTATATGATTGGGAGTTTTATTATTTAAGTGCTGTCTGGCATTTGCACCCTATATGATTGGGAGTTTTATCATTTAAGTGCTGTCTGGCATTTGCACCCTATATGATTGGGAGTTTTATCATTTAAGTGTTGTCTGGCATTTGCACCCTATATGATTGGGAGTTTTATCATTTAAGTGTTGTCTGGCATTTGCACCCTATATTATTGGGAGTTTTATCATTTAGGTGTTGTCTGGCATTTGCACCCTATATGATTGGGAGTTTTATCATTTAAGTGTTGTCTGGCATTTGCACCCTATATGATTGGGAGTTTTATCATTTAGGTGTTGTCTGGCATTTGCACCCTATATGATTGGGAGTTTTATCATTTAAGTGTTGTCTGGCATTTGCACCCTATATGATTGGGAGTTTTATCATTGAAGTGTTGTCTGGCACTTGCACCCTATATGATTGGGAGTTTTATCATTGAAGTGTTGTCTGGCACTTGCACCCTATATGATTGGGAGTTTTATCATTTAAGTGTTGTCTGGCATTTGCACCCTATATGATTGGGAGTTTTATCATTGAAGTGTTGTCTGGCACTTGCACCCTGTATGATTGGGAGTTTTATCATTGAAGTGTTGTCTGGCATTTGCACCCTATATGATTGGGAGTTTTATCATTGAAGTGTTGTCTGGCACTTGCACCCTATATGATTGGGAGTTTTATCATTGAAGTGTTGTCTGGCATTTGCACCCTATATGATTGGGAGTTTTATCATTTAAGTGCTGTCTGGCACTTGCACCCTATATGATTGGGAGTTTTATCATTTAAGTGTTGTCTGGCATTTGCACCCTATATGATTGGGAGTTTTATCATTGAAGTGTTGTCTGGCACTTGCACCCTATATGATTGGGAGTTTTATCATTTAAGTGTTGTCTGGCACTTGCACCCTATATGATTGGGAGTTTTATCATTGAAGTGCTGTCTGGCATTTGCACCCTATATGATTGGGAGTTTTATCATTGAAGTGTTGTCTGGCATTTGCACCCTATATGATTGGGAGTTTTATCATTTAAGTGTTGTCTGGCATTTGCACCCTATATGATTGGGAGTTTTATCATTGAAGTGCTGTCTGGCATTTGCACCCTATATGATTGGGAGTTTTATCATTGAAGTGTTGTCTGGCATTTGCACCCTATATGATTGGGAGTTTTAACATTTAAGTGTTGTCTGGCACTTGCACCCTATATGATTGGGAGTTTTATCATTTAAGTGTTGTCTGGCATTTGCACCCTATATGATTGGGAGTTTTATCATTGAAGTGCTGTCTGGCATTTGCACCCTATATGATTGGGAGTTTTATCATTGAAGTGTTGTCTGGCACTTGCACCCTATATGATTGGGAGTTTTATCATTGAAGTGTTGTCTGGCACTTGCACCCTATATGATTGGGAGTTTTAACATTTAAGTGTTGTCTGGCACTTGCACCCTATATGATTGGGAGTTTTAACATTTAAGTGTTGTCTGGCATTTGCACCCTATATGATTGGGAGTTTTATCATTTAGGTGCTGTCTGGCACTTGCACCCTATATGATTGGGAGTTTTATCATTGAAGTGTTGTCTGGCACTTGCACCCTATATGATTGGGAGTTTTATCATTGAAGTGTTGTCTGGCATTTGCACCCTATATGATTGGGAGTTTTATCATTTAAGTGCTGTCTGGCACTTGCACCCTATATGATTGGGAGTTTTATCATTTAAGTGTTGTCTGGCATTTGCACCCTATATGATTGGGAGTTTTATCATTTAAGTGCTGTCTGGCACTTGCACCCTATATGATTGGGAGTTTTATCATTTAAGTGCTGTCTGGCACTTGCACCCTATATGATTGGGAGTTTTATCATTTAAGTGTTGTCTGGCATTTGCACCCTATATGATTGGGAGTTTTACCATTTAAGTGCTGTCTGGCATTTGCACCCTATATGATTGGGAGTTTTATCATTGAAGTGCTGTCTGGCATTTGCACCCTATATGATTGGGAGTTTTATCATTGAAGTGCTGTCTGGCATTTGCACCCTATATGATTGGGAGTTTTATCATTTAAGTGCTGTCTGGCACTTGCACCCTATATGATTGGGAGTTTTATCATTTAAGTGCTGTCTGGCATTTGCACCCTATATGATTGGGAGTTTTATCATTTAAGTGTTGTCTGGCATTTGCACCCTATATGACTGGGAGTTTTATCATTTAAGTGCTGTCTGGCATTTGCACCCTATATGATTGGGAGTTTTATCATTTAAGTGTTGTCTGGCATTTGCACCCTATATGACTGGGAGTTTTATCATTTAAGTGTTGTCTGGCATTTGCACCCTATATGATTGGGAGTTTTATCATTTAAGTGTTGTCTGGCACTTGCACCCTATATGATTGGGAGTTTTATCATTTAAGTGCTGTCTGGCATTTGCACCCTATATGATTGGGAGTTTTATCATTTAAGTGCTGTCTGGCATTTGCACCCTATATGATTGGGAGTTTTATCATTTAAGTGCTGTCTGGCATTTGCACCCTATATGATTGGGAGTTTTATCATTTAAGTGCTGTCTGGCATTTGCACCCTATATGATTGGGAGTTTTATCATTTAAGTGCTGTCTGGCATTTGCACCCTATATGATTGGGAGTTTTATCATTTAAGTGTTGTCTGGCATTTGCACCCTATATGATTGGGAGTTTTATCATTTAAGTGCTGTCTGGCATTTGCACCCTATATGATTGGGAGTTTTATCATTTAAGTGTTGTCTGGCATTTGCACCCTATATGATTGGGAGTTTTATCATTTAAGTGTTGTCTGGCACTTGCACCCTATACGATTGGGAGTTTTATCATTTAAGTGCTGTCTGGCACTTGCACCCTATATGATTGGGAGTTTTATCATTGAAGTGCTGTCTGGCACTTGCACCCTATATGATTGGGAGTTTTATCATTGAAGTGTTGTCTGGCACTTGCACCCTATATGATTGGGAGTTTTATTATTTAAGTGCTGTCTGGCATTTGCACCCTATATGATTGGGAGTTTTATCATTTAAGTGCTGTCTGGCATTTGCACCCTATATGATTGGGAGTTTTATCATTTAAGTGTTGTCTGGCATTTGCACCCTATATGATTGGGAGTTTTATCATTTAAGTGTTGTCTGGCATTTGCACCCTATATTATTGGGAGTTTTATCATTTAGGTGTTGTCTGGCATTTGCACCCTATATGATTGGGAGTTTTATCATTTAAGTGTTGTCTGGCATTTGCACCCTATATGATTGGGAGTTTTATCATTTAGGTGTTGTCTGGCATTTGCACCCTATATGATTGGGAGTTTTATCATTTAAGTGTTGTCTGGCATTTGCACCCTATATGATTGGGAGTTTTATCATTGAAGTGTTGTCTGGCACTTGCACCCTATATGATTGGGAGTTTTATCATTGAAGTGTTGTCTGGCACTTGCACCCTATATGATTGGGAGTTTTATCATTTAAGTGTTGTCTGGCATTTGCACCCTATATGATTGGGAGTTTTATCATTGAAGTGTTGTCTGGCACTTGCACCCTGTATGATTGGGAGTTTTATCATTGAAGTGTTGTCTGGCATTTGCACCCTATATGATTGGGAGTTTTATCATTGAAGTGTTGTCTGGCACTTGCACCCTATATGATTGGGAGTTTTATCATTGAAGTGTTGTCTGGCATTTGCACCCTATATGATTGGGAGTTTTATCATTTAAGTGCTGTCTGGCACTTGCACCCTATATGATTGGGAGTTTTATCATTTAAGTGTTGTCTGGCATTTGCACCCTATATGATTGGGAGTTTTATCATTGAAGTGTTGTCTGGCACTTGCACCCTATATGATTGGGAGTTTTATCATTTAAGTGTTGTCTGGCACTTGCACCCTATATGATTGGGAGTTTTATCATTGAAGTGCTGTCTGGCATTTGCACCCTATATGATTGGGAGTTTTATCATTGAAGTGTTGTCTGGCATTTGCACCCTATATGATTGGGAGTTTTATCATTTAAGTGTTGTCTGGCATTTGCACCCTATATGATTGGGAGTTTTATCATTGAAGTGCTGTCTGGCATTTGCACCCTATATGATTGGGAGTTTTATCATTGAAGTGTTGTCTGGCATTTGCACCCTATATGATTGGGAGTTTTAACATTTAAGTGTTGTCTGGCACTTGCACCCTATATGATTGGGAGTTTTATCATTTAAGTGTTGTCTGGCATTTGCACCCTATATGATTGGGAGTTTTATCATTTAAGTGCTGTCTGGCACTTGCACCCTATATGATTGGGAGTTTTATCATTTAAGTGCTGTCTGGCACTTGCACCCTATATGATTGGGAGTTTTATCATTTAAGTGTTGTCTGGCATTTGCACCCTATATGATTGGGAGTTTTACCATTTAAGTGTTGTCTGGCACTTGCACCCTATATGATTGGGAGTTTTATCATTGAAGTGCTGTCTGGCATTTGCACCCTATATGATTGGGAGTTTTATCATTGAAGTGCTGTCTGGCATTTGCACCCTATATGATTGGGAGTTTTATCATTGAAGTGCTGTCTGGCATTTGCACCCTATATGATTGGGAGTTTTATCATTGAAGTGCTGTCTGGCATTTGCACCCTATATGATTGGGAGTTTTATCATTGAAGTGTTGTCTGGCATTTGCACCCTATATGATTGGGAGTTTTATCATTGAAGTGCTGTCTGGCACTTGCACCCTATATGATTGGGAGTTTTATCATTTAAGTGCTGTCTGGCACTTGCACCCTATATGATTGGGAGTTTTATCATTTAAGTGCTGTCTGGCATTTGCACCCTATATGATTGGGAGTTTTATCATTTAAGTGTTGTCTGGCATTTGCACCCTATATGACTGGGAGTTTTATCATTTAAGTGTTGTCTGGCATTTGCACCCTATATGATTGGGAGTTTTATCATTTAAGTGTTGTCTGGCACTTGCACCCTATATGATTGGGAGTTTTATCATTTAAGTGCTGTCTGGCACTTGCACCCTACATGATTGGGAGTTTTATCATTTAAGTGCTGTCTGGCATTTGCACCCTATATGATTGGGAGTTTTATCATTTAAGTGCTGTCTGGCATTTGCACCCTATATGATTGGGAGTTTTATCATTTAAGTGCTGTCTGGCATTTGCACCCTATATGATTGGGAGTTTTATCATTTAAGTGCTGTCTGGCATTTGCACCCTATATGATTGGGAGTTTTATCATTTAAGTGTTGTTTGGCATTTGCACCCTATATGATTGGGAGTTTTATCATTTAAGTGCTGTCTGGCATTTGCACCCTATATGATTGGGAGTTTTATCATTTAAGTGTTGTCTGGCATTTGCACCCTATATGATTGGGAGTTTTATCATTTAAGTGTTGTCTGGCACTTGCACCCTATATGATTGGGAGTTTTATCATTGAAGTGCTGTCTGGCATTTGCACCCTATATGATTCGGAGTTTTATCATTTAAGTGCTGTCTGGCATTTGCACCCTATATGATTGGGAGTTTTATCATTGAAGTGCTGTCTGGCATTTGCACCCTATATGATTGGGAGTTTTATCATTGAAGTGCTGTCTGGCATTTGCACCCTATATGATTGGGAGTTTTATCATTGAAGTGCTGTCTGGCATTTGCACCCTATATGATTGGGAGTTTTATCATTGAAGTGCTGTCTGGTATTTGCACCCTATATGATTGGGAGTTTTATCATTGAAGTGCTGTCTGGCACTTGCACCCTATATGATTGGGAGTTTTATCATTTAAGTGCTGTCTGGCATTTGCACCCTATATGATTGGGAGTTTTATCATTTAAGTGCTGTCTGGCATTTGCACCCTATATGATTGGGAGTTTTATCATTTAAGTGTTGTCTGGCATTTGCACCCTATATGATTGGGAGTTTTATCATTTAAGTGTTGTCTGGCATTTGCACCCTATATGATTGGGAGTTTTATCATTTAGGTGTTGTCTGGCACTTGCACCCTATATGATTGGGAGTTTTATCATTTAAGTGTTGTCTGGCATTTGCACCCTATATGATTGGGAGTTTTATCATTTAAGTGCTGTCTGGCACTTGCACCCTATATGATTGGGAGTTTTATCATTTAAGTGTTGTCTGGCACTTGCACCCTATATGATTGGGAGTTTTATCATTTAAGTGTTGTCTGGCATTTGCACCCTATATGATTGGGAGTTTTATCATTTAAGTGCTGTCTGGCATTTCCACCCTATATGATTGGGAGTTTTATCATTTAAGTGCTGTCTGGCATTTGCACCCTATATGATTGGGAGTTTTATCATTTAAGTGTTGTCTGGCATTTGCACCCTATATGATTGGGAGTTTTATCATTTAAGTGTTGTCTGGCATTTGCACCCTATATGATTGGGAGTTTTATCATTTAAGTGTTGTCTGGCATTTGCACCCTATATGATTGGGAGTTTTATCATTTAAGTGTTGTCTGGCACTTGCACCCTATATGATTGGGAGTTTTATCATTGAAGTGCTGTCTGGCATTTGCACCCTATATGATTCGGAGTTTTATCATTTAAGTGCTGTCTGGCATTTGCACCCTATATGATTGGGAGTTTTATCATTGAAGTGCTGTCTGGCATTTGCACCCTATATGATTGGGAGTTTTATCATTGAAGTGCTGTCTGGCATTTGCACCCTATATGATTGGGAGTTTTATCATTGAAGTGCTGTCTGGCATTTGCACCCTATATGATTGGGAGTTTTATCATTGAAGTGTTGTCTGGCATTTGCACCCTATATGATTGGGAGTTTTATCATTTAAGTGTTGTCTGGCACTTGCACCCTATATGATTGGTAGTTTTATCACTTAAGTGCTGTCTGGCATTTGCACCCTATATGATTGGGAGTTTTATCATTTAAGTGCTGTCTGGCATTTGCACCCTATATGACTGGGAGTTTTATCATTGAAGTGTTGTCTGGCATTTGCACCCTATATGATTGGGAGTTTTATCATTGAAGTGTTGTCTGGCACTTGCACCCTATATGATTGGGAGTTTTATCATTGAAGTGCTGTCTGGCATTTGCACCCTATATGATTGGGAGTTTTATCATTGAAGTGCTGTCTGGCACTTGCACCCTATATGATTGGGAGTTTTATCATTGAAGTGTTGTCTGGCACTTGTACCCTATATGATTGGGAGTTTTATCATTGAAGTGCTGTCTGGCATTTGCACCCTATATGATTGGGAGTTTTATCATTGAAGTGCTGTCTGGCACTTGCACCCTATATGATTGGGAGTTTTATCATTTAAGTGCTGTCTGGCATTTGCACCCTATATGATTGGGAGTTTTATCATTGAAGTGTTGTCTGGCATTTGCACCCTATATGATTGGGAGTTTTATCATTGAAGTGCTGTCTGGCATTTGCACCCTATATGATTGGGAGTTTTATCATTGAAGTGTTGTCTGGCATTTGCACCCTATATGATTGGGAGTTTTATCATTGAAGTGCTGTCTGGCACTTGCACCCTATATGATTGGGAGTTTTATCATTTAAGTGCTGTCTGGCATTTGCACCCTATATGATTGGGAGTTTTATCATTTAGGTGCTGTCTGGCATTTGCACCCTATATGATTGGGAGTTTTATCATTGAAGTGTTGTCTGGCACTTGCACCCTATATGATTGGGAGTTTTATCATTTAAGTGCTGTCTGGCATTTGCACCCTATATGATTGGGAGTTTTATCATTTAAGTGTTGTCTGGCATTTGCACCCTATATGATTGGGAGTTTTATCATTGAAGTGCTGTCTGGCACTTGCACCCTATACGATTGGGAGTTTTATCATTTAAGTGTTGTCTGGCACTTGCACCCTATATGATTGGGAGTTTTACCATTTAAGTGTTGTCTGGCATTTGCACCCTATATGATTGGGAGTTTTATCATTGAAGTGCTGTCTGGCACTTGCACCCTATACGATTGGGAGTTTTATCATTTAAGTGTTGTCTGGCATTTGCACCCTATATGATTGGGAGTTTTATCATTGAAGTGCTGTCTGGCACTTGCACCCTATATGATTGGGAGTTTTATCATTGAAGTGTTGTCTGGCACTTGCACCCTATATGATTGGGAGTTTTATCATTTAAGTGCTGTCTGGCATTTGCACCCTATATGATTGGGAGTTTTATCATTTAAGTGTTGTCTGGCATTTGCACCCTATATGATTGGGAGTTTTATCATTGAAGTGCTGTCTGGCACTTGCACCCTATACGATTGGGAGTTTTATCATTTAAGTGCTGTCTGGCATTTGCACCCTATATGATTGGGAGTTTTATCATTTAAGTGTTGTCTGGCATTTGCACCCTATATGATTGGGAGTTTTATCATTTAAGTGCTGTCTGGCACTTGCACCCTATATGATTGGGAGTTTTATCATTGAAGTGTTATCTGGCTTTATAATCACTCATGTTAATTATAACAATGTATTCCCAATAACTTTGTACTACTACCACGATAGGTTTATATTTTTATGGAACTAATAAAAAGATTTGTAAAAGAGGGAGGCAACAAAGGAACCGAGAGGCACCGGCAGCAAATGGCTCACCTCGAATCGCCCTTTCAGCACCCTGGCTGGATCCCGGCCTCCCCAAACCCCACGACCCCGGCTCGGACTTACCCCGGCCTCCCTCCTCCTCCGGCCCGGACTCACTCACCCCACCGCCGGGCTACACGCCGGCGGAACAAAAAAGCGGAACCAATCCCCCGGCACTCGTGGTCAGCGCGGGCCGCCGCGGCTGGCGTGCCGGTTGCCGTGGAGACGGGGCGGGCGGCCCGGCCCGGCCCTGCCCCCTTCCCGCTCCCCCCGGCGCGCATGCGCCGTCCGCTGGAGAAATGGCACGGCGCCTCTTCTCAACCTGAGGAGGGGCGTCGTTCGGCCCATCCAGCCCGTACTGGCTCCCACCACAGTAATTCCGCCCTCAACTCCCCTGACAGAATCTGACACAATAATTATTATCATAAACAATAATTTATAAATAATAATTATTACTATAAATAATAGTTTATAAATAATGTATAAGTAATAATTGTTATTATTATAAATAATAATTTACAGAGCACCTTCCATACTGGACACTGGGATCAGGTGCAAACCGGAAAACAAAATAATTCACAAACAACAGGAATTCTGCAGATGCTGGAAATTCAAGCAACACACATCAAAGTTGCTGGTGAACGCAGCAGGCCAGGCAGCATCTGTGGAGAAGAGGTGCAGTCGACGTTTCAGGCCGAGACCCTTCGTCAGGACTAACGTCCTTCAGTTAGTCCTGATGAAGGGTCTCGGCCTGAAACGTCGACTGTACCTCTCCTGGAGATGCTGCCTGGCCTGCTGCGTTCGCCAGCAACTTTGATGTGTGTTGCTATAAATAATAATTGGTATTATTATAAATAATAATTTATAGAGCACTTTCCATTCTGGACACTGGGATCAGGTGCAAACCGGAAAACAAAACGAGACATTAAAATAAGAAGGCAAAAAAAAAAGAATGTTGGTTAAAAGCGAGGTTAAGTTTTTTTTTAAAAAAATGGTTTCTGAGTCGGCGTTTAAAATTGTCAACCCAGTCTGCAACCCCTTGTAGTTTTAGGTCTCGAGTTGCTGGCTCAGGAAAGCTGGCCTGCCGATTATCTCTTGAGGGAAATTGTGCACATTTATAAGAGGCCGAGAGCTGGAGCAGGGTTACCAGGCGGAAGCCGCTCAGCGACTGGTCCCGGACCAGTAAGAGCTCTCAAAGCACGTGGGGGAACTTTAATTCTGAAAGACGCAGGAAGAGCAGTTGGGAGGCCCCAAAGTGATGTGCTCCCTGAATCGTCCTGGTTTTGGTTAAAAGTCTAGCCGCGGGCACTCCGAGAGAGTTGAAGTTTTGCTTTGGAAGGCCGGTAAAAAAAAAAGCGGGAGGGCAGGGTACTGCAGTGATCTAGTCCAGTCGATGGAAAGGCGTGAATCGGTGAATTAATTAGAAGAGCAAGATACAGGCTGGTGGGCTCACTGACTTCGTGCTAGTGGGATCAGTTGCCAACGTTCTCGGTGCTTGCCAGGGACTCTCTACCCTCTGTGTTCACCTAAAGCCCGAGACTGGGCCCGGTTCTTCGCAGCCTTCGACGCACCTCGCCCACCCCTCTCCATACGCCTTACCTTCAGCCTCAGCCGTCCGCTTATAAACACCGCAGCAGTGGGCAAAGTGAGAGAGAGAGAGACAGCACAGGAACAGGCTCTTGGCCCTCACAGTCCTTTTGTAAACCTCCATTCGGCCCCCCCTGGCCCTTCTCCCCGCCAAGGGTAAAAAATACTCAGCCCGTCCAAGGGCCCCGCATAGTACAAACATAGCAACCCAGTTAACGGCCCCGCCGAATCTCCTCCCGCCTCTTGTGCAATCATTTCCTTCCGGAGAGTGTCGCAACCAAGAAGCTTTTGCCCATTTGCTGTTGCCTAATTCGTGGTACAGCTGTGACTGAATATAAATTTGGATTTATATCGTGCTTTCATCAAAAAAGGAATACAGGCACGTAAAATTCTTCCAGCAAACAACAATGGCTTCCGACAAGATGGAGGGATGCTCAGCCACAGCAGCTTCTACAAAGGTGTTATTGTCCTTGTTTTTTTAAAAACACATTTTTACAAACACAAGACCCTGCTGGGATCATTGAGGAACTGAAGCACCGCAGACCTACCCCCATCAGCGAGTTGCTCGCTGGCGGAGAAGCCGGTGGGGCTGGACTGGGTGCGGGCCGTGCGTCCGAGGGGTCCGTGCACGGAGGCGGCGGGCAGTCTCAACAGCGGGCGATCGCCCCGGTCGCTTTCCCTGTGGTCGCCAGGCAGGCCCCGTTGGGCCTTGTTAATGTGGAATGCTGCAGGTCCGATTCACTGATTTATTGGCGGGCGGTGGGGGCGGGCGGCAGGGGGAGCTGCGTGGCTTTGGTCGTACCGAGGAAAGGGCCTCAAGTCGCGGGGTAGCCTGTTTATGGCCAGGTCCAGGAAAGAGACATTGGAGTCGGTGTGATCCACCGGCGGTGGCGTCCAAACTGGTGTCGCTGCTGCCCCCTGGTGTTCGCTCCCCAGAAGACAAGCTGCATTGTGTTCCACTGCAGACTGCTGCAACATTCATGGACTCAGGGACTTGGACTATATTTCTTTTTTGTGTGTGTGTGTGTGTGTGTGTGTGTGTGTGTGTGAGACTGTATTTTACTGCTCGCTAATATGTGCCTTGTGCTGTGTGTGACTGTCGGTACTACATTTTGCACCTTGGCCCCAGGGTAACGCCGTTTCGTTTGGCCGTGTTCAGGGGTATTCATGTGAATGACAATTAAACTTATACTTGAACACAGAACATAGAAATCTACAGCACATTATGGGCCCACAATGTTGTGTCGACCGTGTAACCTACTCTAGGAACTGCCAAGAATTTCCCTACCCCATAGCCCTCCATTTTTCTAAGCTCCATGTTCCTATCTAAGAGTCTCTTGAAAGACCCTGTTGTATCTGCCTCCACCACCATCACCGGCAGTGCATTCCACGCACTCACCACTCTCTGTGTGAAAAACTTACCCCTGACATCCCCTCTGTACCTATTTCCAAGCAGCTTAAAACTATACCCCCTCGTATTAGCCATTTCAGCCCTGGGGAAAGAGCCTCTGACTGTCCACACGATCAATGCCTCTCATCATCTTGTACACCTCTGTCAGGTCACCTCTTATCCTCCGTCGCTCCAAGGAGAAAAGGCCGAGTTCACTCAACCTATTCTTGTAAGGCATGCTCCCCGATCCAGTCAGCGTCCTCTGCAATCTCTCTATAGCATCCACATCCTTCCTGTAGTGAGGTGAGCAGAACTGAGCACAGTACTCCAAGTGGGGTCTGACCAGGGTCCCATATAGCTGTAACATTACCTCACGGCTCTTAAACTCAGTCCCACAGTTGACGGAGGCTAACACACCTTACGCCTTCTTAACAAATTAAAGTTTAACTTGAAGTTGAATTGTTCCACAATTAGGCTAGGGTTAAATCGAGGGGTCGATGAATATACCTCTTGCCCATCCTCTGGGTTCCCTCCCCCCTTGTCTTTCTTCCCGGACCTCCTGTCCCATGATCCTCTCGTATCCCTTTTGCCTATCACCTGTCAAGCTCTTGGCTCCATCCCTCCCCCTCCTGTCTTCTCCTATCATTTTGGATCTCCCCCTCCCCCTCCCACTTTCAAACCTCTTACTAGCTCTTCCTTCAGTTAGTCCTGACGAAGGGCCTCGGCCTGAAACGTCGACTGTACCTCTTCCTAGAGATGCTGCCTGGCCTGCTGCGTTCACCAGCAACTTTGATGTGTGTTGCCCCTCTTCTCATTGCTACCATTAAGGAGGAGGTACAGAGGCCTGAAGACACGCCCCTCAACGTTTCAGTGCTACTGCACCCCTCAACCAGCTGATCTGTCTCGCTCCTGTACGCCCTCTCGCCTCCATCGGAGATTCTGCCAGCAACGGTCGCCTCATCAGCAGACTCACAGGTGGGATTTGAGCGGTGCCTGGCGGGTCACGGGTGCAGAGAGAGTAGAGCAGTGCGCTAAGCACATACCCCGCCCCCGCCCCGTGGGGCGCCAGCGTTGGTCGTCAGCGAGGAGGAGATATCGTCGCCAATCCGCACAGATTGTGGTCTTCCGGTCTGGGTGTTCGAGGATCAGGTTGCATGGGGAGGAACCGAGGTCCAGGCTCTGCAGATTTTCGATCAGAACGGAAGGAACGACGGTGCTCGGTGCCGGGCTACAGTCAGCAACCTGCATCCATAAGACCATAAGACAAAGGAGCAGAAGTAGGCCATTCGGCCCATCGAGTCTGCTCCGCCATTTTATCATGAGCTGATCCATTTTCTCCTATTTAGTCCCACTCCCCCGCCTTCTCACCATAACCTTTGATGCCCTGGCTACTCAGATACCTATCAATCTCTGCCTTAAATACACCCAATGACGGCCTCCACTGCTGCTCGTGGCAACAAATTCCATAGATTCACCACCCTCTGACTAAAAAAATTTCTTCGCACTTCTGTTCCGAATGGGCGCCCTTCAATCCTTAAGTCATGCCCTCTCGTACTAGACTCCCCCATCATGGGAAACAACTTTGCCACATCCACTCTGTCCATGCCTTTCAACATTCAAAATGTTTCTATGAGGTCCCCCCTCATTCTTCTAAACTCCAAGGAATACAGTCCAAGAGCGGACAAACGTTCCTCATATGTTAACCCTCTCATTCCCGGAATCATTCCAGTGAATCTTCTCTGTACCGTCTCCAACGTCAGCACATCCTTTCTTAAATATGGAGACCAAAACTGCCCACAGGACTCCAAGTGAGGTCTCACCAGCGCCTTATAGAGCCTCAACATCACATCCCTGCTCCTATACTCTATTCCTCTAGAAATGAATGCCAACATTGCATTCGCCTTCTTCACTACTGACTCAACCTGGAGGTTAACCTTAAGGGTATCCTGTACGAGGACTCCCAAGTCCCATTGCATCTCAGAACTTTGAATACTTTCCCCATTTAAATAATAGTCTGCCCGTTTATTTTTTCTGCCAAAGTGCATAACCATACACTTTCCAACATTGTACTTCATTTGTCACTTCTCTGCCCATTCTCCCAATCTATCCAAGTCTCTCTGCAGACTCTCCGTTTCCTCAGCACTACCGGCCCCTCCACCTATCTTCGTATCGTCAGCAAACTTAGCCACAAAGCCATCTATTCCATAATCCAAATCGTTGATGTACAATGTAAAAAGAAGCGGCCCCAACACGGACCCCTGTGGAACACCACTGGTAACCGGCAGCCAACCAGAATAGGATCCCTTTATTCCCACTCTCTGTTTCCAGCCAATCAGCCAACACTCTATCATGACATTGGCGTTTGCATTGACCGGGTGATCCGGGGCTGCGCAGGGAGCCGCACCCAGATCGCGTCCGCTGTGGACCTGCGTTGGCGAGAGGCAAATCGCAGTGGGTCCAGGTCCTTCCTGAGGCAGGTGTCGATCCTAGCCATGGCCAACCTCTCGAGGCTTTTCATCACCGTAGATGTGAGTGCCACTGGAGGATAGTCATTACGGCAGCTCGCCCGGCTCTTCGTGGGCACTGGTACAGTCATTGCCCCTTTGAAGCAGGTGTAGGATCATAGTTCCTTGGGGGGCTTTTCCCCCTCCGCCATCGGATTTCTAAACAGAAAGTGAACCCATGAACACCACCTCAGTATTTTTTGCTCCATTTTATTTAGTACTCTTACTCTTTGTGATTTTTATAAGTGACCTGGATGAGGAAGTGGAGGGATGGGTTAGCAAGTTTACTGATGACACAAAGGTTGGGGGTGTTGTGGACAGTGTGGAGGGCTGTCAGAGGTTACAACGGGACATTGATGGGATGCAAAACTGGGCTGAGAAGTGGCAGATGGAGTTCAACCCAGGTAAGCCTGAGGTGGTTCATTTTGGTAGGTCAAATATGATGGCAGAATATAGTATTAATGGTAAGACTCTTGGTAGTGTGAAGGATCAGAGGGATCTTGTGGTCCGAGTCCATAGGACACTCAAAGCTGCTGAGCAGGTTGACAGTGTTGTTAAGAAGGCGTCTGGTACGTTGGTCGTCATCAACCGTGGGACTGATTTTAAGAGCCGAGAGGTAATGTTGCAGCTATATAGGACCCTGGTCAGACCCCACTTGGAGTACTGTGTTCAGTTCTGGTCACCTCACTACAGGAAGGATGTGGAAACTACAGAGAGAGTGCAGAGGAGATTCACAAGGATGTTGCCTGGATTGGGGAGCGTGCCTTATGAGAATAGGTTGAGTGAACTCGGCCTTTTCTCCTTGGAGTGACAGAGGATGAGAGACGACCTGATAGAGGTGTATAAGATGATGAGAGGCATTGATCGTGTGGACAGTCAGAGGCTTTTTTCCAGGGCTGAAATGGCTAACACGAGAGGGCACAAGGTTAAGGTGCTTAGAAGTAGGTACAGAGGAGATGTCAGGGGTAGGTTTTTTTTCACACAGAGAGTGGTGAGTGCATGGAATGGGCTGCCGGCGATGGTGGTGGAGGCGGATACGATAGGGTCTTTTAAGAGACTCCTGGACAGGTACATGGAGCATAGAAAAATAGAGAGCTATAGGTAACCCGAGGTAATTTCTAAAGTAAGGACATGTTCAGCACAGCATTGTGGGCCGAAGGGCCTGTTTCGTGCTGTAGGTTTTCTATGTTTCTATGTCATCTGTGGAAATTCTCCGATGACTCAGCAACAGTTGGGTGTATAAAGGGAGGATGGGAGGATGAATACGGGGCCCTGGTGGAGGACTTTATTGAATAGTGCAAGCTGAATCATCTGCAGCTCAACATCAGTGAGAGAAAGAAGATGGTGATGGACTTCAGGAAGACTGAGCCTGCACTGCTCCCTGTCACTATTGATGGTGAGGACGTGGATGTGGTGAGGACCAACATGTACCTGGAGGTGCACCTGGACGACAGACTTGAGTGCAGCACCAACACAGAGGCTGTGTACAAGAAGGGCCAGAGTCGCTTCGACTTCCTGGGGAGACTGAGGTCCTTTGGAGTGTGCAGGCCTCTCCTTCACATGCTCTACCAGTCTGTTGTCACCGGTACAATCTTCCACACGGTGGTGTGCTGGGGCAATGGCATCAACACGGGTTGACCCCACTTGGAGTACTGTGTTCAGTTCTGGTCACCTCACTACAGGAAGGATATAGATATTATAGAGAGAGTGCAGAGGAGATTGACAAGGATGTTACCTGGACTGGAGGGTGTGCTATATGAGAATAGGTTGAGGGAACTCGGCCTTTTCTCCTTGGAGCGTCAGAGGACGAGAGGTGACCTGATAGAGGTGTATAAGATGATGAGAGGCATTGATCGTGTGGATAGTCAGAGGCTTTTCCCCAGGGCTGAAATGGCTAACACGAGAGGGCACAGTTTTAAGGTGCCGAGGGGATGTCAGGGGTGAGTTTTTCACACAGAGAGTGGTGAGTGTGTGGAACGGGCTGCCGGTGACGGTGGTGGAGGCCGATACAATAGGGTCTTTTAAGAGACTCCTGGATAGGTACATGGAGCTTTGAAAAATAGAGAGCTGTGTGCTCGGGAAACTCTAGGCAGTTTCTAGAGTAGGTTACACGGTCGGCACGACATTGTGGGCCGAAGGGCCTGTAATGTGCTGTAGTAGATCTCAATGTTCTATACGTTCATCACAATGAGATCGCCCAGCAAGATCAACCAACCACAAACCATTTTCCAGGGGCCGGCTCTCTTCCCGTGCACCTGATCGGCATAACGTCAGCACTGCCGGACAGGGATACTGAGGGGTTACCGGGGTAACTGGATGGGAGGCAGAAATTTACTGGCGGCAGACCCGCTCTGTCCCGACAGGAAGGGCTGGTAAACCCCTCACAGCCACTGCCGTTCAATACAAAGCACCGACGACAATGCCCTCTCCTTGTGCAGACAGCCGATCGTCTGCCCGAGAGCCTGTTGATGGCATTTGGCGTTGCGTTGCGCTCATGAAAGATTCAGCAGCATCCTTCCGTTTCAGCAGACTGCGGCTACGCTGGAGGGAGGGGGTAGGTGCTTGTCCTGTCCAGCCTGGGACAGTGACAGGTATATGGGATGTCCAGGGAGGGGTAACACCTCTGGTGAAGGGGCTTGTCCTGTCCGTTCTGGGACAGTGTCAGGTGTGTGGGATGTCCGGGGAGGGGTAACACCTCTGGTGAAGGGGCTTGTCCTGTCTGTTCTGGGACAGTGTCGGGTGTGTGGGATGTCCAGGGAGGGGTAACACCTCTGGTGAAGGGGCTTGTCCTGTCCATTCTGGGACAGTGTTGGGTGTGTGGAGTGTCCGGAGAGGGGTAACACCTCTGGTGAAGGGGGCTTGTCCTGTCCGTTCTGGGACAGTGTCGGTGTGTGGGATGTCCAGGGAGGGGTAACACCTCTGGTGAAGGGGCTTGTCCTGTCCGTTCTGGGACAGTGTCGGTGTGTGGTGGATGTCCAGGGAGAGGTAACACCTCTGGTGAAGGGGGCTTGTCGTGTCCATTCTGGGACAGTGTCGGGTGTGTGGGATGTCCAGAAAGGGGTAACACCTCTGGTGAAGGGGCTTGTCCTGTCCATTCTGGGACAGTGTTGGGTGTGTGGGATGTCCAGGGAGGGGTAACACCTCTGGTGAAGGGGCTTGTCCTGTCCATTCTGGGACAGTGTCAGGTGTGTGGTATGTCCAGGGAGGGGTAACACCTCTGGTGGAGGGGCTTGTCCTGTCCATTCTGGGACAGCTCACTGGTCTTCGTCCCCCACCGAACACTCAGCTCTCCCCTGTGGCTCCAAGTCGCCGTTTGCCCGCGACAGCGACCACACCCCGGTACACCGCTCCGACAGGCCAGCGGGTCTCGTACCCCGGTGAGACGGGGACGTGTCTGTCCTCGTGTGTGAAGCCAGCTCCGGCGGACCGAGGAATGAGATCTACAGTGAGATCCGACGGCCGGGAAGATGGTTCACCCTCGCTCCATGGACAGCAAAGGACATGACAAGGCACAGAAGGCGTCACGGTCATCCACTCCAACCAAACAAGACCCCAGTTTGTGACGACTACCTGTACCGCTGGACCCGGACTCCCGAGGTTGTGAGAGTGGAACTGCCCCCCCCCCCCCCGTGTGGAAACTCTCCCGCACAGGTTTCCTGTCATCGTCGGAGACCATAAATTTCGCATAGATTCAGGCCAAGATGCAACTTGGAGAACATCGGGTAACGTAAGTGAGCTAAAGATGCCTGCAGGGCTGGGCGCGGTTCAAACGCCATCTATAAATCTGAGGACAACATGACTACTGTTGGTAGAATCTCCGATGGTGACGGGAGGGCGTACAGCAGAGAGATACACCAGCTACAGACACACAAAATGCTGGTGGAACGCAGCAAGCCAGGCAGCATCTCTAGGAAGAGGTACAGTCGACGTTTTGGGTGGAGACCCTTCGTCAGGACTAACTGAAAGAAGAGCTAGTAAGAGATTTGAAAGTGGGAGGGGGAAGGGGAGATCGGAAATGGTAGGAGAAGACAGGAGGGGGAGGAATGGAGCCAAGAGCTGGACAGGTGATTGGCAAAAGGGATATGAGAGGATCATGGGACGGGAGGCCTAAGGAGAGAGAAAGGGGCAGGGGAGCCCAGAGGATGGGCAAGGAGTATAGTGAGAGGGACAGAGAGAGAAAGAAGAGAGAGAAAAAAATCAGGAAAAAATAATAATAATAAATAAATAACGGATGGGGTACGAGGGGGAAGTGGGGCATTAACGGAAGTTAGAGAAGTCAATGTTCATGCCATCAGGTTGGAGGCTACCCAGACGGAATATAAGGTGTTGTTCCTCCAACCTGAGTGTGGCTTCATCTTTACAGTAGAGGGTGCTGTGGATAGACATATCAGAATAGGAATGGGACGTGGAATTAAAATGTGTGGCCACTGGGAGATCCTGCTTTCTCTGGCGGACAGAGCGTAGGTGTTCAGCGAAACCATCTCCCAGTCTGCGTCGGATCTCGCCAATATATAGAAGGCCACATCGGGAGCACCGGACGCAGTATATCACCCTGCCCGACTCACAAGTGAAGTGTTGCCTCACCTGGAAGGACTGTCTGGGGCCCTGAATGGTGGTGAGGGAGGAAGTGTAAGGGCATGTGTAGCACTTGTTCCGCTTACACGGATAAGTGCCAAGAGGGAGATCGGTGGGGAGGGATGGGGGGGGGAACGGATGGACAAGGGTGTTGCGTAGGGAGCAATCCCTGCGGAAAGCAGAGGGGTGGGGGGGAGGGAAAGATGTGCTTAGTGGTGGGATCCCGTTGGAGGTGGCGGAAGTTACGGAGAATTATATGTTGGACCCTGAGGCTGGTGGGGTGGTAGGTGAGGACAAGGGGAATCCTATTCCTAGTGGGGTATTATTTTTTCCCTTTTTTCTCTCTCTCTTTTCTCCCTCTGTCCCACTCACTATAACTCCTTGCCCATCCTCTGGGCTCCCCTCCCCCTTTCCTTCTCCCTGGGCCTCTTGTCCCATGATCCTCTCATATCCCTTTTGCCAATCACCTGTCCAGCTCTTGGCTCCATCCCTCCCCCTCCTGTCTTCTCCTATCATTTCGGATCTCCCCCTCCCCTCCCACTTTCAAATCTCTTACTATCTCTTCTTTCCGTTAGTCCTGATGAAGGGTCTCGGCCCGAAACATCGACTGCACCTCTTCCTAGAGATGCTGCCTGGCCTGCTGCGTTCACCAGCAACTTTGATGTGTGTTGCTTGAAATTTACAGCATCTGCAGATTTCCTCGTGTTTGCGTTTTTAAATCTACCGGCTGGTGGAGTGGTGTCACGGCAACAACCTGGCACTCAACAAGACCAAAGAGCTGATTGTGGACTTCAGGAAGGGTAAGACGAAGGAACATATTCCAATCCTCATCGAGGGGTCAGAAGTGGAGAGAGTGAGCAGCTTCAAGTTCCTGGGTGTCAAGATCTCTGAGGATCTCACCTGGACCCAACATATTGACGCAGCTGTACAGAAGACCAGACAGCGGCTATGTTTCAGTAGGAGTTTGAGGAGGTTTGAGTATGTCTCTGAAAACGCTTGAGAATTTCTACAGATATCCCATGCAAAGCATTCTAATGGGCTGCAACACCGTCTGGTATCGGAGAGAGGTTGGCGGGGGCTACTGCACAGGACCGAACGAAGCTACAGAGCTGTAAACTCGGTCGGCTCCATTTTGGGCACCAGTCTCCGTAGTATCCAGGACACCTTCAGGGAGCGGCCCCTGAAAAGGGCGGCGTCCATCACTCAGGGCCCCCACCACCCAGGATGTGCCCTCTTCCCGTCGTTACCATCAGGGAGGAGGTACAGGAGCCTGAAGACACACACTCAGCGATTCAGGAACAGCTTCTTTCCCTCTGTCATCCGATTTCTGAATGGACATTGAACCCATGAACACTACCTTACTACTTCTTTATTTCTGTTTTTTTTGCATTACTTTATTTAATTATTTGATATATATGTCATAGACTTTATTACTTACATTCTTTACATACACATGTTACGTTTCCACCTAAATGTGCAATGTGCAATTTATAGTAATTTGTAATAAATAGTATGTACAACAGGATAGTCAATATAACATAGAAATACAGTTGTATCATCAGTCTGACGGCCTGGTGGAAGAAGCTGTCCCGGAGCCTGTTGGTCCTGGCTTTTATGCTGCGGTACCGTTTCCCGGATGGTAGCAGCTGGAACAGTTTGTGGTTGGGGTGACTCGGGTCCCCAATGATCCTTCGGGCCCTTTTTACACACCTGTCTCTGTAAATGTCCTGAATCGTAGGAAGTTCACATCTACAGATGCGCTGGGCTGTCCGCACCACTCTCTGCAGAGTCCTGAGATTAAGGGAGGTACAGTTCCCGTACCAGGCAGTGATGCAGCCAGTCAGGATGCTCTCAGTTGTGCCCCTGTAGAAAGTTCTTAGGATTTGGGGGCCCACACCAAACTTCCTCAGCTGTCTGAGGTGAAAGAGGCGCTGTTCTGCCATTTTCACCACACAGCTGGTATGTACAGACCACGTGAGGTCCTCGGTGATGTGTGTGCCGAGGAACTTAAAGTCAATGTGAATTACTTTAAGTGTGCACAAAGTACTTAAAGTAATTCATGTTTCTTCCCCCTCTATTATTGCATACTGCATTGTACTGCTGCACAAAGACAACAAATTTCATGACGTGTGCTGTTGATATTAAACCTGACGCAGATACAATGGGAGCAGGCAGTTTTCCGTTACCCTTGGCAGCGACACCTTCTCACTAACATCCGACCTTAAAACCAGCGTCATTCTCACTTTTCTGCTTAGTATCTGCTGTTTTTCTTTTTCTTTCCAGTTCAGATTCTGCAATGTCTTAATTAATAAATAGATCAACAGACAGATTAATACATTGATAAATGAATACATTAGTTAATTATGTATTTGGGCTGAGCTTGAAGAAAGCAGCTCTCCACTCTCTTCTCAGATCAGTTACATCAGCTCCCACTTTGTCAGGATGGTTCACTCAAGTGATGCTATGTCTTAGTTTGGAGAAAATTAGAAGTCAAACCTTTGAACCTTTATTTGATTTTGAGAAAAGATGGGGCTCATTTGCTCGTTATTATCATTTGAGTTAATTTTTCCACAATCTAACTGTAAATTTTTTTCAGTATATTTTCTTTTCTTGCTGGCGGTTTGATGTTTATTTTTAAAAGCTTTTTGTATGACGCATGGCTCCGGGGTTGTACACCTAATGGGTTCTTTTTTTTTCTCACTTTTCTGCTTAGTAGGTTTTTTCGTTATCACAAAATTTTTTTTCAATCTTTAAGATAATGTTTTTTTTGAGGCATTGTCAGTGTTGTTACTTCGATGTCCTCATGTTATTTTTCCTGTATATACAATAAAAAGATTTGAAAAGAAAGAAGGTACTGGCCTACAGGGGCCGGCTGGTGGTGCAACGACGTCGGCACCAGACCGCGGGAGCGGAGGTTCCCGGGTTGGAAACCGGTCGGGTCCACTCCCGAGCGCGCTTTCCATCCGTGCCGGCTTGAGTGCCCAGATGGCAACTCGACCTCGTAAAACAAAGGGGAAAAATACTGCGAAAACGTCTGTGTGAGGAGTGGCGCGCCACACGGTCTCCCTCTCTCTCGCTCCGCGCCTTGTAAGAGCCACGAAAAAGACATCATCACCGACGCACGCACACGCACAGGCTCGCACGCACGCAGGCGCACGCCAAAAAAAGAAAGTGAGCTACAGATGTGCCTCTGGAACATGGGAGGGAAACAAGGGCTCCCAGTTAAAACTGTTTCAACCAGGGGTCATTTTTAAAAGTAACAGAAGTACTTTCTTGAGTATCCATTGTTCCTCTTTGGATCAGCTCTGGGTTTTCAGTTTGATTTGCAGCCGTCTCATTTGGGATCATGGGGGTTGTTAAAACTCTCTTCCTTCTATACACCTTTATTCTATTTGGGATAATTGTTAATTATCACGATATTTTTCAAGGTCTTGTAGCCGTTGGCTCTGGGGACAATTGCTCGTCCGGACACCCAGGTTGTCCGATTGGCCCTGAATTCATACCAACTCCAGGGTGTATTTGGGGAGGTGTGGGGGGAGGTTGGCATGCCAACGCCTCTTTGCTCGGCCGGCGTGGACCCCTGTCTGCTGAAACTCAGACCGAGTCCGTCTGTGCACCGTGATGACATGGCGAACGTGTACCGAAGGAATATACACAAGTACACTCCTCTTCCTGATCCTGAAAGCTTCAAGATTTATATAGTGCATGGGTATTACGACTACCATCACATCTGAGAAGATGATGTAAATGCCTCTGGACGGGGTGCTCCTTTCCATTGTGTAAAATGAGTCATCTCTTGGTTCAGAATCCAAGGACACCATTCCAAACCAGTGTCTTCAGTTTCAGAGATGCAACAGCTATTAGTAAATCCTCAAAATGACTTTGTTGTGGATTCAATAGAATGGATTGGATCTTTTGAGATTTTGGGAATATTGACCTGCCCTGAAATTTCAGCTGGCAGTATGCTTATCCAGCGAAATGGTGATAAAGCTCTGGATCAACAAACGCTTGCAACTCATTTCGTTTGAACAGGGAATTCCAGTTATAATTTCCTGAGGAGGCTGAGGTCCTTTAACATCTGCCGGACAATGCTGAGGACGTTCTACGAGTCTGTGGTGGCCAGTGCAATCATGTTTGCTGTGGTGTGCTGGGGCAGCAGGCTGAGGGTAGCAGACACCAACAGAATCAACAAACTCATTCGTAAGGCCAGTGATGTTGTGGGGATGGAACTGGACTCTCTGACGGTGGTGTCTGAAAAGAGGATGCTGTCCAAGTTGCATGCCATCTTGGACAATGTCTCCCATCCACTAGATAATATACTGGGTGGGCACAGGAGTACATTCAGCCAGAGACTCATTCCACTGAGATACAACACAGAGCGTCATAGGAAGTCATTCCTGCCTGTGGCCATCAAACTTTACAACTCCTCCCTTGGAGGGTCAGACACGCTGAGCCAATAGGCTGGTCCTGGACTTATTTCCTGGCGTAATTTACATATTACTATTTAATTATTTATGGTTCTATTACTATTTATTATTTATGGAGCAACTGTAACGAAAACCAATTTCCCCCGGGATCAATAAAGTACGACTGTGACTATGTAAACCACAGGTTCAGGTTCCAGAGTTTAGGAATCAGTTTATTTGGAATGATGGTATTAAAGGCAGAGCTGTAATCAATGACAGGGAGCCTTACGTAAGCGTCTTTATTCTCCAGGTGTTCTAAGGAGGAATGTAGGGCCAGAGAGATGGCATCTGCCATTGACCTTTTGCTCTGGTAGGCGAATTGCAAACCAAGCTCAATTTCAAGGCAGGAACTACTTCACGGGTGGAGTTAAGGTTCAACTAACCTCCTCACAGAACTTGTCATGATATTGCACAGTTAAAAGTCAGGTTTGCTGCTTTAAATACATTCAACCATTCGACTTAAATACGGGCTTTGTTCAATCAGGAAACGGTTACAAGGAAACCATCAGAAGCCGTACCGTATTTTGCCGATGCCAAGTGTACTGCATTCCGGTTAATTGGGCCGTCGTGGGTGGGGGTTGGCCTCTTAATTGGGACAACTGTGAGGAAACGAAAACTGATTGAGAAAACAAGCCAGGATTCCCCATCATTTGTCTGGGACACGAAGGCACTGACAATCACCTCAAGGTGCTACGATGAAAGTGGAGGCTTGGAGGACGCAATTATCGATAACGTTGTACGAGGGCAGTCCAGGCACCTTGATCCTGTTCTTTCAGGAGTCAATCACAGGATGAATTCCTCCGTCGATAACTATTTGGAACTAACACATAGTTTTACAGCACTGCAGTTGCATTGCTAATGTTCCAATTTAGCCTGCGTCCCACTTAAATACACAATCTATTGCTCAGTTTGTATCGTCTATACATTTTCAACCATTTCCATGAAACTTCGGCTAAGTTGGGCCAAAACGTACCCCACCGTGTCCCAGTTAACCGGAATCCACTGTATATTCTGACGCCATCTTTATCTGTAGCTATCATACGTCATGTAAAATTGACATCATAATCCTTGGAATCAACGTCTTTTTCTCCTGACGGGTCACAGTGCGAAGATGTGTTATGAGAAGAGGGCTGATATGTACTTATTTTGGTTAATAGAACCAGGAAGGTGCTACATTGGATTGCATTACCTGCAAATAATATCTAAACAAGGCCACGCCTAGTTTTGTAATGTCAAGTTGTAAATAAACGTCCATCGTTAAGGGAAGGGGGGAGAAGAGTCTTTCCTGTCCGATCGCCTGGACTTTACACGAGAGTCCCTTTTTTTCTGTCGTACTTCACAACTGGAGTGAACTTTATTGTGGCGTACTCTGTCGCGTTTTCCTTCTGCCTCGCTTTGACCTGTTTGACCGTTCTCCGAGACCCCCGCTGAATCACCTGAATTTCGGCGTAATGGACATCGGCCGGCTTCTTCTTGTTCACCGTGGCATAGACGGGTATGTCGGGGGCCACCTCGTCGTAGGCGTGGAAGTCTTCATCTGCCTGCAGTGCAGGAGTAACACAGAAAGTGTGACGTTCAACACTCCCATCGGGGAGGAGGCTACGCAGCGTCCACACCAGGACCGTGAAGGATCCCACCCACCCACCCTGCTCACGGACTGTCCGTCCCGCTCCCATCGGGGAGGAGGCTACGTAGCGTCCACACCAGGACCGTGAAGGATCCCACCCACCCTGCTCACGGACTGTCTGTCCCACTCCCATCGGGGAGGAGGCTACGTAGCGTCCACACCAGGACTGTGAGGGATCACACCCACCCTGCTCACGGACTGTCTGTCCCACTCCCATCGGGGAGGAGGCTACGTAGCGTCCACACCAGGACCGTGAAGGGTCCCACCCACCCTGCTCACGGACTGTCTGTCCCACTCCCATCGGGGAGGAGGCTACGCAGCGTCCACACCAGGACCGTGAAGGATCCCACCCACCCTGCTCACGGACTGTCTGTCCCACTCCCATCGGGGAGGAGGCTACGTAGCGTCCACACCAGGACTGTGAGGGATCACACCCACCCTGCTCACGGACTGTTCGTCCCACTCCCATCGGGGAGGAGGCTACGTAGCGTCCACACCAGGACCGTGAAGGGTCCCACCCACCCTGCTCACGGACTGTCTGTCCCACTCCCATCGGGGAGGAGGCTACGTAGCATCCACACCAGGACCCACCAGACTCAAAAACAGTGACTTTTCCCCAGGCAGTGAGTCTGATCAACACCTCCACCCACTAACCCACCCCTCCACACCCCCAAACCACCACTACTTTATCATTTCCTGTCAGAGTCACCTTCTGTACAGACACTCCTGTGCCCGGAGTCACTTTATGGACAGACAATCAATCTGTGTATATAAACTATCTTATGTCTTTATCTTTATTGTTTTTTTTTATATTGATTCATCGAGACGCAGCCCAAAATAGATCCTTCCAACCTACCAAGCCGCGCTGCCTAGCAACCACCGATTTAACCCCTGCCTAACCACAGGGCGACTTACAGTGACCAATCAAAGACAGTACGTCTTTGGACTGTGGGAGGAAACTGGAGCTACGGTACTGCGCCACCTGTGTTCGTTATCTTTCCTGTGTTAGAAGCCAAGGAGAAGTTAGTTTCCTGACTACCTGACTGACTCTGTCAGGGTGGAGCGGAAGCAGAGAGCTCCTCCGTAAATCCTTCTGGCCTCGCTGCCCAGGCGACAGGCTTTCCCCTCATCGTCAGCGGAACAAAGGAGGTGGCCTTTGACCTACTCACACTCTCAGGGATCCAGTGCAGAACAGGCCCAACAGTCAATAGGTGCAGGAGGAAGCCAGTCGGCCCTTCGAGCCAGCACCGCCACTCACTGCAACCACAATCAGTACCCTTTTCCTGCTTTCTCCCCATATTCCTTCATTCCGCTATCTTTAAGAGCTCTATCTAACTCTTTCTTGAAAGAATCCAGAGAATTGGCCTCCACTGCCTTCTGAGGCAGAGCATTCCACAGATTCACAACTCTCTGTGTGAAAAAGTTTTTCCTCAACTCCGTACTAAATGGCCTACCCCTTATTCTTAAACTGTGGCCTCTGGTTCTGGACTCCCCCAACATCGGGAACACGTTCCTGCCTCTAGCGTGTCCAATCCCTTAATAACCTTATATGTTTCAATCAGATCCCCTCTCATCCATCTAAATTCCAGAGCATACAAGCCCAGTCGCTCCAATCTTTCAACATATGACAGTCCCGCCACCACAGGAATTAACCTTGTGAACCTACGCTGTACTCCCTCAATAGCAAGAATGTCCTTCCTCAAATTTGGAGACCAAAACTGCACACAGTACTCCAGGTGTGGTCTCACCAGGGCCCTGTACAGCTGCAGAACGACCTCTTTGCTCCTATACTCAACTTGCCGCTTGCTATGAAGGCCAGCATGCCATTAGCTTTCTTCACTGCCCGGCGAGCCTGTCTGCCCAGACTTAACCCTGGCCTAATCACCGGGCAACTTAGTCAGCTGCGGCAGGGCTTTGAACGCTGTTGGTCACCTCGGATAAGGTGGAATCGGGACCCGTGGGGGAGGGGAGTGGGGGGAACAGTAGGGCCTCGCTTCTGGATGTGCTCCGTGCCTCCCAAGCTGGCTTGGGCGGTCAAAAAAACCATCGGGAGCTCCCCCGGCGACCCTGTGATTTCAGTCTCTGAATCAGACGTGCGAGCTGCCTTCGGGGGGGGGGGGTGAACTCAAAGAGTCCATCCCCCGGGGGTACCTGGCCAAGCACCCCAGGGTGCTGATCAGCTGGGGTCAGCAGTCCCACTCAGATCCTCGCCCTCTCGCTCCGGCAGAGGGTGTGACGTGCCCACCTGCTCCGAGCATCCCCGACGCCCGCAGACGAGCGCGGAGGCCCGCCTCGGACGACCGCCACCCAGGCGCGGTGGGGTCCGCGGTCTGGGGAGGCTGGTGGAGAAACTTCTCGGCTCCCGACTGAGGAGCTGATCGATAAGCTTTCAGGGGACGGTTGTACTGAACGCCGAGCTGCGGTCGACAAGAGGTATCGCGAATCCACTTGGTTCTGCTCCAGTTTGCCCACCCGAGCCGCCAGTCCACGGCAGATTCCATCTCGATGGCTCCTCACTCAACCTCTGGAACATCAGCACAGCAAAGGTGCGCACATCGGGGTGCTCTTTATCGGCCAGCTTTCGATGCCATCATCCCCTCAAACCTGATCAATAAACTCCAAGACCTTGGCCTCAGTACCTCCTTGTGCAATTGGATCCTCGATTTCCTCACTCGCAGGACCCCAGTCAGTTCAGACTGGCAACAACATCCGCTCCACGATCTCCGTCAGCCCAAGTCTGTGTGTTTAGTCCCCTGCTCTACTCATTTTACACCTATAACTGTGCGGCTAAGCCCAGCTCCAATAAAATACTTAAGTTGCCGATGACACCACTGTTGCGGGCCAACATGTAGGTGGGGGAGCAACACACATCAAAGTTGCTGGTGAACGCAGCAGGCCAGGCAGCATCTCTAGGAAGAGGTACAGTCGACGTTTCGGGCGGAGACCCTTCGTCAGGACTAACTGAAGGAAGAGCTAGTAAGAGATTTGAAAGTGGGAGGGGAGAGGGAGAGATCCAAAATGATAGGAGAAGACAGGAGGTGGAGGGATAGAGCCAAGAGCTGGACAGGTGATTGGCAAAAGGGGATACGAGAGGATCATGGGACAGGAGGTCCAGGAAGAAGGAAAAGGGGAGGGGGGAAAACCCAGAGGATGGGCAAGGGGTATAGTGAGAGGGACAGAGGGAGAAAAAGGAGAGAGAGAGAAAGAATGTGTGTATAAAAATAAATAACGGATGGGGTATGAGGAAGAGGTGGGGCATTAGTGGAAGTTTGAGAAGTCAATGTTCATGCCATCAGGTTGGAGGCTATCCAGACGGAATATAAGGTGTTGTTCCTCCAACCTGAGTGTGGCTTCATCTTTACAGTAGAGGAGGCCATGGATAGACATGTCAGAATGGAAATGGGATGTGGAATTAAAATGTGTGGCCACTGGGAGATCCTGCTTTCTCTGGTGGACAGAGCGTAGATGTTCAGCGAAACAATCTCCCAGTCTGCGTTGGGTCTCACCAATATATAAAAGGCCACATCGGGAGCACCAGACGCAGTATATCACCCCAGCCGACTCACAGGTGAAGTGTCGCCTCACCTGGAAGGACTGTTTGGGGCCCTGAATGGTGGTAAGGGAGGAAGTGTCAAGGCATGTGTAGCACTTGTTCCGCTTACACGGATAAGTGCCAGGAGGGAGATCAGTGGGGAGGGTTGGGGGGGACGAATGGACAAGGGAGTTGTGTAGGGAGCGATCCCTGCGGAATGCGGGGGGGGGGGAGGGAAAGATGTGCTTAGTGGTGGGATCCCGTTGGAGGTGGCGGAAGTTACGGAGAATAATATGTTGGACCCGGAGGCTGGTGGGGTGGTAGGTGAGGACCAGGGGAACCCTATTCCTAATGGGGTGGCGGGAGGATGGAGTGAGAGCAGATGTACGTGAAATGCGGGAGATGCGTTTAAGAGCAGAGTTGATGGTGGAGGAAGGGGGGGGGAATTCTTCTCCGTGGATTGTCACCTTGTCGTGGTGGAGAAGCTTGTGTGGTCCTGTGATCCCGAGAGCAATGCCGTCTGGAGCTATGCTCCTGGTAGGGTCACCCATGGCGGTAAGGTCGAGGGTGAGGTCCCTGACAAAGAACAGTCCAACCAAGACTTCAATGGTGGAACAGGCGGACGAAGTTACTTCCAACTCAAGGGCTGTGAAGGCGGATGAAGGCTGCAACAAATCCATCAGCTCTAATCGTCGTGGTTTCCACGCCGTTGGAATCAGTTGGTTGATTTGTGAAGTATCGCGTGCTTCTTGGAGTGCAACATCAAGTACAGGTTAAACAAACACACACACAGGCGTCTTCGCTCTGTGGGCCACTTCTTCAGAACAAAGACCATCATCCTCGACCTCGAGGGATAGCCACCACCACCAGGAGGGGGGAGATTCAAAGTCTGGCCGAGTGGTGTCACAACGACAACCTCTCACTCGGTGTCAGCAAGACCAAGGAGCTGATTATCAACTGCTGAAGGAAATCAGGGGCCCACGAGACAGTACCCACCAGGGGGAATCAGAGGTGGACAGGGTGAGCAACTTCAAATTCCTCGGCATTATACTTCCAGACGACCTGTCGTGTGCCCAGCACGCAAGTGCCATCATCTTCTACTTCCTACGAAGTTTTTGGAAGTTCAGCATGACATCTAAATCTTTGACAAACTTCTATAGATGTGCGGTGGGGAGTATATTGACTGGCTGCATCACAGCCTGGTGTGGAAACACCAATGCCCTTGAATGGAAAATCCTACAAAAAGTTATGGATACGGCCCAGTCCATCACAGGTAAAGCCCTCCCCAGTTTTGAGCACATCTACCACAACAGGCAGGAAGCAAAGAGTGGGAATAAACGGGACCTTTTCAGAATGGCAGGCGGTGACTAGTGGGGTACCGCAAGGCTCAGTGCTGGGACCCCAGTTGTTTACAATATATATTAATGACTTGGATGAGGGAATTAAATGCAGCATCTCCAAGTTTGAGGATGACACGAAGCTGGGCGGCAGTGTTAGCTGTGAGGAGGATGCTAAGAGGATGCAGGGTGACTTGGATAGGTTGGGTGAGTGGGCAAATCCATGGCAGATGCAATTTAATGTGGATAAATGTGAAGTTATCCACTTTGGTGACAAAAACAGGAAAACAGATTATTATCTGAATGGTGGCCGATTAGGAAAAGGGGAGGTGCAACGAGACCTGGGTGTCATTATACACCAGTCATTGAAAGTGGGCATGCAGGTACAGCAGGCGGTGAAAAAGGCGAATGGTATGCTGGCATTTATAGCGAGAGGATTCGAGTACAGGAGCAGGGAGGTACTACTGCAGTTGTACAAGGCCTTGGTGAGACCACACCTGGAGTATTGTGTGCAGTTTTGGTCCCCTAATCTGAGGAAAGACATCCTTGCCATAGAGGGAGTACAAAGAAGGTTCACCAGATTGATTCCTGGGATGGCAGGACTTTCATATGAAGAAAGACTGGATGAACTGGGCTTGTACTCGTTGGAATTTAGAAGATTGAGGGGGGATCTGATTGAAACGTATAAGATCCTAAAGGGATTGGACAGGCTAGATGCAGGAAGATTGTTCCCGATGTTGGGGAAGTCCAGAACGAGGGGTCACAGTTTGAGGATAAAGGGGAAGCCTTTTAGGACGGAGATGAGGAAAAACTTCTTCACTCAGAGAGTGGTGAATCTGTGGAATTCTCTGCCACAGGAAACAGTTGAGGCCAGTTCATTGGCTATATTTAAGAGGGAGTTAGATATGGCCCTTGTGGCTACGGGGGTCAGGGGGTATGGAGGGAAGGCTGGGGCGGTGTTCTGAGTTGGATGATCAGCCATGATCATAATAAATGGCGGTGCAAGCTCGAAGGGCCGAATGGCCTACTCCTGCACCTATTTTCTATGTTTCTATGTTTCTAAAACGCACGCTCTCTTCTCGCTGCCTCCATCAGGAAGGGGGTACAGGAGCCTCAGGACCCACACCACCAGGTTCAGGGACAGTTATTACCCCCTCAACCATCAGGAAGGAGGTACAGGAGCCTCAGGACCCACACCACCAGGGTCAGGGACAGTTATTACCCCTCAACCATCAGGAAGAAGGTACAGGAGCCTCAGGACCCACACCACCAGGTTCGGGAGCAGTTATTACCCCTCAACCATCAGGAAGGAGGTACGGGAGCCTCAGGACCCACACCACCAGGTTCGGGAGCAGTTATTACCCCCTCAACCATCAGGAAGGAGGTACGGGAGCCTCAGGACCCACACCACCAGGTTCGGGAGCAGTTATTACCCCCTCAACCATCAGGAAGGAGGTACGGGAGCCTCAGGACCCACACCACCAGGTTCAGGAACAGTTATTACCCCTCAACCATCAGGAAGGAGGTACGGGAGCCTCAGGACCCACACCACCAGGTTCAGGAACAGTTATTACCCCTCAACCATCAGGAAGGAGGTACGGGAGCCTCAGGACCCACACCACCAGGTTCAGGAACAGTTATTACCCCTCAACCATCAGGAAGGAGGTACGGGAGCCTCAGGACCCACACCACCAGGTTCAGGAACAGTTATCACCCCTCAACCATCAGGAAGGAGGTACAGGAGCCTCAGGACCCACACCACCAGGTTCAGGAACAGTTATTACCCCTCAACCATCAGGAAGGAGGTACAGGAGCCTCAGGACCCACACCACCAGGTTCAGGAACAGTTATTACCCCTCAATCATCAGGAAGGAGGTACAGGAGCCTCAGGTCCCACACCACCAGGTTCAGGAACAGTTATTACCCCTCAACCATCAGGAAGGAGGGACAGGAGCCTCAGGTCCCAAACCACCAGGTTCAGGAACAGTTATCAGCCATCAGGCTCTTGAACCAGAGGAGATAACTTCACTCTCCCCAACGCAGAACTGTTCCCTCGACCTATGGACTAAATTTCAAAGACCCTTCCATCTCAGGGCTCGATTTTTTTATTTTGCTCATTTATTGTTATTGTTATTATGTCTTTTTATTCTTTGGCACCTGCACCCTTTGTTTGCCTGTCCTGTTGGGTATGGTCTTTGATTGATTCGATTGTGGTTGTTGGATTTACAGAGTATGCCCGCAGGGGAAGGAATCCCAGGGTGGCACGTGGCGACAGAGATGTACGCCGATAAGAAAGTTACTTTGAACTTTCAGAGAGGAGAACAGTCAGCACCAGGAAGGGCGAAGGCCTCTCGGAGAGGTAATTGAGAGGTCGAAGTTGACCACGGACGTAGCGTCCTTGCTGATACACAAGCCCGGGCAGTACGATACGGAGAGCGAGCTGTTGTCCCATGTAACAGGCTCCCCCTCTCCACGTATCTGATGAACCCAAAGGAACGGCAGAGACCCGGTACAGTTTGGCACCAGGAGTTACCAGTCAGTGTTGAACTCAACGTCGGACTGCCTCAGGGACTCCAGCTCCGGATTTTTCCCTCGGGGCTCACTCCCGAAGCCTTCCCCGTGAGCGGGTACGGCCGCAAGGCAGCGGAGGTTTGAGATCCGAGTTTTCCTTCTCCACGGCCTGCCCGCAGCAACTGGTTTTAAGGCGCCAGTAACCCACCTTTGCCCCTTCTCCCGTCAGTAGAAATGGTTCCAACCGGCCTTAGTAGACACACGTGAAGGCCGGGAGCTGGACTTGGTTGTCAGAGGCTGTTTGAGACCTACGCCATTGGGAGCATTTAATAGGTGGTGGGAGCTTGTCCCCATTACCACCCCCCCCGGCTACGACAACCTTTAAGGAGAACCACAGAAAGGAAAGTCGCTCTGTCGGGAGGGGTGATTCTCAGAGAAAGGCAGCTGCCGGCGTTTTTTTAAGCCATACTCTAACTGGAGCCTCGGCAACCACTTTTTTTTTTAAGTGGTTGTCCTGGAGGAAAGGTTCTGAGGGTGGTCCCCCACGTCCTCCTCACAGCGCGGTTTTTTTTTAAAGCGAGGCCCAGTTGCGAGCTCGACACTCACTCGAACCCGGCACGGACGGGAAGCCTGCCCGGGGGCGGCCCGACCCAGATTCGAACTGGGGGACCTTCGCTCCGGAGTCCGCCGCTGATCTCGCTGCGCCACCAGCCGGGCTTACGATGTCAGAATCGTCTCCAGTGCGTGGTGGGGGGAGGGTGGGGAATTTATTAGTGAGGGGGAGGGACAGGTGTCTCTATCGCTCAGAGTGAGACTCCCGTTAAAGCAAAAAAGCTCAGTGAGAGTCTAACCCGATGGCGCTCGTCTGCGGACTGCTGAGGCTTGTTCTTGACGACCAGGTCCATGGACTCAGGGACTGGGGCTACGTTATATATTATTTTTGTGTGTGTGACCGTATGCATCCGTTAGTCTTGTGAGGCCACGGATCTGCGCCTGGAAAGTCTTCACTCTCCAGGGCACAGGCCTGGGCAAGGTTGTATGGAAGACCGGCAGTTGTCCATGCTGCAAGTCTCCCCTCTCCACGACACCGATGTTGTCCAAGGGAAGGGCATTAGGACCCATACAGCCTGGCACCGGTGTCGTCGCAGAGCAATGTGTGATGCCTTGCTCATATGCTTACTGCTAACTAATATGTGCTGTGTGTGTGTGCCTGACTGTTGGTACTGCATCTTGTACCTTGGTCCCGTTTCGTTTGGCTGCATCCAAATAAAACTTGGGTCAGGGCTGCCATGGCGGTGGGGGGGGGGGGGGGCATAGGTTTAAGGCGAGAGAGAGGAATATTAAAAGTGATTTGAGGAGAAAGTTGTGTGTTTTTTTCTAAATAAAGAAAAAAGGACGAAGAATGGCTGATACCCCAAACGGAGAAGGCGATGTCACCAGATTCAGTCACAGGGACAAAAGTAGAGAAGGCACAGAGCAGCGCCGGCCAAACGCAGGAAAATGGGACAGGTGGCAGCGGGCAGAAAGTTTCAATTATTGACGGCGCAGAACGGGCCCTCCCCCACCCCCACCCCCCGCGACTTAGCCCTAACCTGGCCACGGGACAACTTACAACGGTCAGTTCGTCTTCGGACCGCGAGATGGGAACCAGAACGCCTGGGGGAGCCCACGCTGGGGCTGAACTCTGAGTCCCGACGCCCCAAGCTGCAATCGCGCCTCCCTACCGCGGCAGCCCCAGGTGTCAGCCTGGATATCATGGGCTGAACAGCCTGTTTCCGAGGTGTACGAACACCCCCATTACTCTAAGCCCTCTCAATATTACAGTTGTGTACATGATGGCTGAGGACACCAACCATCTTATCACCTCTATTTCTTCGTTATTATTACCTGCGTGTGTTTACTCTCTCTTGCCCCCGTATTAAGACCTACAGAAAAAAAAGAATTTGTAAAATGTTAGTATCATCCTTGTGGGGGGAAAAAAAGAATTAAGAGACTGAACATTGCTTTAAAGCTACACCTGAACACCTCTGAAGTTTGGAATCCCCAGTTAAGACTGACTTCCCCAAGTGACACGATTATTCAGACTGTGAGACATAGGGAGCAGAATTAGGCCATTCAGCCCATCGAGTCCACTCCGCCATTCCATCATGGCTGATCCCGGATCCCACTCAACCCCGTACACCTGCCTTCTCGCCGTATCCTTTGATGCCCCGACCGATCGGGAAGCGATTAACTTCCTCCTTAAATATACCCACGGGCTCGGCCTCCACCCCAGTCTGTGTCAGGGCGTTCCACAGATTCACTGCTCTCTGGCTAAAAAAAATTCCTCCTTACCTCTGTTCTGAAAGGTCGCCCCTCAGTTTTGAGGCTGTGTGCCTTCTAGTTCTGGATACCCCCCCACCAGAGGAAACACCCTGTCCATGTCCACCCTGTCTAGTCCTTTCAACATTCGGTAGGTTTCAATGACACCCCTCACGCACTCTTCCGAATTCTAGCGAGTACAGGCCCAAAGCTGCTGAATGCTCCTCATATGTCAACCCCTTCATTCCCAGAATCGTGTGTTGTCTCCAAGGACAACACATCCTTTCTGAGATATGGGGCCTGAAACTGTTGACAATACTCCAAGTGCGGCCCGACCAGTGCCCTATAAAGGCCTCAGCATTACCTCCCTGCTTTCGAATTCTGCATTTTATTTATAATATACTTCTACATCTTAAAATCAGCTCATCGATTTAGAGCCACTTCAAGCACGGCCCAGGCGATGTAAATCACAGATATAGAAGCCTCTAGGCCATTGGTGCAGCTGGCCCAAAGAGCTGCCCTGCCCTGAGGCCTACCCGTTTGAATCCCCGGCCTAGTGCGCATGCGCTGGTCGTGCACGCAGCCTGGTACAGCCGTTCCGATCTACTCTTACCTCCCTCTTCCTACATTTTAACTTAGGTTATTTTTTTGTACTTTTTTTCTCACGGTAACACGTCGAAGCTGCACCCTCTCTAACATGCTGGTAGAGAGAGTTTTATTTGGGTTTTCTTCAGCGCTGGAAATGGTTACGTCTCGACACGCGGGACAGAAGCAAGGTCGCATTGTGTATTCCAGGAACTAGCAAATGCCGTCTAGCTTAGTGAACAGAGCGGCGGACCCCCCTGCTGAAATCCGGAGGAAAACACACAGAGGGGGATCACAAAGTCGAGGAAAGAGGACCGGGTGGAGACAACAGAGACTTTTGGAGAAGAGGAGTTCGGTGGGTAATACTGTTCGGGCTGACCGGAAGTGCACTGAGAGCGGTAAGCGTAAAGGAGTTGGGAGCTTACTGATCTGGTTAACAAGGAATGGTGCAATCCGGGGTATATTACGATCGAGGAACGTGTTTGCAGACTGGATATTGAACTTTTTACTGTTGGACTTCGACCATATTCCACCGAGATACAACACTGGGCATCACGGGAGGTCGTTCCTGCCAGTGGCCATCGAACGTGCAGCTCCTCCCGTGGAGGGTCAGACACCCTGAGCCAATAGACTGGTCCTGGAGTTATTTTCCATCTGGCATAGTTTGCATTTTGGTGTTTGATTGTTTGTGGTTTTAGTATTTCTATATTTACGCTCTATTCTTGGTTGGTGCGGCTGTAACGAAACCCAATTTCCCTCGGGATTAATAAAGTATATCTATCTATCTATCTTGCTGCAGGACAATGTACAACGTCCAGCTCACCTACCGACCGGTACACCTTTGGACTGTGGGAGGAAACCAGGGCACCCAGAGGAAACCTTCACGGTCCACGGGGACTCCTTACAGAGGACACCGGAGCTGGACGCGCCCCGAGTTGTAATGGCGCTGCGCTAACCTCCGAGTCGCCGGGATTGGCAGGCCGAGGACGGAACCCGAGGGAATTTCAGAAGTTTCAAAGTACATTTATTAATCGGAGTAGGTATACTGTACACAGCCTTGAGAGTTTGTCCCATTACAGGCAGCCACTGAAGAAAGGAACCCGCAGTAAAAGGAGACCACATGTGTTGTCCAGAGCAACACGTACAAAACGCTAGAGGAACTCAGCAGGTCAGGCAGCATCTATGGAGAGGAATAAACACAAGGGGTTCTGCAGATGCTGGAAATCCAGAGCAAGACACAGAAAATGCCGGAGGAACTCAGCAGGTCAGGCAGCATCTTTGGAAAAGACTGAACAGTTGAAGTTTTGGGCCGCGACTCCTGACGAAGGTCAACTGTTTACCCTTTTCCAAAGAGGCTGCCTGGCCTGCTGAGTTCCTCCGGCGTTTGTGTGTGTCCCTCAGCAGACTGATTAAGCTCAACAAAGCCTTTTTTTGTTTTCGGCATTTTCTCTACCCCATTGTTTTGAGTACTCACCCTAAGTTAGTGTTTCTTAAAATTTCCTCCTCCCCATTCATGTATCAGATGATGGAAAGCAACATCCATCGTTCAGGACCCCCACCACCAAGGTCAACCTCGCTTCTCCCCGCTGCCATCAGGAAGGAGGTACAGGAGCCTCAGAACCCACACCACCAGGTTCAGGAACAGTTATTACCCCTCAACCATCAGGAAGGAGGTACAGGAGCCTCAGAAATCACAGCACCAGGTTCAGGAACAGTTATCACCCCTCAACCATCAGGAAGGAAGTACAGGAGCCTCAGGACCCGCACCACCAGGTTCAGGGACAGTTATTACCCCTCAACCATCAGGAAGGAGGTACAGGAGCCTCAGGTCCCACACCACCAGGTTCAGGGACAGTTATTACCCCTCAACCATCAGGAAGGAGGTACAGGAGCCTCAGGACCCGCACCACCAGGTTCAGGGACAGTTATTACCCCTCAACCATCAGGAAGGAGGTACAGGAGCCTCAGGACCCGCACCACCAGGTTCAGGGACAGTTATTACCCCTCAACCATCAGGAAGGAGGTACAGGAGCCTCAGGACCCGCACCACCAGGTTCAGGAACAGTTATTACCCCTCAACCATCAGGAAGGAGGTACAGGAGTCTCAGGACCCACACCACCAGGTTCAGGGACAGTTATTACCCCTCAACCATCAGGAAGGATGTACAGGAGCCTCAGGACCCACACCACCAGGTTCAGGGACAGTTATTACCCCTCAACCATCAGGAAGGAGGTACAGGAGCCTCAGGACCCGCACCACCAGGTTCAGGGACAGTTATTACCCCTCAACCATCAGGAAGGAGGTACAGGAGCCTCAGGACCCGCACCACCAGGTTCAGGGACAGTTATTACCCCTCAACCATCAGGAAGGAGGTACAGGAGCCTCAGGACCCGCACCACCAGGTTCAGGGACAGTTATTACCCCTTAACCATCAGGAAGGAGGTACAGGAGCCTCAGGACGCACACCACCATGTTCAGGAACAGTTATTACCCCTCAACCATCAGGAAGGAGGTACAGGAGCCTCAGGACCCGCACCACCAGGTTCAGGAACAGTTATTACCCCTCAACCATCAGGAAGGAGGTACAGGAGCCTCAGGACCCGCACCACCAGGTTCAGGAACAGTTATTACCCCTCAATCATCAGGAAGGAGGTACAGGAGTCTCAGGACCCGCACCACCAGGTTCAGGAACAGTTATTACCCCACAACCATCGGGAAGGAGGTACAGGAGCCTCAGGACCTGCACCACCAGGTTCAGAGACAGTTATCACCCCTCAACCATCAGGCTCTTGAACTAGAGGGGACACCTTCACTCGCCCCATCACTGATCTTTTCCCACAACCTATGGACTCACTTTCAAGGACTATTCATCTCCTGTTCTTGATATTTATTTATTATTTATTTATTGTTATTATCTCCTTCTTTTTGTCCTTGCGTAGTTTGCTGTCTTCTGAACTCTGGCTGAACGCCCAAGTTGGGCAGCCTTCCATGGACTCCATGACTAGGGGTGTATAGGGTGTCAGGGAGGGGTAGCTCCTCTGGTGGGGGAACATGTCGTGTCCTTTTCAAGGCAGTTAGCCCACCTTTGGTCCCCACCTGGCACCCAGCTCTCACCTGTGGCTCCCCGTAGCTGTTTGCATGCGACGGCGGCCACACCCTGGGCAACAGCTTCGACATGCCGGCCTAACCAGGGGAGGGTAGCCGACGGGTCTCAAACCCTCGGTGAGATAGGGAGTTGTCTATCCCAGCACGTGAAGACAGACTCCGGCGGATTGAGCGGACGAGACCTATGGAAGATCCAACGGTCAAGAAGGCGGTCTCTGCAAGCATCGTGGAACGTGTAGAGCAGGACAAGACACAGAAGACATCCTGGTCATCCACTGCGCCTAGTCCCATCTCCAGCCGTCTAGACTCTGTCTTGCCACTGGATCCAGATGGGAATTGGGAAGAGAGAGTGAGGCTGACCCTGCGCAACTCTCCCTCACTTAAATCCAAATCACGCGCTAGCCTCGTCACCATCATAATGGTGTCAAGTCCTCATCGACGTCCACGATGGATAAACATATGGTTATTATAGAAACATCGAAAACCCACAGCACAATATGTTGAACAAACATCATCATCGTGCGCCACGTCGTATGACATCATCATCGCGCGCCGTGGGCGAACGTGGTCTTTTCCACGGCCATGATTGTTCTTGGCAAATTTTTCCATGGAAGTTCTTTGCCATCGCCTTCTTCTGGGCGGTGTGTGTCTTTACAAGACGGGTGACCCCAGCCATTATCAATACCCTTCAGAGATTATCCCCCTGGCATCGTCAGTGGGGGCATCACCAGGACTCGTGACCTGCACCGGATACTCCTACGACCGGCCACCACCTGCTCCCATGGCTCCACGTGACCCTGATCTGGGGGCCGAGCACCTCGCCCAAGGGTGACCTGCAGGCCAGCGGAGGGAAGGAGCTCCTCGCACCTCCCCCAGTAGAGACGTATCCCCACCGCGACACCCACATGCAGGTTTACACACCTTGCTAATAAACAGACATGGTGGAAGGAGAGATTGAGCTGTGGCCAGAATGCAATAAACGGCTTCCCGTGCTGAAAGTTTCCGCTACGTTTATTCCAGAACCGCCAGCAGGCTGGCTCGCCCACCCGCCACGGCGTCCGGCCGGCGGCTGAAAGTCGATCTCGGCGAGCTCCGCCACCGCCGAGGTCTGAGCTCAGTCTCTAGGGAACCTCGAAGCGGTGGGTCGTGGTCGAACGGGCAGGCCCTCGGGAAGGCTGGGCCAAGGAGGCGTTCGAACGCAAGGAAGCCAAGTGTCAGGTCGTGGCCCAAGACAGGGGTGGAGGGGCACGATGTGACGGGGTGTAAAGTCTGGCTGGCTGCTCGCTCCGCAGAACCCACTCTCTCCTTGGCGTTACGGGGGGCTGCAAGGCAAAGGGACAGTCACAGGGGCTGCCGAGCGAGCGTCCCGCCAGCTATGGATCGAAGGGTATGAGCCATGGACCAGTGCTGCTGGGACAGAGGCCGGGGCCTGATCAGCCCTGGCTGGGTTGCCTGGGCGAGAGGGTCCGACGTTGAGAGATCTGAGACGCCCGACGACCCCAAGGGACGTCACCGATGACGTGTCCCTGCGCGTCTGAAGGCCGTATCCTGGCATCCTGGCATCTACTCATCAGCAGACAACACAACCAGCAAACGGCCAACGACCCAAACCGTTCCGTCTGGTTTGCTCTCCGCTGATGCTAACCGACCTGCCGGGAATTCCCAAACATCCCGTTTTTATTCTGACATGGAATTTACTACCCTCCGGGGTGGTGGCCACGGCAGTGTAGGTGTTAGCAGTACCAGAGACCCCGGTTCAGTTCCCACTGCTGTCTGTAGAGAGTCTGTCACCACGTGGGTTTCCCCCCGGACGTTCCGGTTCCCTCCCACAGTTCGAAGGTGTGTTGGTTGGTAGGGCAATCGGTCATTGTGAATTGGATGGGGGAGACAGGGAGAATAGGGAGACAGGGAGAATGGGGAGACTGGGGAGAATGGGGAGACGGGGAGAATGGGGAGAATGGGGAGACGGGGAGAATGGGGAGACTGGGGAGATGGGGAGAATGGGGAGACTGGGGAGATGGGGAGAATGGGGAGAATGGGGAGAATGGGGAGACGGGGAGACTGGGGAGATTAGGGAGAATGGGGAGACGGGGAGAATGGGGAGAATAGGGAGACGGGAGAATGGGGAGACGGGGAGATGGGGAGAATGGGGAGAATGGGCAGACGGGGAGAATGGGGAGACGGGGAGACAGGGAGAATGGGGAGAATGGGGAGAAGGGGAGAATGGGGAGATGGGGAGAATGGGGAGATGGGGAGACGGGGAGAATGATGGGAGAATGGGGAGACGGAGAGAATGGGGAGACGGGGACAATGGGGAGAATGGGGAGACAGGGAGAATGGGGAGATGGGAGAATGGGGAGATGGGGAGAATGGGGAGACGGGGAGACTGGAAGAATGGGGAGAATGGGGAGATGGGGAGAATGGGGAGAATGGGGAGACAGGGAGAATCTGGAGACTGGGGAGAATGGGGAGACGGGGAGAATGTGGAGACGGGGAGAATGGGGAGAAAGGGGAGGATGGGGAGAATGGGGAGACGGGGAGAATGGGGAGACGGGAGAATGGGGAGATGGGGAGAATGGGGAGATGAGGAGAATGGGGAGAAAGGGGAGGATGGGGAGAACGGGGAGAATGGGGAGAATGGGGGAGACTGGGGAGAATGGGGAGAATGGGGAGAATGGGGAGACGGGGAGAATGGGGAGAATGGGGAGATGGGGAGAATGGGGAGAATGGGGAGACGGGGAGACTGGGGAGATTGGGGAGAATGGGGAGACGGGGAGAATGGGGAGAATGGGGAGACGGGGAGAATGGGGAGACAGGGAGACAGAGAGAATGGGGAGACAGGGAGACAGGGAGAATGGGGAGAATGATTGGAGAATGGGGGAGAATGGGGAGATGGGGAGAATGGGGAGATGGGAGAATGGGGAGACAGGGGAGAATGGGGAGACTGGGAATAATGGGGGAGAATGGGGAGATAGGGAGAATGAGGAGATGGGGGAGAATGAGGAGAATGGGGAGATGGGGGAGAATGAGGAGACGGGGAGAATGGGGAGAATGGGGAGATGGGGAGGACAGGGAGAATGGGGAGACGAGGAGAATGGGGAGACGGGGAGAATGGGGAGAATGGGGAGACGGGGAGAATGGGGAGGCGGGGAGAATGGGGAGACCGGGAGAATGGGGAGACGGGGAGAATGGGGAGACGAGGAGAATGGGGAGAATGTGGAGACGGGGAGAATGGGGAGAATGGGGAGAATGGGGAGAATGGGGAGACAGGGAGAATGGGGAGAATGGGGAGAATGGGAGGATGGGGAGGATGGGGAGAATGGGGAGACAGGGAGAATCTGGAGACTGGGGAGAATGGGGAGACATGGAGAATGTGGAGACGGGGAGAATGGGGAGAATGGGGAGAATGGGGGAGACTGGGGGAGAATGGGGAGAATGGGGAGAATGGGGAGACGGGGAGAATGGGGAGACTGGGGAGACTGGGGAGATGGGGAGATGGGGAGAATGGGGAGATGGGAGAATGGGGAGATGGGGAGAATGGGGAGACGGGGAGAATGGAGAGACTGGGGAGAAAGAGGAGAATGGGGAGACGGGGAGAATGAGGAGATGAGGAGAATGGGGAGAATGGGGAGACGGGGAGAATGAGGAGACGAGGAGAATGGGGAGAATGGGGAGACGGGGAGAATGGGGAGACGGGGAGAATGTGGAGACAGGGAGAATGGGGAGACTGGGGAGATGGGGAGAATGGGGAGAATGGGGAGACGGGGAGACTGGGGAGATTGGGGAGAATGGGGAGACGGGGAGAATGGGGATAATGGGGAGACGGGGAGAATGGGGAGACGGGGAGACGGGGAGAATGGGGAGATGGGGAGAATGGGGAGAATGGAGAGAATGGGCAGACGGGGAGAATGGGGAGACGGGGAGACAGGGAGAATGGGGAGAATGGGGAGAATGGGGAGACGGGGAGACTGGAGAGATTGGGGAGAATGGGGAGACGGGGAGAATGAGGAGAATGGGGAGACAGGCGAATGGGGAGACGGGGAGATGGAGAGAATGGGGAGATGGGGAGAATGGGGAGAATGGGGAGAATGGGCAGACGGGGAGAATGGGGAGACGGGGAGACAGGGAGAATGGGGAGAATGGGGAGACGGGGAGAATGGGGAGACGGGGAGAATGGGAAGACGGGGAGAATGGGGAGAATGATGGGAGAATGGGGAGAATGGGGAGACGGGGAGAATGGGGAGACGGGGACAATGGGGAGAATGGGGAGACGGGGAGAATGGGGAGAATGGGGAGATGGGAGAATGGGGAGATGGGGAGAATGGGGAGAATGGGGAGAATGAGCAGATGGGGAGAATGGGGAGACGGGGAGACAGGGAGAGTGGGGAGACGGGGAGAATGGGGAGACGGGGAGAATGGGGAGAATGGGGAGAATGATGGGAGAATGGGGAGAATGGGGAGAATGGGGAGAATGGGGAGACGGGGAGATGGGGAGACAGGGAGAATGGGGAGAATGATGGGAGAATGGGGAGAATGGGGAGACGGGGACAATGGGGAGAATGGGGAGATGGGGAGAATGGGGAGATGGGAGAATGGGGAGACGGGGAGACTGGGGAGACGGGGAGAATGGGGAGACAGGGAGAATCTGGAGACTGGGGAGAATGGGGAGACGGGGAGAATGTGGAGATGGGGAGAATGGGGAGAAAGGGGAGGATGGGGAGAACGGGGAGAATGGGGAGAATGGGGGAGACTGGGGGAGAATGGGGAGAATGGGGAGAATGGGGAGAATGGGGAGACGGGGAGAATGGGAAGAATGGGGAGAATGGGGAGAATGGGGAGAATGTGGAGAATGTGGAGACGGGGAGAATGGGGAGATGGGGAGAATGTGGAGACGGGGAGAATGGGGAGAATGGGGAGATGGGGAGGACAGGGAGAATGGGTAGACGGGGAGAATGAGGAGACGGGGAGAATGGGGAGAATGGGGAGACGGGGAGAATGGGGAGACGGGGAGAATGGGGAGATGGGAGAATGGGGAGAATGTGGAGACGGGGAGAATGGGGAGACTGGGGAGATGGGGAGGACAGGGAGAATGGGTAGACGGGGAGAATGGGGAGACTGGGGAAATGGGGAGAATGGGGAGAATGGGGAGACTGGGGAGATTGGGGAGAATGGGGAGACGGGGAGAATGGGGAGAATGGGGAGAATGGGGAGATGGGGAGAATGGAGAGAACGGGGAGACCAGGAGAATGAGACAGGGATACTGGGAAGATGGGGGGGGGGGCGGTAACATCCCTGATCACTCACCTGTACTGTTCTTTGTTGACTTTCTCTTTTGGGATCCGTACCTGTCGGAAAAAAAAAGTACTTTAAAAAATCGGTAATTAAGCAGTCATCTTTAAACAGACGCACGCTGGGAGGGGAGGTGGCTTGGAGACAAAACAGAAAACCCCAACAATGAGGAGGGTAAAGCTCCCCCACACCCACACCATTGAGCTCATCTACACGGAGCGTTGTCGCAGGAAAGCAGCAGCCATCATCAGGGACACCCACCACCCGGGACACGTTCTCTTCTCACTGTTGCCAACAAGAAGGAAGTACAGGAGCCTCAGGACCCACACCACCAGGTTCAGGAGCAGTTATCACCCCTCAACCATCAGGAAGGAGGTACAGGAGCCTCAGGACCCACACCACCAGGTTCAGGAACAGTTATTACCCCTCAACCATCAGGAAGGAGGTACAGGAGCCTCAGGACCCACACCACCAGGTTCAGGAACAGTTATTACCCATCAACCATCAGGCTCCTGAACCAGAGGGGATAACTCCACTCACCCCAACACTGAACTATTCCCACAACCTGTGGACTCACTTTCAAGGACTTTTCATCTCATGTTCTTGATATTTGTTGCTTGCTTATTTACAGCACATTGTTCTCCGTAACTTCTGCCATCTCCAACGGGATCCCACCGTCGAGCACATCCCTCCCTCCCCTAACTTCCCGCTTTCCGCAGGGGTCGCTCCCTACACGACTCCCTCGTCCACTCGCCCCTCCCCACTGATCTCTCTCCTGGCGAGCGGAACAAGTGCCACACCTGCCCCTACGCCTCCTCCCTCACTACCACTCAGGGCCCCAAACGGCCCTTGCAGGTGAGGCGACACTTCACCTGAGAGCCTGTCGGGATCATCTGCCCTGTCTGGTGCTCCCAGTGTGGCCTCCTGTATCTCGGTGAGACCCCGACACAGATTGGGAGACCGCTTCGCCGAGCATCTACACTCCGTCCGCCAGAGCAAGTGAGATCTTGGGGTGCAGATCTCGGACGATCTCACCTGGTCCAGGAACACCACTGGGATTGTGAAAGGGGCCCAGCTGAGATTGCACTTTCTGAGGAAGCTTAAACAAGCATCACTCCCCACTAACATCTTAACTACATTCTACAGAGGCGTGGTTGAGAGTGTGCTGATCTTTTGCATCACAACCTGGTACTCCAGCTGCAGTGCTGTCGACAAAAAAGCCTTGCAGAGGGTGGTTAGGGGAGCAGAGAAGGTTATTGGGGTCTCCCTACCTTTTGTCCAAGACCTCTTTCAGAGTCGATGCCTCCAGAAGACACAGTACATCATTAAAGACCCCTCATACCCTCTCCATGGACTGTTTGTTCTTCTGCCATCAGGCAAACGTTACAGGAGCATCAAAACTAAAACCACAAGGATACTAAACAGCTTCCTCCCACAGGCAGTCAGACTGCTAAATAGCTGCTCTACCTGACTCTGCTTTGGACACTTTTAACTTGCACTGGACACTTATAACTGATTTTAACTGACATGTGGCTGTTGTGTTTTACTATTTACTGTTATGTTTATTATTTAGTTCTGCGTTTGTTATGTTATGACTGCACTGCTCCTGAGAAACGCGGTCTCATTCTGCCCTGCAGAGCTGATATATGGTTAGAAAGACAATAAAGTTTTTTGATTCTTTGAATCTCCCAGTGGCCACCCATTTTAATTCCACTTCCCATTCCCATTCTGACATGTCTACCCACGGCCTCCTCTACTGTCAAGATGAAGCCACACTCAGGGTGGAGGAACAACACCTTATATTCTGTCTGGGTAGCCTCCAACCTGATGGTATGAATATCGATTTATCGAACTTCTGGTAATGGCCCCCCCCTTCACCATTCCGCACTCCCCTCCCTCACCTTATCTCCTTACCTGCCCATCATCTCCCTCTGGTGCTCCTCCCCACTTCTCTTCCTCCCATGGCCGTCTGTCCTCTCCTATCAGACTCCCCCTTCTCCAGCCCTGTATCTCTTTCACCGATCAACTTCCCAGCTCTTTACTTCACCCCCTCCCTGTTTCACCCATCACCTGCCACACTCTTCTTACTCCCCCGCGCCCCCCCCCACCCCCGGCCGCCTCCAATCTTCTCACTCTGACTTCTCGGCCCCCAAGAAGGGTCTCGGCCCAAAACGTCAACCGCCTTCTTTTTTCCACGGGTGCAGTCCGAGCTGCTGAGTTCCTCCAGCCTCTTGTGTGCCCGTCAGACCCCCCCGCCCCCCCCGGCGTCCTTCCCCGCGACGGAAGACTGGCACGTGCCTCTCACCGCCCCCCCGGGGCGGGAACACTCTCCCGCTCCCCGTCCCTGCCCGTCCCGTCGCGCGCGCACGTCTCGTCCCAGAGGCAGGCGATGGTTCCCGATGGAAAATCCTGACAGGCCCATTCCCATCCTCTGGTTTCACCCGGAAAACCGGGACGTTTTTTTTGCTACTTGTTCTTTTTGCTAATTACACTGATTTATTCTTTCTTTTCAAATCTTTTTATTGTATATATATAGGAAAAATAACATGAGTACATCGAACTAACAACACTGACAATGCCTCAAAAAAAACCCCATCATCTTAAAGATCAAAAACAAAATTTTGTGATAACAAAAAAAAGCCTACTAAGCAGAAAAGTGAGAGAAAAAAAGAGCCCATTAGGTGTACAACCCCGGAGCCATGCGTCATACAAAAAGCTTTTAAAAATAAACATCAAACCACTAGCAAGAAAAGAAAATATACTAAAAAAATTACAATTAGATCGTGGAAAAATATCAATTAGCTCAAATGATAATAACGAGCAAATGAGCCCCATCTTTTCTCAAAATCAAATAAAGGTTCAAAGGTTCGACTTCTAATTTTCTCCAAACTAAGACATAGCATCACTTGAGTGAACCATTGTGACAAAGTGGGAGCTGATGTATCCTTCCACTTCAACAAAATGGCCCTCCTGGCTATCAGTGTAACAAATGCAATAACATGTTGGTCAGACACAGAAATACCACGAATATTTTGAGGAATTATTCCAAAAAGCACAGTTAATTTATTAGGTTGTAGATTAATTTTAAGTGCTTTGTCTAAGATTAAACAGGATTGGGAAAAGGAACTTAATTTGACTTTTATGACGGAGGATTGGATGCGGATTTTGAAGTCGGTTAACTCTGCTTCAATTTGCGCTAGCCATTCACTGATTCAATTTAAAATTGTACATCGTTATCATTTGACGAAGGAGAAACTTTCTAAAATCTTTTCTAATGTTGATAGTCATTGTGATAGATGTAAAACTGAGATAGCTATACTGACACATATGTTTTGGTCTTGTTCTATATCGGAACAGTTCTGGAAGTCGGTTTTTTCAACAATTTCTAAAGCACTTAAAATTAATTACACTTACTTATTAATTATTATTAGTTCCTTGTTTTTATATTTGCGCACAGCTTGTTGCCTTCTGCACCCTGGTTGATGTGGTTATAATTCTATTACGGATTGTTGAAACACCCCGGTTTCCTCGGCTGCATAAGCCGAGGAAAAACACTCTCCGGCCCTACCAAACCCGTGAGATTTAGATGGCTCTACTGCCCCAAATCCTGGTTAGCGCGGGTGCTGTGTCATCTGCTACCCTGTTACAATTTAGAGCCACGAAACAATAGACACTACATACGATTATGGGAATTCTATTTATGAATCTTAACTGCAGGGTTAGTGAAGAATAACAGGAAGAAAAGGGCCCGTTCTAATTAAACAGTCAAACCTGCACAAGTTGGAGCTCATTTTGAACTTCTCTGTCCCTCGGTCAATGTGAAAGCTCATGCATTGCCTTCCGAACGTCGCTCGCAATCCATCTCGAGCAAACAGGTCTCCCACCGGCTCGTAGGCTGCGACCGGCTCTCCCCAGCGTCTCCTCTCTTCATCTCCTCTCAAACAAAAGCCTCGAAGCCCAGCCTTATTGTCCCTCAGCAAGAAAAAACCTCCCGCTAATTGGACGGCACACATTCCACATATAACCATGTAACAATTACAGCATGGAAACAGGCCATCTCGGCTCTTCTAGTCCGTGCCGAACTCTTACTCTCACCTAGTCCCACTGACCTACACTCAGCCCATAACCCTCCATTCCTTTCCTGTCCATATATCTATCCAATTTAACTTTAAACGACAACATCGAACCTGCCTCAACCACTTCTGCTGGAAGCTCGTTCCACACAGCTACCACTCTCTGAGTAAAGAAGTTCCCCCTCATGTTACCCCTAAACTTTTGCCCTTTAACTCTCAACTCATGTCCTCTTGTTTTGAATCTCCCCCACTCTCAAGGGAAAAAGCCTACCCACGTCAACTCTATCTATCCCCTTAATAATTTTAAACACCTCTATCAAGTCCCCCCTCAACCTTCTACGCTCCAAAGAATAAAGACCTAACTTGTTCAACCTTTCTCTGTAACTTAGGAGATGAAACCCAGGTAACATTTTCGTAAACCTCCTCTGTACTCTCTCAATCTTATTGACGTCTTTCCTATAGTTCAGTGGCCAGACCAGAACATCATCCCTGATCTTCAACAGTAACCCGAACAGGCTGAAAGCAGAGCAGGCTGCTCTCACAGAACTGCCAGATGAAATACCTACAGCACAACAGGAAAGATGTGAACCAGGACAATCCATTATTATTACTATTATTTCTTTCTTTTTGTATTTGCACACAGCCTGTTGCCTTCTGCAGCCTGGTTGAACGCCCAGGTTGGTGCGATCTTTCATTGATTCTGTTACGGTTATTATCCCATTACATATTTATTGAGCATGTCCACAGGAAATTTAATCTCAGGGTTGTATATGGTGACACCTATGTACTTTGAGAATAAATTTACTCTGAATGAACAAAAATGTCCCGGCTTCCCTCCCACCGGTGGTTACATTGGAACAAGGACAAGATTTATGCTCTTGCTGTGAAATTAGAAAGATAAAGATTAGCTTTATCTGTCACTTGAGTGAAATGAGCAGTTTGCATGTAGAGGAGGCGATTAGGAGGACGATGGCGCCTAATGGCGAATCCTTCGCTCGCATCTTCGGAAACTGCTCGCTTCCATCTTTAATATCTGTTTTTCCCTCTCAGGGTTCTTTTGAAGACCCTGACCTGGAGTTACGCGCTGACTTTGGTTCTTTACGGGAGTGGGACCCGTTCTCGGGGGTTTCACGACCGGCCGTTATTCGGCAGGCCGAGGGCTCGGCCTCAGAGTTCGCCTCGCCTTCAGAGGTTTGAAATCTCGTGGCTCTGGAGACAGGGCGGATCGAAGGTCGGTGTCACGGCAGGAGATCGGTGCGTCGCGGGAGATGGGAGATCTCCGGCTGTGTGCCCGGAGACCCGGGACCTTTGGGCAGAGAGCTCGGAAAAAGCGATGCAACAGACTTCTAACTTTGTAATCAGTGAGATGTTTGTTATGTCTCCCCTCTCACTGTGAAACTGAGACACCTCTTTTTCCCTTATTAGGGAGAGAGAGAGAGCCTGTGGTATGTCGAATACCGGGTGAACGAGTAACCTTTGGGGTACTGCAAGTCTGCGTCTTTGCTGCACGCTTGAGTGCTCCGTGGGAGGGGGGTGCCATTGAGATTTTTTGCTGGTGGGGGTGGGGGGGTTCATCGCTTTGCTGCTGCTTACACGTGGGAGGGGGGAGCTGGGGTGGGGGGGGGTTTAGGTTTATAACATTTAACTGCCATTCATTCTTTGGGGCACTCCTCTGCTTTCATGGATGTTTGCGAAGAAAAAGAATTTCAGGCTGTATATTGTATACATTTCCCTGGCATTCAATGTACCCGTTGAAACCCACTGAAATCAAATCATCGAGAACTATGCTGGGCTTCTGTGCTTCCAGCCCCCTCTGGTACCACTTCCCTCCAGTTCTGGGGGAGAAATCTCTGACCGTCCACCTTAACCAGACTCCTTCTGGTTTTACAAACATCTACGAGGTCACCTCTCGCACTCCTGGGGAGAAACTCCAACGTCTCCCGACAGCCCAGGGCCCTCTGATCCAGTCAGCCTCCTAGTACGTCCCTTCCGCAGCCTCTCCAGCCCGACGCATCCCTCCCGCGGCCTCTCCAGCCCGACGGCGCCCTCCCCGTACGCCTTGTACAGCTGAGGCTGTACTGAGGCCCTCTTATTTCCTGGAGTGAAGGAGATTGAGGGTAGGAACCTGTACTAGGTTTAATACAGAGTCACGAGGAGCACCGACGAGGTGGGTGCTCATTTCCCCCGCTGTCCCGGGGGTGTCAAACTGGAGGGCATAGGCTTAAGGTGAGAGAGGGAAAAGATTTACAATGATCCGTTCCTGCCTTTTCCCCCAGCACCCTCTGAGAAACCTGCCTCATTCCGTCCTTGACTTCTTCAAGCCCACCCCGGGTTTATTTTAATTTTCATTGTGAAAGGTTGTCTTCTGCCCTGATGTGGCGCGAGACGCTCCCTTATTGCCCAGCGCGGGCTGGCACTGCCATGCGGTTACGACTTCCTCAGTGCCCGGCCAGTGGCCCGATGGGCAGCCGGCGCCCCCTGCTGGTGGCAACAACCCACAACGTGGTCGGATAAGAAAGCACAGTCCTGTACCCCAACACTTTCTGGGACGTCACGGTGGCTCCTGAGGAGGGAGCCCTCTGTCGGTCAGGGGTTAACCATGGATAATCCTGGTCAGTACGGTACGGAGAGCGAGCTGTTGCCCCGTGTCGCAGGCTCCCCCCTCTCCACGCAGCCGATGAGCCCAAAGGAACGGCAGAGACCCCGATACAGTTTGGTACCAGCAGCGTCGCGGGGGTTACCAGTCGGCGTCGAACTCGGCGTAGGACTGCCTCGGGGACCCCAGCTCCGGATTTTCCCCCTCGGGGGCCTACTGCGAGCGGCAAGGCAGCGGAGGTTTGAGATCAGAGCTTTCCGTCCCCGAGGTGAGCTGACGAGCCCCCATCTGCCCGGAGCGACTGGCTTTGAGGCGCCAGTAACCCGCCTTTGCCCCCCTCCCATCAGTAGAAACGTTCCGCCGGGTTCAGTAGCCAAGCCGCACGTGAAGGCCGGGAACTGGATTCGGTTGTCAGCGGCTGTTCCATTGGGAGCGTTTAATAGGTCGTGGGAGCTCGTCCACATTACCCACACCCCTGGTTGTGACAACCTTAAGAAGCCTTAGCTCCTTAGTCTTTTTTTTTAAAGAAAAACAATTAATCTCTCTTTTTAACATAAACTTAAGTTCGAACATGAGGATCTTTCATACATTTACTCAGTATGCAGGATCTAACAGGTCACATGGGATCCAAGGGGAGATCGCGGACTAGATTCCAGAACTCTGGACAGCAAACTGTTTTTCCCCAAAAGTTTTGTCTCCTCGGAAGCTTACCGCTTGAAGCCGAACACAAATAAAATTTCAGACTACAGGTGGCCCCGGTTTTCCGAACGTTCGCTTTACGACACCTCGCCGTTACGAAAGACCTACATTAGTTACTGGTTTTCGCTAACAGAAGGTGTTTTCACTGTTACGAAAAAAGGCAGCGCATGAAAAAAGCAGCGCGCGCCCGGAGCAGCCAGGCTCCTCCCCCATTCGAGCCAGCATTGCTTAAACACGTGCTTTATTTTCTGCATCCGTTAGCAAGATGAGTTCGAAGGTATCGGAAAAGCCTAAAAGAGCTCGCAAGGGTGTGACACTTAGCGTAAAACTAGACATAATTAAGCGTTTCGATCGTGGTGAACAAAGTAAGGACATTGTCCACGTGTTGAACTTGCCTGCGTACACCATTTGCACTATTTATATGCAGAGAGGAAGAATTTTGAAAGCTGCCAACATTACTGTTGGTTCTGCTCGTAGCAAAGTGGTCTCTCTTAGTCAGCATCCAATAATGGATAAAATGGAAAGTCTATTGCCTGAGTGGACTGATGGGTGTACAAAACGTGGTGTTCCATTAAGTTTTCTTATACTTAAGGAGAAATCAGTCAGTCTTTTTAATAAGCTGAAACAGAAAGCACTGGATGATGGTGATGAAAGAGGAATTTAAAGGTAGTCACGGGTGGTTTGATCGGTTTCTGAGGTGAGGGCAGCTTCTTAGTTTAACGTTTACCGGAGAGAGTGCTTTGGCTGATACTGAAGCTGCCGAAAGGTTCCCAGCAGAACTGAAGAAAATAATTTCAGAAGGTGGTTATTCGTATAAGCAAGTGTTTAACTGTGACGAAACTGCAATTTATTGGAGTCTTCCTGATTCCCATAAGTGAAACTATACTGTACATACATTATTTCTACTTTATATAGACTGTGTATGTTTATGTGTTATTTGGTATGATGTGTTATTTGGTATGATTTGGCAGCTTCACAGCTTAAAGGTTACTGGAGAGGGTGTTTCTGTCGAGAGCACTTCCACCGAGAGTGCTACCGTGAGATTTTCGCTACGCTAGACAGTGCTGCAGAGAAGTATTTCTACTTTATATAGGCTCTGTATTTATCATATCATTCCTGCTTTTACTACATGTTACTGTTATTTTAGGATTTATGTGTTATTGGGCATGATTTTGTAGGTTATTTTTTGGGTCTGGGAACGCTCAAAAATTTTTCCCATATTAATAAATGGTAATTGCTTCTTCACTTTACCACATTCCGGCTTACGAACTGCCGTACCTGTATCACATAGGAATTTGGAGAAACAAGGGATGAACTTCTATTGAACAAAACGCATTTAATTGCATCACGGCACCGGTGCTTTGTGGTAGTTCAACTAAGCTAAAAATGTTTTGTAGACGGTTTTCATTTGTACTCGGTGTCCGAGGCTTCTCGGTTACGTGTCCAACAATAAGGTTGCCTGGATAGGGGAGCGTGCCTTATGAGAATAGGCTGAGTGAACTCGGCCTTTTCTCCTTGGAGCGACGGAGGGTGAGAGATGACCTGATAGAGGTGTATAAGATGATGAGAGGCATTGATCGTGTGGACAGTCAGAGGCTTTTTCCTAGGACTGGAATGGGTAACACGAGAGGGCACAGTTTTAAGGTGTTTGGAAGTAGGTACAGAAGAGCTGTCAGGGGTAAGTTTTTCACACAGAGTGCGCGGAATGGGCTGCTGGCGACAGTGGTGTTGGCGGAAACGATAGGGTCTTTTAAGAGACTCCTGGACAGGTACGTGGAGCTCAGAAAAATAGAGGGCTATGGGCAACCTTAGGTAAATTCTAAGGTAAGGACAGGTTCGGCATAGCTTTGTGGGCCGAAGGGCCTGTATTGTAATGTAGGTTTTCTGTGTTCCTAATAATCAGCCAGCGTTGATGGATTCCAGTTGCCCTGATACTGTTTCTGTACCAACACGCACCCAACTGCGCCAACGTTCGCGTTTAGACGCTCCAACTCTCCGGAATATGGTTAACTGACCTGGCCCCTTTACGGGTTCCGCGCCCTCTCGTTAATTGGCAATCCTATTTCAGACGTCAAGAATCGAATACTTGAGCAGCACCCTAGATACAGCCTGATGTCTTGTTTTCCCTCAGCCCTCGTTGCAACTTTATCCCGCGCCTCAGTCCCAGCCTCGGATTCCCCAGCAACCGCGTCCAAAACACCCCCCTCGAGGTCTCCCGTCACCGTTTCTCCACGACCGCAATGTCCCGGTGAAACCTTTCACCGAGCTGGTCACTGGCAGCGCCAAGATACGCAGGGAAGTCGTCTAAACGGGAATGCGGAAAACAATGAACCTCCGTTGACACGTTGCACTTCGCGGTTTTGCACGCTTGAAGCGTGGTGTCGACCAGCTGCACGTGGTCTGGTGCTCCGTAGTCGCCAAGAAACATCCTTGAATGCCTTCCATGTGATTTTCTCCGGTCCTACTAGTTCTTCCGGTTGCCTGTCATCGATGACCTGCTTGGTTGGTGGACCAACAAAAAAAAAACGCCTTCCTGAATCTTGCCCTGGGAAACATCCGTCTCAAATATATCGAAATCCTTCACGGACAAACTTACAACCTTCCTGCCGCGCAGCGTCCAAACGGTCCAGGGCGCTTCCCTTCTCCACCAGCCCTCCCGCGGGCGCGCCACCCTCAACAGTCTCAACATCCTTTGCTCCCGCCAGACTTACAGACTCGCTCTCCGCCCCACCTTGACGAAATACAGTCCCGCGTGCCAAAGTCTTAGGCGCCCTAGGCCACGTATACGCGCCTCAGACTTGGCACGGTTCTGTAGACTGGCGAACCCCTTACAGACGGGGGCAGGAACTCAATCCAGGAAGGGCGGGGGAGCGGGAGTGGTATTAAGACCAGAAAGGTATAGGAGCAGAATTAGGCCATTTCTCCCATCGAGCCCTGCTCCGCCGTTTCATCGCAGCTCAGCTCCAAGCTCCTGCCTTCTCCCCCGTCTCCCTTCATGCCCGGACCGATCGAGAACCTGCCTTAAATATATTGGCCCCCACAGCAACCAGTTCCACGGATGCGAATATCTGATGCGCCATCAGGCATTCCCTCGGCACAGAAAAAAAACACACACTCCCCCTGCGCACCCCCTAACCGCTGACATCAAAAAAGCTCACACGCCAGGCGACGGTGAGATGTTAACCCATCCCCGTTTCTGGAAGGATTTGCAGCACCGCGAGCGGGTCCGGGGAGACAGTTTCAGGTCAAAACCGCAGTCGGCTTAGCAGACTTTTCTCTCCCCGTTCGCCAGGGACTCCGCAAACTTCGGCAGCTTGGCTCCAAGTTGGCTTGAATTCTGGACAGAGGTGGCTCTTGGAAGTCAATGAAATGAAGATCCTAAAAAAGGCCAGGATATTTACTGAATCATAGAACATGGTCACAGGACAAGCCACTCGGCCCACGATGAGGTGCCAACCTTATAACCTACTCTAAGATCAATCACACCCTTCCCTTCTAAACAACCCTCAATTTTTCTCTTTCACCCACAAACCTCCTGGTTTGTAAAGGCCCACCAGCACCCTTACTTCCTGAGAAAACTGAAGAAATTTGGCCTGTCCCCTAAAACCCTCACTAATTTTTATAGATGCACCGTAGAAAGCATTCTTCTAGGGTGCATCACAACCTGGTACGGAAGTTGTCCTGTCCAAGACCGGAAGAAGCTGCAGAAGATCGTGAACACGGCGCAGCACATCACACAAACCAATCTTCTGTCCGTGGATTCACTTTACACCGCACGCTGTCGGAGCAGTGCTGCCAGGATAATCAAGGACACGACCCACCCAGCCAGCACACTTTTCGTCCCTCTTCCCTCCAGGAGAAGGCTCAGGAGCTTGGAGACTCGTACGGCCAGATTTGGGAACAGCTTCTTTCCAACTGTGATAAGACTGCTGAACGGATCTGGGCCGTACCCTCCAAATATCCGCACCTGCCTCCCAGTTTTTTTGCACTACCTTACTTTCCATTTCTTTATTTTCTATTTATGATTTATAATTTAAATTTTTAATATTTACTATTGATTTGTATTCCAGGGAGCGGGAAACGCAGAATCAAATATCGCTGTGATGACTGTACGTTCTAGTATCAATTGTTTAGCGACAATAAGGTATAAAGTGCCTATCCAAGTCTCTTAAATACCCCCAATGTACTTGCCTTAATTGAATCAGCTGTTTTAAAAACAGAGAGCATAGAAATCTACAGCACATTACAGGCCCTTTGGCCCACAATGTTTTGCCGACCGGGCAACCTACTGTGGAGACTGTCTAGAATTTCTCTAACGCATAGCCATTTTTCTAAGCTCCATGTACCTATCCAAGAGGCTCTTAAAAGACCCCATTGTATCCGCATTTTTAATACATTTAAAAAAAATATATTATTTGAATTTTTGCAAGTCTAAAATCGTGGTTTATTTCTTACATTATTTGTATTTTCAACAATATGTTTAACAATCTTGTATTTTTCTCAGCAAGTGGTGGTCTGTCGCCACCTGCTGGTGGAAGGTGGTATAGCAGCTACATATACCTTTTCATTTTTAATTGGCTCATCAGTACGTATTGATTAAACATTCCTGCTCGTTTAAATAATTAATCACGGGTTATGTGTATAAATACGCAAATTGCATACGCCACCCACGTGATATGCGCGCGCCTCGCTTAAAGTAAACTCTGAGCCAGACCCAAACACGAGGAATTCTGCAGGTGCTGGAAATTCAAGCAACACACATCAAAGTTGCTGGTGAACGCAGCAGGCCAGGCAGCATCTCTAGGAAGAGATACAGTCGACGTTTCAGGCCGAGACCCTTCGTCAGGACTCCTGGAAATTCAAGCAACACACGTCAAAGTTGCTGGTGAACGCAGCAGGCCAGGCAGCATCTCTAGGAAGAGGCACAGTCGACGTTTCGGGCCGGGACCCTTCATCAGGACTAAGTCGTTAGGGTAGGGAATCTCTCTGCAAACCTTTCTGGAGGAAAACACTTCAGCCAAGTGGACTTAGCTGAGGCCAACCTACAGATGGAGATGGAAGAAGAGTTCAAGGTGTTTCTCACCATAAACACTCATAAAGAGCATTTCTGCATGGCATCTTAGAAACATAGCAACATAGAAAATAGGTGCAGGAGTAGGCCATTCGGCCCTTCGAGCCTGCACCGCCATTCAGTATGATCATGGCTGATCATCCAACTCAGAACCCTGTACCTGCCTTCCCTCCATACCCCCTGATTCCTTTAGCCACAAGGGCCATATCTAACTCCCTCTTAAATATAGCCAATGAACTGGCCTCAACTGTTTCCTGTGGCAGAGAATTCCACAGATTCACCACTCTCTGTGTGAAGAAGTTTTTCCTCATCTCCGTCCTAAAAGGCTTCCCCTTTATCCTCAAACTGTGACCCCTCATTCTGGACTTCCCCAACATCGGGAACAATCTTCCTGCATCTAGCCTGTCCAATTGCTTCAGAATTTTATACGTTTCAATAAGATCCCCCCTCAATCTTCTAAATTCCAGAGAGTATAAGCCTAGTCAATCCAGTCTTTCATCATATGAAAGTCCTGCCATCCCAGGAATCAATCTGGTGAACCTTCTTTGTACTCCCTCTATGGCAAGGATGTCTTTCCTCAGATTAGGGGACCAAAACTGCACACAATACTCCAGGTGTGGTCTCACCAAGGCCTTGTACAACTGCAGTAGTACCTCCCTGCTCCTGTACTCGAATCCTCTCGCTATAAATGCCAGCATACCATTCGCCTTTTTCACCGCCTGCTGTACCTGCATGCCCACTTTCAATGACTGGTGTATAATGACACCCAGGTCTCGGTTCACCTCCCCTTTTCCTAATCGGCCACCATTTAGATAATAATCTGTTTTCCTGTTCTTGCCACCAAAGTGGATAACCTCACATTTATCCACATTAAATTGCATCTGCCATGAATTTGCCCACTCACCTAACCTATCCAAGTCACTCTGTATCCTCTTAGCATCCCCCTCACAGCTAACACTGCCACCCGGCTTCATGTCATCCGCAAACTTGGAGATGCTGCACTTAATTCCCTCATCCAAGTCATTAATATATATTGTAAACAACTGGGGTCCCAGCACAGAGCCTTGCGGTACCCCACTAGTCACTGCCTGCCATCTTGCACCCGTGCTCTGGCAGAAAGCTCTGGACCAGCTGCGACAAGACTGCCCAGGCACTCAGCGTTACCTAGACGGCACCATTGTTACCGACAAGGATGACAAGGGACATCACCAAAATCTCAAGACCGCGTCAAAAAGACTGGAAAATTATGGGCTCAGAGGATGAAGCAACAAGTGTTGCGTCTTTAAACCAAGCAACGCTTACCCGATTGACACACAAGGATTACACAAGTGTGCTGGGGAAATTCAAGCAGTGGTGGATGTCCCGAGACAAATACTTTTTAGGATTCGTCAATTACTGTAACGGGCTCCTGCCCAAACCTGACTACTGCGCCCCACCCCTTGAATTCATTACTGGAGACCAGGAAGAAATAACAATGGACAAAGCAGTTGTCTTTCTCTAAAAGACAAAGGAAATGGTGATGTCAGATACTGCACTCACACATTATGATCCACACTTTCCAGTGACGCCTTGCCTTAGATATAGGTGCAGTCATGTCACATGTTATAAAGTGAACACTCCACAGTCTTTGTACCACGCTCCCTTACCGCTGCAGAGAAAAGTTACGCACAGATTGACAGAGCGGCCTTGAGCCTGGTTTAGGGTGTAAAATTCTTCAACCAGTACTTGTAGGGGAGGGAGTTTACCCTCGCTACTGATCACCAGAAGAGAACAACAGGAATTCTGCAGATGCTGGAAATTCAAGCAACACACATCAAAGTTGCTGGTGAACGCAGCAGGCCAGGCAGCATCTGTAGGAAGAGGTGCAGTCGACATTTCAGACCGAGACCCTTCGTCAAGAAGAGAAGATGGATCTGTCAAGTAGGTACTATGCACAATCCTGATTTGATGGAGACAGACGTGAGAAGCACAGAGGAACATCTGGATAACTTCTGAAATGCCCGCTTCGCTGCCGCTGCTACTGTGCGATCGAGAATCTCCGGAGGGGAAGGCCCCAAATCCTCGGCTTTGCCTGTTGCCTGTTGCCGGGGCTGGGGTCGAAACGCTCGGCAGAGATGGTGCTCGGTGTCGGAGGGCTGGTCGGAGGCTCGAAGTTTTCGGACGGACTCGGACTGTGGTCGGGTGCTTCCAGGGTGCTGCATCGGCAAGTTTGCGGCGCTGGAAGCTCATGGCAGGGAGAGTGTCTCCCTTCAACCGTCTGCGTGAGATGATGGGACTTTCAAGAGACTTTGAGACTTTTTTTTTTACCGTGTCCATGGTCTGCTCTTTATCAAATTACGGTATTGCTTTGCACTATTGTAACTATATGTTATAATTATGTGGGTTTTGTTAGTTTTAGTCTTGGTCTGTCTTGTGTTTCTGTGATATCACACTGGAGGAACATTGTATCATTTCTTAATATATGCATTACTAAATGACAATAAACGAGGACTGAGTGTCCTCATAATCGAATCTAAGTCAACCACTGGTGTCCATTTTCAATCCACGGAAGGGTGACCCACAAGCAGCACCACAAATGCAGAGGCAGCCTCCGTTTCTTCGCAGGACACAATCGCAAGGTGGAATTCGAGAGGACAACTAAGCTGACGGATTGTCCCCCTTCACTCTCGGAAAAGGAAACACTGGAAAATCGTTACGAAAGAGGACATGCCCTCCTGGAGAGCAAACGGAAAGTCTCCCCATGGAAGCAGAGATGATCGGAAAGGGAAACGGTCATCAGGTCTACACGGCCACCCAAGGTGTCTGGGACGTGTGACAACAACTCCATTCCCCAACTTTTACAAGTGCCGAGATGAACTTGCCCTTGGCGGGGCAGGGGCGGGGGGGGGGTGGGGTTGCCTTACGTGGGGATTGAGAGATGTCGTACTGTCCAAGATTAGATTTTAGACTATGAGGACACTCAGTCCTCGTTTATTGTCATCTAGAAATGCATGCATGCATTAAGAAATGATACAACGTTCCTCCAGAGTGATATCACACAAAAAAAACAGGACAAACCGAAGTCTGACACTGACAAGATCACATAATTATAACATATAGTTACAGCAGTGCAAAGCAATACCATAATTTGATAAAGAGCAGACCATGGGAACGGTAAAAAAAAAGTCTCAAAGTCCCGATCGATTCCCGATAGTCCCCAATAGCAGGCGACAGAAGGGAGAAACTCTCCCTGCCATAAACCTCCAGGCGCCAACAACTGTCGATGCATTGGAAGCACCCGGCCACAGACGACTCTGAGTCCATCCGAAAGCTTTGAGCCTCCGACCAGCCCTTCGACACTGAGCACCGAGCACCATCTCTGTTGAGCGCTTTGACCCTGCCCCGGCCGCCGAGCAGCAGGCAAAGCCAAGGATTTGGGGCCTTCCCCTCCGGAGATTCTGGACCACACAGTAACAGCGGCAGCGAAACAGGCATTTCAGAAGTTTCACCAGATGTTCCTCTGTGCTTCTCACGTCCGTCTCCCTCAACTCAGAATTGTGCACGGTCCCCTACTTGACAGGTTACAGATATCGTTCACCGGAGTGGCCGCTGCGAGCTGCGTCACGTCGCCATCCTCTCCTCCTCCAAAGTGAGAGCTGAAGTGCTGGAGGAGATGCCTGCTGGTTATCTACACGTGGCCAAAATCGAAGTGTTGGCTCGAAGCTTTGTCTGGTGGCCTGGGGTCGATCAGAAGATCGAGCGGATCCGCTATACACGTCCAGGGGAAGCAGAGGGCGGTGTCTCTCCGTCCCAGGGAAGGATCTGCATTGCCCTAGTGGAGGATTCATGTGGTTTTGGTTCACAGGCACGAAATTTGTCGGTGGTCGTGGGTGCAGCTACGAAGTGATAGAGAGATAGAGAGAGAGAGAGAGAGAGAGAGAGAGAGAGAGAGATAGAGAGAGAGAGCGCGAGAGATAGAGAGAGATAGATAGATAGAGAGAGGGAGAGAGAGGGAGAGGGAGAGAGAGAGAGATAGAGAGAGAGATAGAGGGAGAGAGAGAGAGATAGAGGGAGGGAGGGAGAGAGAGAGGGAGAGAGAGAGGGAGAGAGATAGATAGAGAGAGAGGGAGAGAGAGAGAGGGAGATAGATAGAGAGAGAGAGGGGGGAGAGAGAGGGAGAGAGATAGAGAGAGAGATAGATAGAGAGAGATAGATAGATAGAGAGAGAGAGAGGGAGAGAGAGAGATAGAGAGAGAGAGGGAGATAGATGGAGAGATAGAGAGAGAGATAGATAGATAGATAGATAAGAGAGAGAGATAGAGAGAGATAGAGGGGGAGAGAGAGATAGAGGGAGAGAGAGAGATAGAGGGAGAGAGAGAGATAGAGGGAGAGAGAGAGAGAGATAAATAGATAGAGAGAGAGAGAGGGAGAGAGATAGATAGATAGAGAGATAGAGAGAGAGATAGATAGAGAGAGAGATAGATAGATAGAGAGAGAGATAGAGAGAGAGATAGAGAGAGAGGGAGATAGAGAGAGAGAGAGAGAGAGAGAGAGAGAGAGAGAGAGAGAGAGAGAGAGAGAGAGAGAGAGAGAGAGAGAGAACAACACAAGAAAACAGCCCTTTGGCCTGTCTAGTGGCCAGAATTTGCTCCCGATAGCCTTCACTACAGCCTCAGACACTGTTTGCAAGGCCTGGTGTTCCAGAAATACTTTGTCAGTGACAATGGACCACGGTTTCTGGCGGAACAGTTTCAGAGATGCCTAAAAAAGAAATGAAGGGAATAAGACAGATTACATCTACACCGTACTGCCCAGCAGTTGGTGTGTGTGTGGTGTCAGGGAGGGGTAGCACCTCTGGTGGGGGAACATGTCACGTCCTTTTCAAGGTGGTTAGTCCACCTTTGGTCCCCACCTGGCACTCAGCTCTCACCTGTGGCTCCCCGTAGCTGTTTGCATGCGACAGCGGCCACACCCCAGGCAACTGCTCCGATAAGCCGGCTAAACCAGGTGAGGGTAGCCGACGGGTCTCAAACCCTCGGTGAGATAGGGAGTTGTCTATCCCAGCATGTGAAGACAGACCGGCGGATTGAGCGGACGAGACCAATGGAAGGTCCAACAGTCAAGAAGGTGGTCTCTGCAAGCATCGTGGAACGTGTAGAGCAGGACAAGACACAGAAGACATCCTGGTCATCCACTGCGCCTAGTTCCATCCCCAGCCGTCTTGACTCTGTCTTGCCGCTGGATCCAGATGGGAATTGGGAAGAGAGGGTGAGGCTGACGCTGCACAACTCTCCCTCACTTAAATCCAAATCATGCGCTAGTCTCGACACCATCATCGTCGTCGTCTAATGGTGTTGAGGTCCTCATCGACGTTGACGGTGGACGAACACACACAACACTGCCCAGCCAATCTCCTCCTCGCATATCGCAGTGCAGCACACTCCACGGCCAACAGGCCACCGGCTATGCTGTTCCCGGGGCCAATCCCTTTGCATTCCCGCTCGGACCTCCTCACCCCCAATCTCGGAAGGAGGGGACAAGGCCGAGACAAGCTGAGGGCTCCTCAAGCAAGAAGGTTTGATGTTTCACTCCCGGCGAGGGACCGCGGAGGTGATCGGGAGCGGGTGCCCGGAAAGATTTAAGGGCGGATCCGGACCCCACTCTCCTCCGCGCCTGGCGTCATCCGGAGACAACACGTCGGTCAGCGGATGCGAGCCGGGTCGATTGATGGAGAAGGGAGTCGGCCCGAGCTTTCGGAACCACTTCTGCTCAGTCCCAGAGCCATCTCCGACAGCCACCACAGAGCCAGGACCTGAGGTCGTTTCACAGCCGCGAGACTCACCTTTTGTCAGGAAAGACGTTGTCCCCCTTCTCATAATGATCTGAGAATCTGTGTTTACCGACGAGCAGCTTTTATTGTCTCAACTAGGAAGCACCTGGGTTCACAAACTATCTACTAGACCCAAAATAATCCAGCGTGTTGTGAGTATCTACTAGACCCTCCATGAACAGTCAATGAAGAGGAAAGGTATTACCCGGGAAAGGGGGTCTACGTTGGCCAGGCGTTCCTCATGGTCCCAATCTCCATGTGTCCGTGGGGTCCTCCTTATCCGCGATGGTTGGTCTCTGGTTGCTGGAGAGTTACAGTCCCTGCATATTTGGAGCTCCTGACTTTTATAGTGTTCCTCATCATGGATCTCCACCCCATTGGCTCAAGGTCACCTGCCCGACCTGGGTCACCTTCTCACTGGTCATTGTACAGGGTTACAACCAACACTGTCCCACCCCAGCCTTGTGTATTTGTGTCGCTCAACTCTGTCTGGTCCAATCCAGTTAAATGAGGCGACCCAGACCGAGTCTAAGGAGATTACAGATTGATTCTTTGGTCGGCCTGGCATTTTACATAACAAGTAGCTACTCCTCCGAGAATGGTCTCAGATTCAGCAGGTCATTAACTGAAGTGCCTTGTGTTGACATTCAATTGCTCTGATTAGATTGTCCCAGAGTCAAGAGTCAGTTCAGGGCCCATGCCCTTTACATAACAAATAGCTACTTGTAGAGCTAAAACTTGATGTTTCAATCCCTATGGTAAATTGGCACTCTCGATGTTGGCAGTGGGCTTGGAGTGGTGACAAGGAGGGAGGGTAGGTACGTCATCGGGGTCATCAGGTGGGCACCCTCCTTCTTTGGCGTTTCGTTGATAAGCCCGCAACGTCTCCAGAGGGCTCAACGGTGCTACCTGGCGTCCCAGATACACCCCCCTCAGTTCCATACCCTCCTGTCTTCATCTTGCAGCCCAGTTGTTGTCTTTCCTTTCAATCGAAATCCAATTGCTGCTTTCTTCTGCTGCATTTGACAAGGACTTGCTTGCTTGCTGGAGGGAGATTATTATCTGAAACTCCTTGTGTCGACACTCAATTGCTCTGTTTAGATTGTCCCAGAGCAAGATTCAGTTCACGGCCCACAAAATGAGGAGGGAAACAAAGAGAACTGGCTTGTCTGCTTGCCCTGTGCTTGATTGAACTTGTAGTTTCTTCTGGCCAACAATGTTATCCCACAAGAGTAAGATATCCTCCCCAGCGATTAAATCTTCAGGCCTGATTGGGACAATTTAAAATTTTCTGTGCTGCAGATGTCTGTATACGGTCGTTGTATTAAATATACCGTAGATAGTTGAAATGCACTCTCCATTGAATTGGAGTTCTTAGCTCAGCAGGGAGGAGTGGTGTGTATTTAATATTTCAGTAACATTCATTAAGCATTCTTGTTTGTTTAAATAATTAAATATGGGTTACATGTATAAACACGTAAATTGCACATGTCACCATTTTACCACGGGATACGTCCACGCCTCGCTTAAAGATGGAGTTAGACCCACAATTTGGACTCCTGTGTCTTCCTTTGAATTAGTTTAGTGTTCTGAAGTTACAAAGCATAACACCAACCACTACGATACCGTCTCATGGACATCAGACAACAGTAACTGAATTGAATTGACTTTATTTCTTACATCCTTCACATTCGCGAGGAGTAAAAATCTTTACATTACGTCATCGTCTAAATGTGCAATCATAGTAATTTATAATAAATATTACAGTCAATGTAACATAGAAATACAATTGTGTCAGCGTGAGTTAATCAGTTTGATGGCCTGGTGGAAGAAGCTGTCCCGGAGCCTGTTGGTCCTGGCTTTTATGCTGTGGTACCGTTTCCCGAATGGTAGCAGCTGGAACAGTTTGTGGTTGGGGTGACTCGGGTCCCCAATGATCCTTTTTACACACCTGTCTCTGTAAATGTCCTGAATCGTGGGAAGTTCACAACTACAGATGGGCTGGGCTGTCCGCACCACTCTCTGCAGAGTCCTGCGACTGAGGGAGGTACAGTTCCCGTACCAGGCAGTGATGCAGCCAGTCAGGATGCTCTCAATTGTGCCCCTGTAGAAAGTTCTTAGGATTTGGGGGCCCATACCAAACTTCTTCAACCGTCTGAGGTGAAAGAGGTGCAGTTGTGCCTTTCTCACTGCACAGCCGGTATGTACAGACCACGTGAGATCCTCAGTGATGTGGATGCTGAGGAACTTAAATCTGTTCACCCTCTCAACCCCAGATTCATTGTCTATGGGGATTAGCCCATCTCCATTCCTCCTGCAGTCCACGACCAGCTCCTTTGTTTTCGCGACGTTGAAGGATTTCCGGCTCACGAGGCTAGTCTGAAGACGAGTCCCAGCCTTTCAGCGTTTAAGGGCATTACTTTCATTTGACGTTTCCCACCTGCTGTAACGGCAGAGGCAGACGGGTGCCTCCGCTTTCTCAAGCGACGTACAGATGGGTGGGAACGCATCATCCACCGCCCTGCCAGCAGAAACGAACTTTACACAAAGTATGAAGTTTATCTCTGCGCAGATAGGACAAGAAACATCCTCAAGGCCTCTTCCTGCTCGAATGTAACTTTTCCACAGCAGATCGGAGTTTTTAGAACAGGAAGTTCTGGAGGAACTGAACATTCCTTATTTCTTAATTCCCACCCCCTGGGTTGTGCTCTCATTTACGTTGAAGGCCATTTACTTTCTGATCAGAGTTTACTTGCTGATTCCTGTTTTCATTGACGAAAGTCGACCCTTGCAAGTTTCACCTGAGTGTGTGTAAAAATTTTTTTGTAATATATGTATACGTCTGTGATTCCTCTTCCTCTTTCTGTCCAAGGTGGTGTGTTCGAGTGTAGGCAGTGTTTCCTAAAATGTGCCATTTCAGTTCGCATTTCTCTTCGTAAATTTTCCAGATCGGTTTCGGACCAAGATTTCACGCCGAAGGAATGCGTTAATATAGGTATAGCGAAACACAGAACGTAGAAATCTGCTACAGCACATGACAGGCCCTTCGGCCCACACTGTTATGCTGACCATGTATAACCTACTCCGGAAACTGCCTAGAAATTCCCTACCCCATAGCCCTCTATTTTGCTAAGCTCCATGTATCTATCTAAGGCTACGTCCACACTACGCCGGATAATTTTGAAAACACCGGTTTCCAGTAAAAATGACCGGCGTCCACACTAAACGTTTTTCAAAATATCTCCGTCCACATTAGGCGGCTATTTGGGCGAATCTCCTCCTACTGGGCATGCGCGGGACACATAGAAAACAAGCGAAGAGGAAACGATATACTTCGTGCGCGTTTGTCCAGTTACAGAGTAAAAAAACTTTAAGGGAATTGCTCTTGGCTCTCGCACAGGAGGACTTAAAACTTGAAAAAAACAAATACTGGAGCGTATGGAGGCAACCAACAGGGAGTTCACGGACAGTATGACCCAGCTGACGACAAACATTGAAAAACTAACTCTGTTACATTAATAAAGCACCTTGTTAAATGTATAAAACGTCTGCATCAGTGTTGTCTTGTATTTCCATACAATGTTACATTAGGCTGTTACACATCTATTGTCAGAGAAGTACTTGCATAAATAGGTAAACCACCTTCATACGAGCAAGGACAGAAAACGGGGCAAAGGAAGTATACTTATTTATTCAGTAAGCTATGGGTCAAAGTATTTGGTGAGTACATTTCTAACTCTTGTGGCTTCAGTCTCGTCCGTCTGTTCTGAAATTGTTAGGTGGTGGCGTTCAAGAAAACAACGAACATCTGTTCCGGCACGTCATGACAGCGTTTTTAAATAGTCAAAAAAGCTCTCTTTACAATTTAACTCTCACGGCGTACACACCGACTGCGCGTTATAACAGCTTGCGCAGTACCAAGCAGAAGCAGAAAAAAGCATTGTTGTTCTGGTGTTGTCATGACAGCGTTTTTAAATCTCTCCGTTTACCCCGTTTACACTACGCCGGATATTAAGCGTTTTCAGATTTATTCACTCTGGAGAGTGTTTTCGAAAATCTCCATTTTCGGGGGCTGAAAACACCGGCTCAGTGTGGACGGGAGGGCAAAACGAAGAGAAAAAGCTTCGTTTTCAAAATTACCCGACGTATTGTTGACATACCGTAAGAGTCTATTAAAGGGAAACTCGGAAGTGTCAGTATTACAGTTGAACAAAGGGAACTATGGTGCTATGAGGGAGGAGCTGGCCAAAGTTCAATGGAACAATACCCTAGCAGGGATGACAGTGGAACAGCAATGGCAAGTGTTTCTGGGAATAATGCAGAAGGTGCAGGATCAGTTCATTCCAAAGCGGAAGAAAGATCCTAAGCGGAGTAAGGGGAGGCCGTGGCCGACAGGGGAAGTAATGGACAGTATAAAAATAAAAGAGAAGAAGTATAACATAGCAAAGACAAGTGGGAAGCTGGTGGATTGGGAAACTTTTAAAGAGCAACAGAAGGTAACTAAAAAGGCAATACGCGGAGAAAAAATGAGGTATGAAGGTAAACTAGCCAAGAATACAAAGGAGGATAGTAAAAGCTTCTTTAGGTATGTGGAAAGGGAAAAAAAATAGTTAAGACCAAAATTGGGCCCTTGAAGACTGAAGCAGGTGAATTTATTATAGGGAACAAGGAAATGGCAGACGAGTTGAACAGGTACTTTGGATCTGTCTTCACTAGGGAAGACACAAACAATCTCCCAGATATAATAGTGGCCAAAGGATCTAGGGTAATGGATGAACTGAAGGAAATTTATATTAGGCAGGAAATGGTGTTGGATAGGCTATTGGGTCTGAAGGCTGATAAGTCCCCGAGACCTGATGGTCTGCATCCCAGGGTACTTAAGGAGGTGGCTTTAGAAATCGTGGATGCACTGGTAATCATTTTCCAATGTTCTATAGATTCAGGATCAGTTCTTGTGGATTGGAGGGTGGCTAATGTTGTCCCTCTCTTCAAGAAGGGAGGAAGAGAGAAAACAGGGAATTATAGACCGGTTAGCCTGACGTTGGTGGTGGGAAAGATGCTGGAATCAATTATAAAAGATGAAATTACAACACATCTGGATAACAGTAACAGGATCGGTCCGAGTCAGCATGGATTTACGAAGGGGAAATCGTGCTTGACTAATCTCCTGGAATTTTTTTGAGGGTGTAACTAAGAAAATGGACAAGGGAGAGCCAGTGGATAAAGTCCCTTGATAAAGTCCCACATAGGAGATTAGTGGGCAAAATTAGGGCACACGGTATTGGGGGCAGAGTACTGACATGGATTGAAAATTGGCTGGCTGACAGAAAACAAAAAGTAGCGATTAACGGTGACCAGTGGGGTGCTGCAGGGTTCAGTGCAGGGACCGCAGCTGTTTACAATATATATTAATGATTTAGATGAGGGAATTAAAAGTAACATTAGCTAAGTGCCCTCTTCCACCACTCCGTTTACCTGTGCGCGTGTGGCGGAGTGGAGATACATCCCTGCCAAAGGCCGCGTGAGGTGCTCCATCCCTCCGCTAGCCTGCAGGTCACCCTCGGGCGAGGTGTAGCACCTGCTTAGCCCCTGGCCTCGATCAGGGTCACGTGAAACCACGGAAGCAGGTGGTGGATGGTCGTACGAGCAGCCGGTGCAGATCAGAAGTCCTGGTTATGTGACCACCGACGATGCCAGACAGACAATCTGGCATCGGGGGTGGGCACCAGTCTTGTAAAGAGACAACACTGCCCAGAAGAAGATGATGGCAAACCACTTCTGTAGAAAAATTTGCCAAGAACAATCAGGCTCATGAATAGACCACGATCGCCCACGTCATACGACATGGCATGTAATGATGACGTCATATGACATGGTGCATAATGATGACATCATACGACATGGTGCATAATGACGACATCATACAACAGCGCATAATGTATAATTTAATTGTGATTATAATTTAATTTAATTACCCAGTAAGTATTTACGTTAATGAATATAATTATAAATTTTCCAAACTACTTTGAAGCATTTTAGAGCTTCAACATACTTACAACGTCAGTGTTTCAAGTTGTAACCCTGTTACGAATTGTAAGAATAAACACAGAATGGAAGTCGAAAGCCCATCGTCGGCAGACAATGATGACATCATACAGAACCACAGATAATGATGATGTCATACAGCATGGTACACAATGATGACATCATCATCATCTATCTGTGATGCTGCTTTCAACAAACTATGTACTCCGAAAGTGAAAAACCAGTAAGGGGAAAGATAAAGGGGTGCGGTAGGGGAAACAGGGAGGTGATAGGCAGGAAAGGTGAAGAAGGAATAGGGGAAAACACAATGGGTAGTAGAAGGAGGCGGAACCATGAGGGAGGTGATAGGCAGCTGGGGGAGGGAGCAGAGTGAAATAGGGATAGGGGAAGGGAGGGGGAGGGAATTACCGGAAGTTGGAGAATTCTATGTTCATACCAAGGGGCTGGAGACTACCTAGACACCTAGACGGTATATGAGGTGTTGCTCCTCCAACCTGAGTTTAGCCTCATCATGGCAGTAGAGGAGGCCATGTATGGACATATCCGAATGGGAGTGGGAAGCAGAGTTGAAGTGGGTGGCTACCGGGAGATCCTGTCTGTTGTGGCGGACGGAGCGGAGGTGCTCGACGAAGTGGTCCCCCAATCTGCGTCAGGTCTCACTGGTGTAGAGAAGGCCGCACCGGGAGCACCGGATGCAATAGATGACCCCCACAGACTCACAAGTGAAGTGTTGCCTCACCTGCAAGGACTGTTTGGGGCTTGATTTTATTTATTGTTTATTTATTGTTGTTTCATCGCATTGAGTATGGGAGTTGCAAACTCGTTTTCGCTTTATTGGTGACAATGACTACAAAGGTATTTCAGTTCATTGGCGATGGGTGTTCCAAAAGGGCTGGGAAAGCCCCGCCGGGCCGAACGGCCTCTGGCATCTGAACTGTTCCCTTCTCCTCAAGTTCTCCTTCACCCAGAACTTTATACAGGTTAAAAAGAAAAAAATCCACCGGGATCGCATCCTGCAGATAAATCATTTCACTCTGGTCGGATTAAATCTGAGCTCTTCCCCCGCCCGCCCCGCGGGCACAGCTTCACAGTTCTTCACAGTTAACAAAAGACATTTCACAAACACAAAGCCCCCGATGAGCCAACTCCTCCCAGAAACCTCCCTGTGCTTTTTTTTCTGTCGTCAAATCAGTACGTGGCTCACTCTCACAGAGTTTTGTCCGCGCAAGAATAAAGTTTCACTGTACCTAATTTTAAAACAGGTTAAAACTTCCTAAAACTTCTTTTTATCTTACCACCCCCCCCCCGGGCGACAGCCTTAATCTAAACGCCATGCGGCTGACTAAATACTTTGCGGATGAGTCAGCGAGAAAAATAGCTCATTGTGTTTTTTCCTTGAATTAAAATATTAAGCTCTTGATAGTAATTTTAAAAAAAGAAAGTCTCCCGTCGATCTGTCAGTCCGGCGGTTGTAAACAAGACGGGGGTGAACTGACTCCCGCATGAAGCTCCCTCTCCGGGGGCCAGCGTTAACCGGGGAGGCGTTTAACCCTTAAATCAACCCTGACCGGGTCCCACAGCACTGGCACGGGAAGGATGGAACACTTACACGGCGGCGCAGCGTCGCAGAACGTTGCCCATCGTCCCCAGCCTCAGGGAACCATCGGTGTGTCTGCCTCGGTCGGCGGCTCTCGGCGCACGTCAGTTACCGAAACTGGCCTCCGCGATTTCCTTATTTACTCTTCGCTCGCCCTGACGCAGGTGAGCGGGGGTGGGTGGGGAGAGAGAGAGGCCGGGAGCAGCCGCTTGAGACAAGTCACCGGGTATAGACTTAAGGCGGGGGGTGGGGGGTGGATTAGGCTTTCGATTAGTCAGAGGTTACGAGGAGAAAGGAGGGATAGTAAATCGGCCCTGCCGGAATGGCGTGGCAGACTCGACGGGCCGAGTGGCCCTGTTCAGCTCCTGTTCCTCACGGGTGGGGACGGTGCCCAGAGTCCCGGGGGGAGGAGTGGGGAGAGGTGTTGTCCTACCCACGCAACAGGTGCAGAAACTATTTCTGTCTCGGACTTGTCCAGCCTATTCATATTCCGTCCCTTTCATCGCGCCGCTTCCTGTTGGACGTGGCAGGGGAAAGTCAACTTGGCATTTTAAACGTGTTTTCGGTTTGACGTAATGGTTCGGGCCGTGGAGCGAAACTCTCTTGTGTGCGTCTGTGTGTGTGTGTGTGTGTCTCGGCCTGTCCCTGGCCATTCCTCCCTCCCCGAACGGGAGAGAGACTGGGAATAACACAGTGATCGGGGTTTGGGGTGTGTGTGTCTGCGTGTGTGTGTTTGTGTCTGTCTGTGTGTGTGTCTGTGTGTGTGTGTGTGTTTGTGTCTGTCTGTGTGTGTGTCTGTGTGTGTGTGTGTGTTTGTGTCTGTCTGTGTGTGTGTCTGTGTGTGTGTGTGTTTGTGTGTGTCTGTCTGTGTGTATCTGTGTGTGTGAGTGTGTGTGTGTCTGCGTGTGTGTGTTTGTGTCTGTGTGTGTGTGTGTTTGTGTGTGTGTGTGTTTGTGTCTGTGTGTGTGTGTGTGTGTGTGTCTGTGTCTGTGTGTGTGTGTGTTTGTGTCTGTGTGTGTTTGTGTCTGTCTGTGTGTGTGTCTGTGTGTGTGTGTGTCTGTGTGTGTGTGTGTGTGTGTGTGTATTAATCTTGTTTTCCTCTCGGCCTGTGCCTGGCTGTTCTTTTCTCCCTGAACAGGAGAGAGAATAACACAGGAATAACACAGTGATCGGGGTGTGTGTGTCTCGGCCTGTCCCTGGCCATTCCTCCCTCCCCGAACGGGAGAGAGACTGGGAATAACACAGTGATCGGGGTTTGGTGTGTGTGTGTGTGTGTGTGTGTGTGTGTGTGTGTGTGTTTGTGTGTGTCTGCGTGTGTGTGTGTGTGTGTGTGTGTGTGTGTGTGTGTGTTTGTGTGTGTCTGCGTGTGTGTGTGTGTGTGGGTGTGTGTATGTGTCTGTGTGTGTGTGTGTGTGTGTGTGTTTGTGTGTGTCTGTGTGTGTGTGTGTGTCTGTGTGTGTGTGTGTGTGTGTGTGTGTGTGTCTGTGTGTGTGTGTCTGTGTGTGTGTGTGTGTGTGTGTGTGTGTGTGTTTGTGTGTGTCTGCGTGTGTGTGTGTGTGTGTGTGTGTGTGTGTGTGTGTATGTGTCTGTGTGTGTGTGTGTGTTTGTGTGTGTCTGCGTGTGTGTGTTTGTGTGTGTCTGTGTGTGTGTGTGTTTGTGTGTGTCTGCGTGTGTGTGTTTGTGTGTGTGTCTGTGTGTGTGTGTGTGTCTGTGTGTGTGTGTGTGTGTGTGTGTCTGCGTGTGTGTGTATGTGTCTGTGTGTGTGTGTGTGTGTGTGTGTGTGTGTGTCTGCGTGTGTGTGTATGTGTCTGTGTGTGTGTGTGTGTGTGTGTGTGTGTGTGTCTGTGTGTGTATGTATGTATTAATCTTGTTTTCCTCTTGGCCTGTGCCTGGCCATTCTTTCCTCCCCGAACGGGACAGGGACTGGGAATAACGCAGTGATTGGGGTTTGGGGTGAGTGTGGGAGAAGACAGTCCCCTCCCAGTGGAAATCCCGCCTCATGACATTGGCGACACGGGAGTTGTTGTGTGTGGGGTGGAGTGTCATGCGACAGGTTTCACGGGCACCCCGCCCGCCTGCCCATGTTCTGTGATGGGGACGAGTCAGCGCTTTTACGTGGGGAGTGCGAGAGCTCGCAGCGCCCCACCTCTGTCCGATCACTTCAGCCCCGCGCTCCCAGTATACGGGCTCCCAGTATGGAAGGGAAGTGGTGGGCCAGAGACAGAGACAGAAAGATCTAGAAAGGGGAGGGAGGTGTCAGAAATGGTTAGTAGACATCAGTGGATAAGCTGTCTCCAGAGACAGAGACAGAAAGATCTAGAAAGGGGAACGCCATCCCCTTCTCGCAATTCCTCCGTCTCCGCCGCATCTGCTCTCAGGATGAGGCTTTTCATTCCAGGACGAGGGAGATGTCTTCCTTTTTTAAAGAAAGGGACTTCCCTTCCTCCACCATCAACTCTGCTCTTAAACGCATCTCCCCCATTTCACGTACATCTGCTCTCACTCCATCCTCCCGCCACCCCACTAGGAATAGGGTTCCTCTGGACCTCACCTACCACCCCACCAGCCTCCGGGTCCAACATATTATTCTCCATAACTTCCGCCACCTCCAACGGGATCCCACCACTAAGCACATCTTTCCCTCCCCCCCCCTCTGCATTCCGCAGGGATCGCTCCCTACGCAACTCCCTTGTCCATTCGTCCCCCCCATCCCTCCCCACTGATCTCCCTCCTGGCACTTATCCGTGTAAGCGGAACAAGTGCTACACGTGCCCTTACACTTCCTCCCTTATCACCATTCAGGGCCCCAAACAGTCCTTCCAGGTGAGGCAACACTTCACCTGTGAGTCGACTGGGGTGATATACTGCGTCCGGTGCTCCCGATGTGGCCTTTTATATATTGGTGAGACTCGACGCAGACTGGGGAGATCGTTTCGCTGAACATCTACGCTCTGTCCGCCAGAGAAAGCAGGATATCCCAGTGGCCACATATTTTAATTCCACATCCCATTCCCATTCTGACACGTCTATCCATGGCCTCCTCTACTGTAAAGATGAAGCTACACTCAGGTTGGAGGAACAACACCTTATATTCCGTCTGGGTAGCCTCCAACCTGATGACATGAACATTGACTTCTCTAACTTCCGCTAAGGCCCCACCTCCCCCTCGTACCCCATCTGTTACTCATTTTTATCCACACATTCTTTCTCTCTCTCCTTTTTCTCCCTCTGTCCCTCTGAATATACCCCTTGCCCATCCTCTGGGTCCCCCCCCCCCTCCCCCCCGTCTTTCTTCCCGGACCTCCTGTCCCATGATCCTCTCATATCCCTTTTGCCAATCACCTGTCCAGCTCTTGGCTCCATCCCTCCCCCTCCTGTCTTCTCCTATCATTTTGGATCTCCCCCTCCCCCTCCCACTTTCAAATCCCTTACTCGCTCTTCCTTCAGTTAGTCCTGACGAAGGTTCTCGGCCTGAAACGTCGACTGCACCTCTTCCTAGAGATGCTGCCTGGCCTGCTGCGTTCACCAGCAGCTTTGATGTGTGTTGCTTGAAATTCCAGCATCTGCAGAATTCCTGTTGTTAGCCCTTAGAATACCTTCCCACCACTGTTTGTCGGGGTCCAAGGGAACACCTTGTCAGTCCCTGGGGATTTATCCACCCTGATTTGCCACAGGGCAGCAAACACCTCCTCCTCTGTAATCTGTACAAGGTCCATGACCTCCACTGCTGCTCTGCCTCGCTTCTGCAGACACTGCGTCTGTCTCCCGGGTAAATACAGACGCAAAAAGGAAAATATCTGTTTACGATCTCCCCCATCTCTCTTGGCTCCTCAAATGGATTCCCGCTCTGGTCTTCCAGAGGACTAATTTTGTCCCTGGCCGTCCTTTTGCCCTTAAAGCCCTCTGGCCTCCTCCGCTGCGTAAGTCGAGGGAAGACGATCTCCAGGTTGAGGGGCAAGCCCCCCCTCACCTCCCCAAACCCCAGTTTGTGTGGATACTGTGGCATTTGCTGCCCTGTTACAAATTAATGCCGCAAAATAACAGACAGCACACTGCATACGATTAAAGGAATTATATTGATGAATCTCAACTGAAGAGTGAGTGAAGAATAACAGAAATAAAAGGGCCCATTCTAATTAAACAGACAAACCCGCACAAGTTGGAGCTCATCTTGAACTTCTCTGGCTCTCAGTCAACGTGAAAGCTCACACACCACCTTCTGAACGTCGCTCGCAATCCATCTCGAACAAATGGGTTTCCCACTGGATCATATCCTACGACCGGTTCTCCCTAGCGTCTTCTCTCCCCATCTCCTCTCGAACAAACGGGTCTCCCACCGGACTGTACGCTACGACCGGTTCTCCCCGGCGTCGTCCCTCTCCATCTCCTCTCAAACAAAAGCCCCCCAAGACCAACCTTCGTGCCCCTCACCAGAGAAACCTCCCCCTAATCAGACCGCCCCAAATGGTCGGCACACACTTCTCCTCATCTCTTCACCTGTGAGTCTGTTGGGGTCATCTGTTGTATCCGGTGCTCCCGGTGCGGCCTCCTCTACATCGGTGAAACCCGACGCAGATTGGGGGACAGCTTCGTCGAGCACCTCCGCTCCGTCAGCCAAAACAGACAGGATCTCCCGGTAGCCACCCACTTCAACTCTGCTTCCCATTCTCATTCAGATATGTCCATACATGGCCTCCTCTACTGCCATGATGAGGCTAAACTCAGGTTGGAGGAGCAACACCTCATATACCGTCTAGGTAGTCTCCAGCCCCTTGGTATGAACATAGAATTCTCCAACTTCCGGTAATTCCCTCCCCCTCCCTTCCCCTATCCCTATGTCATGTCACTCTGCTCCCTCCCCCAGCTGCCTATCACCTCCCTCATGGTTCCGCCTCCTTCTACGACGCATTGTGTTTTCCCCTATTCCTTCTTCATCTTTCCTGCCTATCCCCTCCCTGCTTCCCCTCCCTGACCCCTTTATCTTTCCCCTTACTGGTTTTTCACCTGGAACCTACCAGCCTTCTTCCCACTCTCCCCCCATCTTCTTTATAGGGCCTCTGCCCCTTCCCCCTACAGTCCTGATGAAGGGTTCCAGCCTGAAACGTCGACCGACCGTTTCCACGGATGCTGCCCGACCTGCCGAGTTCCTCCAGCGTGTTGTGAGTGTCTGCTCATCTCTTGTCTTCAGCGGTGACCCAAACAAGCAGCTCGCACAGAACTGCACGAAATGAAATACATACAGCATAGCAGTAGAAATATGAACCAGGCCATTACACGTAACTGAACAATCTCTTAGGATTCCCCTTCACCTTGTCAGCTAGGGCAACCTTGTGCCTTCTTTTAGCCCTCCTGATTTCTTTTTTGCATTTCTTACCATCCTCAAGTACCTCATTTCTTCCTTCCCGCTCTGCACCTCTGCTTTTTTCCCTCTTCGCCGGGGCCTCAATATCTCTTGAAAACCCAGGTTCGCTAAAGCCGTTGACCCCCGCCTCTTATTCTGACAGGTGCGCGCCAAGTTCTCGAAGGCCTCCGACTCACCTTTGCCGGAAAACGGCCTGCCCCAACCCACTGTTGTCAGAGCCGCTAGAAAATCGGCCTTTCTCCAATTTTGAGTTTCCAGTTTCTTTTTTGCATATTGACTTTGAAACTCCTGCCATTGTGATCACTTCACCTGTCCTGCCTCATTCCGTCATAGGTCCAGTATTGCACGCTTTCCCTACGTACAGATTAAGGAAACTTTAAAACATAGAAACATAGAAAACCTACAGCACAATACAGGCCCTTCGGCCCACAAAGCTGTGCTGAACATGTCCCTACCTTAGAACTACCGAGGCCTTACCCATAGCCCTCTATTCTTCTAAGCTCCATGTATCCATCCAGGAGTTTCTTAAAAGACCTTATCGTATCCACCACCAACACCATCGCCGGCAGCCCATTCCACGCACTCACCACTCTCTGCGTAAAAAACTTACCCCTGACATCTCCTCTGTACCTACTTCCAAGCACCTTAAAACTGTGCCCTATCGTGCTAGCCATTTCAGCCCTGGGAAAAAGCCTCTGACTATCCACACGATCAATGCCTCTCATTATCTTGTACACCTCTATCAGGTCACCTCTCACCCTCCGTCGCTCCGAGGAGAAAAGGCCGAGTTCACTCAACCTATTCTCATAAGGCACGCTCCCCAATCCAGGCAACATCCTTGTAAATCTCCTCTGCACCCTTTCTATGGTTTCCACATCCTTCCTGTAGTGAGGCGACCAGAACTGAGCACAGTACTCCAAGTGGGGTCTGACCAGGGTCCTATGTAGCTGCAACATTACCTCTCAGCTCCTAAACTCAGTCCCACGATTGATGAAGGCCAATGCACCGTACGCCTTCGTAACCACAGAGTCAACCTGCACAGCAGCTTTGAGTGTCCTGTGGACTCAGACCCCAAGATCCCTCTGATCCTCCACACTGCCAAGAGTCTTACCATTAATACTATATTCTGCCATCATATTTGACCTACCAAAATGGACCACTTCACACTTATCTGGGTTGAACTCCATCTGCCACTTCTCAGCCCAGTTTTGCATCCCATCAATGTCCCACTGTAACCTCTGACAGCCCTCCACACTATTCACAGCACCCCCAACCTTTGTGTCATCAGCAAACTTACTAACCCAAACTTTCCTGAACATATTTGACAAATTCTATACCATCTAATCTTTTTTTTAACGGTGTGGGAGTCCCAGCCGTTATGTGGAAAGTTAAAATCGCCTACTATCATAATCTTATTTTTCTTGCAACAGTCTGCAATCTCTCTGCAGATTTGTTCCTCTGAATCCCATCGATTGTTAGCTGGCCTACAATCTAGCCCAGCACTGAATTAAGACTCACGGGTCTATAATTTCCTGGATTATCTCTACTCCCTTTCTCGAACAAGGGAACAACATTTGCAATATTCCAGTCCTCCAGTGCTTCTTCCGTCCCTATTGATGATGCAAACATCATCGCCAGAGACTCAGCAATCCCCTCCCTCGCTTCCCACCGTAGCCTGGGGTACATCTCGTCCGGTCCCGGAGACTTACTCAACTTAATACCTTACAAAGGCTCTTTCATATCTTTCTTATTCCTCAGTTCCACCCGTAACGCCTCACAGGCCGAGCTCTCCAGTCTGTCCTGACAAGTTCACTGCCGTGACGTTGTCCCTGAGTAGTGACATCCTCCCTCCTCCTTTAACCCTTCCCGCTCTGTCACATCTAAAACGACGGAACTCTCCGGAATGCTGAGCTGCCAGCCCTGCCTCTCCTGCAGCCGAGTCTCACTGACGGCTACAACGTTATAATTCTGGGTGCTGATCCGCGCCCTGAGCTCATCCGCCTTTTCCTGGGATACTCCTCGCGTTGAAATATAGGCAGCTCAGGACACCGGTCGCACCCTGCTCGACCGTTTGATTCCTGGCTCTGCCTGCGGCCTTACCAACATCTGCCTCCTCTAACTGTCCTGGCTCTCTGGTTCCCTGCCCCCTGCACCTCGAGTTTGAACCCACCCCCACCCGCGCAGCACCAGCAGACCAGCCCGCCAAGGTATTTGTCCCCCTCTAGTTCAGGTGCAAGCCATCTCTTCTGGACAGCGATGTTGTCCAATGGAAGGGCACTAGGACCCATACAGCTTGGCACCGGTGTCGTCGCAGAGCAATATGTGTGGTTAAGTGCCTTGCTCAAGGACACAACACGCTGCCTCGGCCAAGGCTCGAACTAGCGACCTTCAGATCATTAGACAGAACGCCTTAACCACTTGGCCGCGCGCCAACACGCCTCCTCAGCCACGTGGTAAACCGTGTGACCTTCCTACCATCTAAATGGAGTCAAGTTAGGAAAAGGGGAAGCACAATGAGATCTAGGTGTTCTTGTACATCAGTCACTGAAAGCAAGCATGCAGGTACAGCAGGCATTGAAGAAAGCTAATGGCATGCTGGCCTTCATAACAAGGGGAGTTGAGTATAGGAGCAAAGAGGTCCTTCTGCAGTTGTACAGGGCTCTGGTGAGACCACACCTGGTGTATTGTGTGCAGTTTCGGTCTCCAAATTTGAGGAAGGACATTCTTGCTATTGAGGGAGTGCAGCGTAGGTTCACGAGGTTAATTCCCGGGATGGCGGGACTGTCATATGTTGAAAGATTGGAGTGACTGAGCTTGTATGCTCTGGAATTTAGAAGGCTGAGAGGGGATCTGATTGAAACATATAAGATTATTAAGGGACTGGACACACTGGAGGCAGGAAACATATTCCCAATGTTGGGGGAGTCCAGAACCAGAGGCCACAGTTTAAGAATAAGGGGTAGACCATTTAGAACGGAGTTGAGGAAAAACTTTTTCACCCAGAGGGTTGTGGATCTGTGGAACACTCTGCCCCAGAAGGCTGTGGAGGCCAAGTCTCTGGATGCTTTCAAAAAAGAGATGGATAGAGCTCTTAAAGATAGTGGAATCAAAGGTTATGGGGAGGAGGCAGGAACAGGGTACTGATTGTGGATGATCAGCCATGATCACAGTGAATGGTGGTGCTGGCTCGAAGGGCCAAATGACCTACTCCTGCACCTATTGTCTATTGTCTATTCTGGCCTCGCCAGCACGTGGTCAGTCCTGAGGTCACACAGCCCTGGAGCTCCTGCCCTTCAACTCAGCACCCAGCTCCCCGAACTCACCTGGCAGGGCCTCGTCACACACCCCACCCATGCCCGCTGGTACCTAAGTGGACCACGACCTCCGGCTGTTCACCGTCCCTCCCTACCACCCCCCCCCCCCATTTCAGAATGCTGAGGACTCGGGACCCTGGCCCCCGGGAGGCAACGCACCATTGGGGAATCTCGTTCTCATCCACCCATAACCTGTTCCCCTAACTAATGAACCCCCTGTCACCACAGCTCACCTCTTCTGAGTCAGAGAGCCACACTCAGTGCCGGACTTCTGACCGCTGTGACATTCCTCTGCTCGAACAGGTCACCCCCTCCGACAGTACCCGGCGTGGTGTACCTTTTGCTGAGGGGGGTGGCCACAGGGGTACTCGGCTCAGGCAGTTTAACCCCTTCCCCCTTCCTGACTGTCACACCATCTCCTGCGTCCTGCACCTTGGGGTGCAGCTACCTCTCTGTCACCTCCCCCACGGCACCCCCACCACCCCCCAGCCTCCCGAATGCTCCGGAGTTCATCCAGTTCCAGATCCGACCCCTCAACACGGATTGCTAGGAGCTGCAGCCAGATGTACGTCTCGCAGTTGAGGCCGCCAGGGACACCGGGAGGTTTCCCCCTTGCCTTCCCGCATCCCGCAAGGGGAGCATTCAACTCTACCCTTCTAACTGAGGAAATATAAAGGAGGAAAAGCAAGAAATAAAGCTTCCTCAGCTTCTCACACTCAAGCCTTTCCTCGCTGAAGCCTGGAAGAGATAAAGCCTCGAATGACCGCTCCAAGCTCTGCCCAGTCCAACAATGGCCGCTCCAAACTGCCCCTTGTCTCACTTTTATTGGTCCTTGCCAATCAATACTGATCGCTGATTGGCTGCTGTTCAAATATACGCAGTCGGCTATATCTTCCCCTGCTTCTGGTTGCTGATTAGCCTCCGTTCAAGTTACTCTCATCACTACTGCCGAGAGGAGGTACAGGAGCCTGAAGGCACACACTCGACGATTCAGGATCAGCTTCTTCCCCTCCAGCACGAGATTTCTGAATGGACATTGACCCCATGAACACTTCCTTACTACTTTCCCTCTCTTTCTGCACTCTTTGTTTAATTTATTTTTTATTTATATGTACTTATTTTTTTGCAAGTTACAGTTTTTATTACAGTGCGCTGTGATGTACAGCCACCGCAAAACAACAAATTTTGTGACATCTGCCGCTCACATTAAACCTGATTCTGATTCTGAACGAGAAGGTGGAGGGAGGGGAGGAGGCGGACCTGAAAGGTAATTGGTGGAGTGGTGGGGGGGGATGAAGTAAGAAGTTGGGAGGTGATTGGTGGAAAAGGCAATGGTCTGGAGAGGAAGGAATCTGACAGGAAAGGAGAGTGGACCGTGGGAGAAAGGGAAGGTGGAGGGACACCAGGGGGAGGTGATGGGTGGAAAGGTAAAGGGCTGGAGAGGAAGGAATCTGATGGGAGAGGAGAGTGGACCGTGGGAGAAAGGGAAGAAGGAGGGACACCAGGGGGAGGTGATGGGTGGGAAAGGTAAAGGGCTGGAGAGGAAGGAATCTGATGGGAGAGGAGAGTGGACCGTGGGAGAAAGGGAAGGAGGAGGGACACCAGGGGGAGGTGATGGGTGGGAAAGGTAAAGGGCTGGAGAGGAAGGAATCTGATCGGAGAGGAGAGTGGACCGTGGGAGAAAGGGAAGGAGGAGGGACACCAGGGGGAGGTGGTGGGTGGGAAAGGTAAAGGGCTGGAGAGGAAGGAATCTGATGGGACAGGAGAGTGGACCGTGGGAGAAAGGGAAGGAGGAGGGACACCAGGGGGAGGTGATGGGTGGGAAAGGTAAAGGGCTGGAGAGAAAGGAATCTGATCGGAGAGGAGAGTGGACCGTGGGAGAAAGGGAAGGAGGAGGGACACCAGGGGGAGAGGATGGGTGGGAAAGGTAAAGGGCTGGAGAGGAAGGAATCTGATCGGAGAGGAGAGTGGACCGTGGGAGAGAGGGAAGGAGGGGGACACCAGGGGGAGGTGATGGGTGGGAAAGGTAAAGGGCTGGAGAGGAAGGAATCTGATCGGAGAGGAGAGTGGACCGTGGGAGAAAGGGAAGGAGGAGGGACACCAGGGGGAAGTGACGGGTGGGAAAGGTAAAGGGCTGGAGAGGAAGGAATCTGATGGGAGAGGAGTGTGGAACGTGGGAGTAAGGGAAGGAGGAGGGACACCAGGGGGAGGTGATGGGTGGGAGAGGTAAAGGGCTGGAGAGGAAGCAATCTGATGGGAGGGGAGAGTGGACCGTGGGAGAAAGGGAAGGAGGAGGGACACCAGGGGGAGGTGATGAGTGGGAAAGGTAAAGGGCTGGAGAGGAAGGAATCTGATCGGAGAGGAGAGTGGACCGTGGGAGAAAGGGAAGGAGGAGGGACACCAGGGGGAGGTGGTGGGTGGGAAAGGTAAAGGGCTGGAGAGGAAGGAATCTGATGGGAGGGGAGAGTGGACCGTGGGAGAAAGGGAAGGAGGAGGGACACCAGGGGGAGGTGATGGGTGGGAAAAATAAAGGGCTGGAAAGGAAGGAATCTGATCGGAGAGGAGAGTGGACCGTGGGAGAAAGGGAAGGAGGAGGGACACCAGGGGGAGGTGATGGGTGGGAAAGGTAAAGGGCTGGAGAGGAAGGAATCTGATCGGAGAGGAGAGTGGACCGTGGGAGAAAGGGAAGGAGGAGGGACACCAGGGGGAGGTGATGGGTGGGAAAGGTAAAGGGCTGGAGAGGAAGGAATCTGATCGGAGAGGAGAGTGGACCGTGGGAGAGAGGGAAGGAGGAGGGACACCAGGGGGAAGTGACGGGTGGGAAAGGTAAAGGGCTGGAGAGGAAGGAATCTGATGGGAGAGAAGAGTGGACCGTGGGAGTAAGGGAAGGAGGAGGGGGATACCAGGGGGAGGTGATGAGTGGGAAAGGTAAAGGGCTGGAGAGGAAGGAATCTGATGGGAGGGGAGAGTGGACCGTGGGAGAAAGGGAAGGAGGAGGGACACCAGGGGGAGGTGGTGGGTGGGAAAGGTAAAGGGCTGGAGAGGAAGGAATCTGATGGGAGGGGAGAGTGGACCGTGGGAGAAAGGGAAGGAGGAGGGACACCAGGGGGAGGTGATGGGTGAGAAAGGTAAAGGGCTGGAGAGGAAGGAATCTGATCGGAGGTGAGAGTGGACCGTGGGAGAAAGGGAAGGAGGAGGGACACCAGGGGGAGGTGATGGGTGGGAAAGGTAAAGGGCTGGAGAGGAAGGAAGCTGATCGGAGAGGAGAGTGGACCGTGGGAGAAAGGGAAGGAGGAGGGGCACCGGGGGAGGTGATGGGTGGGAAAGGTAAAGGGCTGGAGAGGAAGGAATCTGATGGGAGAGGAGAGTGGACCGTGGGAGAAAGGGAAGGAGGAGGGACACCAGGGGGAGGTGATGGGTGGGAAAGGTAAAGGGCTGGAAAGGAAGGAATCTGATCGGAGAGGAAAGTGGACCGTGGGAGTAAGGGAAGGAGGAGGGACACCAGGGGGAGGTGACGGGTGGGAAAGGTAAAGGGCTGGAGAGGAAGGAATCTGATGGGAGAGGAGAGTGGACCGTGGGAGAAAGGGAAGGAGGAGGGACACCAGGGGGAGGTGATGGGTGGGAAAGGTAAAGGGCTGGAGAGGAAGGAATCTGATCGGAGAGGAGAGTGGACCGGGGGAGAAAGGGAAGGAGGAGGGACACCAGGGGGAGGTGATGGGTGGGAAAGGTAAAGGGCTGGAGAGGAAGGAATCTGATCGGAGAGGAGAGTGGACCGTGGGAGAAAGGGAAGGAGGAGGGACGCCAGGGGGAGGTGATGGGTGGGAAAGGTAAAGGGCTGGAGAGGAAGGAATCTGATGGGAGAGGAGAGTGGACCGTGGGAGAAAGGGAAGGAGGAGGGACACCAGGGGGAGGTGATGGGTGGGAAAGGTAAAGGGCTGGAGAGGAAGGAATCTGATCGGAGAGGAGAGTGGACCGGGGGAGAAAGGGAAGGAGGAGGGACACCAGGGGGAGGTGGTGGGTGGGAAAGGTAAAGGGCTGGAGAGGAAGGAATCTGATCGGAGAGGAGAGTGGACCGTGGGAGAAAGGGAAGGAGGAGGGACACCAGGGGGAGGTGATGGGTGGGAAAGGTAAAGGGCTGGAGAGGAAGGAATCTGATCGGAGAGGAGAGTGGACCGTGGGAGAGAGGGAAGGAGGAGGGACACCAGGGGGAAGTGACGGGTGGGAAAGGTAAAGGGCTGGAGAGGAAGGAATCTGATGGGAGAGAAGAGTGGACCGTGGGAGTAAGGGAAGGAGGAGGGGGATACCAGGGGGAGGTGATGAGTGGGAAAGGTAAAGGGCTGGAGAGGAAGGAATCTGATGGGAGGGGAGAGTGGACCGTGGGAGAAAGGGAAGGAGGAGGGACACCAGGGGGAGGTGGTGGGTGGGAAAGGTAAAGGGCTGGAGAGGAAGGAATCTGATGGGAGGGGAGAGTGGACCGTGGGAGAAAGGGAAGGAGGAGGGACACCAGGGGGAGGTGATGGGTGAGAAAGGTAAAGGGCTGGAGAGGAAGGAATCTGATCGGAGGGGAGAGTGGACCGTGGGAGAAAGGGAAGGAGGAGGGACACCAGGGGGAGGTGATGGGTGGGAAAGGTAAAGGGCTGGAGAGGAAGGAAGCTGATCGGAGAGGAGAGTGGACCGTGGGAGAAAGGGAAGGAGGAGGGGCACCGGGGGAGGTGATGGGTGGGAAAGGTAAAGGGCTGGAGAGGAAGGAATCTGATGGGAGAGGAGAGTGGACCGTGGGAGAAAGGGAAGGAGGAGGGACACCAGGGGGAGGTGATGGGTGGGAAAGGTAAAGGGCTGGAAAGGAAGGAATCTGATCGGAGAGGAAAGTGGACCGTGGGAGTAAGGGAAGGAGGAGGGACACCAGGGGGAGGTGACGGGTGGGAAAGGTAAAGGGCTGGAGAGGAAGGAATCTGATGGGAGAGGAGAGTGGACCGTGGGAGAAAGGGAAGGAGGAGGGACACCAGGGGGAGGTGATGGGTGGGAAAGGTAAAGGGCTGGAGAGGAAGGAATCTGATCGGAGAGGAGAGTGGACCGGGGGAGAAAGGGAAGGAGGAGGGACACCAGGGGGAGGTGATGGGTGGGAAAGGTAAAGGGCTGGAGAGGAAGGAATCTGATCGGAGAGGAGAGTGGACCGTGGGAGAAAGGGAAGGAGGAGGGACGCCAGGGGGAGGTGATGGGTGGGAAAGGTAAAGGGCTGGAGAGGAAGGAATCTGATGGGAGAGGAGAGTGGACCGTGGGAGAAAGGGAAGGAGGAGGGACACCAGGGGGAGGTGATGGGTGGGAAAGGTAAAGGGCTGGAGAGGAAGGAATCTGATCGGAGAGGAGAGTGGACCGGGGGAGAAAGGGAAGGAGGAGGGACACCAGGGGGAGGTGGTGGGTGGGAAAGGTAAAGGGCTGGAGAGGAAGGAATCTGATCGGAGAGGAGAGTGGACCGTGGGAGAAAGGGAAGGAGGAGGGACACCAGGGGGAGGTGATGGGTGGGAAAGGTAAAGGGCTGGAGAGGAAGGAATCTGATCGGAGAGGAGAGTGGACCGTGGGAGAGAGGGAAGGAGGAGGGACACCAGGGGGAGGTGATGGGTGGGAGAGGTAAAGGGCTGGAGAGGAAGGAATCTGATGGGAGGGGAGAGTGGACCGTGGGAGAAAGGGAAGGAGGAGGGACACCAGGGGGAGGTGATGGGTGGGAAAGGTCAAGGGCTGGAGAGGAAGGAATCTGATGGGAGAGAAGAGTGGACCGTGGGAGTAAGGGAAGGAGGAGGGATACCAGGGGGAGGTGATGAGTGGGAAAGGTAAAGGGCTGGAGAGGAAGGAATCTGATCGGAGAGGAGAGTGGACCGTGGGAGAAAGGGAAGGAGGAGGGACACCAGGGGGAGGTGGTGGGTGGGAAAGGTAAAGGGCTGGAGAGGAAGGAATCTGATGTGAGGGGAGAGTGGACCGTGGGAGAAAGGGAAGGAGGAGGGACACCAGGGGGAGGTGATGGGTGGGAAAGGTAAAGGGCTGGAGAGGAAGGAATCTGATGGGACAAGAGAGTGGACCGTGGGAGAAAGGGAAGGAGGAGGGACACCAGGGGTAGGTGATGGGTGGGAAAGGTAAAGGGCTGGAGAGGAAGGAATCTGATCGGAGAGGAGAGTGGACCGTGGGAGAAAGGGAAGGAGGAGGGACACCAGGGGGAGGTGATGGGTGGGAAAGGTAAAGGGCTGGAGAGGAAGGAATCTGATCGGAGAGGAGAGTGGACCGTGGGAGAAAGGGAAGGAGGAGGGACACCAGGGGGAGGTGATGGGTGGGAAAGGTAAAGGGCTGGAGAGGAAGGGATCTGATCGGAGAGGAGAGTGGACCGTGGGAGAAAGGGAAGGAGGAGGGACACCAGGGGGAGGTGATGGGTGGGAAAGGTAAAGGGCTGGAGAGGAAGGAATCTGATCGGAGAGGAGAGTGGACGGTGGGAGAAAGGGAAGGAGGAGGGACACCAGGGGGAGGTGATGGGTGGGAAAGGTAAAGGGCTGGAGAGGAAGGAATCTGATGGGAGAGGAGAGTGGACGGTGGGAGAAAGGGAAGGAGGAGGGACACCAGGGGAGGTGATGGGTGAGAGGCCAGCGAGGGGAATAGAAGAAGAGGGGAGGGGGAGGGAACATGATCAGAAGGAACGGGTCTATTGGGAAGAGGAAGAGGAACAGGAAGAGCCCTTGATTCTGCTGCACCATTCGTTGAGATCTTGGGTGATCCGATCTTCCTCTCAACCTCACATTCCACTCTGATCTCCAAAACCCTTAATTCCGTGCAGTTCTAACCTCGAATAGATTCAGGGGCCCGAGCCTTCACCGTTCTCTGGACCGGAGAGCTCCAACGGTCCCTCGTCTCCATCTCTCCTGCATTGTGGGTCTCTGCCCCCTCGTTCTCATTATGGTGAGAACATCCTCCTCAGCTGCCAGCTCATCAGAACCTTTTGTTTTAATAATATCGTCACTTGGATATACCCCAATAAAATATTAAATGCTGAGCGCTCTCTCCCTCTCTCCCTCTCTCTCTCTCCCTCTTTCTTTCCTTTCTATGTATGTCTCTCACTCTATCTCTGTCTGTCTGTGTCTCTCTGTCAATTTCTCTCTCTGTCTGTTTTTCCACCAATCACTCTATCTGCCTGTGCCTCTCTCTACCTCTGTCTGTCAATCTCACTCTCTCTCTGTCTCTGTCTGTCAATCTTTCCCTCTCTCTGTCTCTGTCAATCTCTCTGCTCTCTCTGTCTGTTTCTCTCTATCTCTGTCTATGTCTCTCTGTCTCTGCTCCCTCTGTCTCTCTCTGTCTGTCTGTGTCTCTCTGTCTCTCTCTAACTGTGTGTGTGTCTCTCTCTCTCGGTCTGTTTTTCTTTCTCTATCTGCCTGTGTCTCTCTGTCTCTGTCTCTTTCTCTCTCTAAATGTGTGTGTGTCTCTCTCAGTCTCTATTTGTCTGTCTCTCTCTGTTTGTCTGTGTCTCTCTCTAACTGTGTGTGTGTGTCTCTCTGTCTCTGTTTCTTTCTCTTTCTGTCTGTATCTGTCTCTCTCTCTATTTGTCTGTCTCTCTCTGTTTCTCTGTCTCTGTCTGTGTCTCTGTTTCTGTTTTCTGTCCATCACTCTGTGTCTCTCTCTCTGTCTCTGCCTGTCTCTCTCCATCTGTCTGTCAATCTTTCTCCCTCTCTCTGCCTGTCTGTCAGTATCGCTCTCTCTCTCTCTCTAACTCTCTTATAAGGAAAAGTTGAAAAGGTTAGGACTGTATTCCCTGGAGCGTAGGAGAACGAGGGGAGATTTGATAGAGGCATACAAAATTATGAGGGGTGTAGGTAGGGTGAATGCAAGCAGACTTTTTCCACTGAGGTTGGGTGGGACGACAACCAGAGGTCATGGGTTAAGGGTGAAAGGTGATAAGTTTAAGGGGAACATGAGGGGAAAACTTTTTCACTCGGAGGGTGGTGAGTGTGTGGAATGAGCTGCCCGTGCCCGTGCGCTCGATTTCAAGGTTTCAGAGAAGTTTGGATAGGCTTGTGGACGGGAGGGATATGGAGGGCTATGGTCCCGGTGCAGGTCGACGGGAGTAGGCAGTTTAAACAGTTTCAGCATGGACTAGATGGGCCGAAGGGCCTGTTTCTGCGCTGTAGTTTCCTATGGCTCCGTCCAGCTCTCGTCTCCCGCAGTGGACGAGCAAGTGACACGCCAGTACTGCCTGGCAGATAACAGCCAAGTTCTGCCCCCATCCCCCTGAGGAAGGTACACAGCCCCTTCTCCTCACGCTCCCTGCGGTGGGAAGTACGCAGTGCCCCGCGCGCAGACTTCTCTCTCACACGGCATCGTGGGCGGAATGCTTATCTTGCAAATGCCGCAAGCCCGCGGGCAGGACGGGGGCCTGGACACAGGGGTTGGCACGGCGTGCGGGTGCCGGCTGGGGAATTTGCAGCATCATTGGTTTGAAGTCTTAATTCTGCACTTTGCTTTTTCAGCCGGTAATCCCGTTTGCAGTCCTCAGCCATCAGTCCGAGCTGTCAGCGGTCGCTCTGCCTGGGAGTGGTCAGGCTGAGCTCCATCTGATCGGAAGAGATTCTGCAGATGCTGGAAATCCAGAGCAACGCACAAAAAAATTTTTTTTTTTTAATGCTCAGCAGGTCGGGGACAGGAATAAACAGTCAACGTTTCAGGCCGAGAGCCTTCGGCAGGACTCTGATTTGTAATCACCTTGAGTCAATCTTCACTTCTACTTGTCTGGCAACACAGTTTCAGAATTCCATGTCCTGGAATGGTGGGGTGTGGACGTTGCGTTGGCAAAAGTGGCTCTTCAATTTATTGGGTTCAGCAGATCGATGTGGGCCGAACGGCCTGCTCCCATTCCGTACCGTTCTCTTGTTCACAGTCCACCGTGATAACAGGAAAGCTCTTCCTCTCCCCCGCAGTCCAAGGACGTACCAGTAAGTTGGTTCATTGGTCATGGCAAGTTGGTTGGTAGGTTAGTTGGCCAGAGTAAATTGGTGAGTACGTTAATTGGTCATTGTAAATTGGTTAGTAGGTTAGTTGGTCATTGTAAACTGGTAGATTAATTGGTCATTTAAAATTGGTTAGTAGGTTAATTGGCCATTGTAAATTGGTCATTGTAAGTCTGTTAGTAGATTAATTGGTCATTGTAAATTGATTAGGAGGTTAATTGGTCATGGTAAATTGGTTAGTAAGTTAATTGGTCACTGTAAGTTAGGTAGCAGGTTAATTGGTCACTGTAAATTGGTTAGTAGGTTAATTGGTCATGATAAATTGGTTAGTAGGTTAATTGGTCGTGGTAAATTGTCCCAGGATCAGGCCACGGTTAAGAAGGTGGGTTTCTGGGCGGTGCGTCTCGAAGGGCAGGAAAGTCCCAATCTGTGCAGTTTCTCTTACAAAGTAAATCAATCTAGAATGAGAAAGCTGCGTTTGATAATGATCGTGAAATACTGGATTGTCTTTTGAAAAGAACACACAGCTTATTGGAACAAATTACTGGAACTCAATTTCCACATAACCCTGTATTATTTCTACTAGGTGACATTGAAGAGATAAAACCGAAACTTAAATTGAATAAATATCAGAAAGAATTCATAAAAATTGCACTGGCAGTGGCTAAGAAGACTATAGCAGTTACTTGGAAATCTGATTCGTATTTAAGTATGAATCGTTGGAATAATGAAATGTCTAGTTCTATTCCACTCGAAAAAATTACTTATAATTTAAAAGATAAATATGAAACATTTTTGAATATTTGGCGCCCTTATTTACAAAAGATAGGATGGCATATTTAGTTGTTCCGATGATAAAGATCTTGGTCCCTTGGGGAAAGTAACAAATAAATATACTAAATTTATTTTGAATCCCATGGAGCATGTGGAAACCTTCCAATATCCAGGCAGTTCTTTTTTTCCTTCTTTCTTTCTTTTTTTTCTTTTTGGGTAGGAGTATACATCGGGGGGAAGCGTTGAGGGGAAGGGGGAGGGTAGATATTATCTTCTCATGTATTCACTTTGAAAACTCAATAAAAATTATACTAAAAAAAAGAAAAGAATGCACAGCTGGTTGTCTCAGGTCATTCCGTCATCCCAGCCACTCTGTCCCGTGTGTAACTACCGAGCCTCCAGTGCAGTAAACCCGTGGCTTCCTTGGTTAAGGAACCACCAGGAGTGGGTTGTAAGACCATAAGACATAGAAGCAGAATTAGGCCATTCAGCCCATCGAGTCTGCTCCACCATTCCATCATGGCTGATTTATTATCCCTCTCAACCCCCATTCTCCTGCCTTCTCCCCGTGACCTTTGACACCCTGACTAATCAAGACCCTATCAACCTCTGCTTTAAGTACACCCAATGACTTGGCCTCCATGGCCGTCTGTGGCAACGAATTCCATAAACTCACCTCCCTCCACCTGAAGAAATCCCTCCCCATCCCTGCTCTAAATGGACGTCCCTCTATTCTGAGGTCGCGCCCTTTGGGCCTACGCAGTGAGGGAAGCCTCCTCTCCACATCCACTCTGCCTGGGCCTCTCAATCTTCAGTCGGTTTCGATGACACCTCCCCTCATTCTTCTAAACTTCGGTGAGAATCAGTGACCGCTAAAAAACGAGGCCCTCCGTCAGTCAGGCCCGACCACGGGTATCGCGTTCCAGCTGTCTATGTGATACACAGGCTGTGGCTGTAAGATATGGAGAGCAAAGCCGGCTCCCCCTCTCCACGCAGCAAGGAACGGCAGAGACCCGATACAGTTTGGCACCAGGAATTGCCAGTCGGCGTCGAACTCGACGTAGGACTGCCTCAGGGACCCCAGCTCCGGATTTTTCCCTCAGGGTTCACTCCCGAAGCCTTCCCCGTGAGCGAGTACAGCCGCAAAGGTGGCAGAGGTCTGAGATCCAGGAAAGGCGCACAAAATTGCCGGAGGAACTGAGCAGGCCAGGCAGCAGCTGCGGGAAAGAGTAAACGGTCAATGTTTCGGGCCGGGACTGGAGAGGAAAAGATGGCTAGAAGGTGGAGGAGGAAGAAACACAAGGTTAAGGGTGAAACTGGGAGGGAGAGGGGAGGGGTGAAGCAAAGGGCTGGGAAGTAGATCGGTGAAAGAGATACGGGGCCGGAGAATGGGGGAGGACAGAAGTCCATGGAAGAAAGGAAAAGAGGGAGGCGATAGGCAGGAAAGGAAATAAGGTGAGGGAGGGAAAAGGCAGGGTGGAGGAAATCACTGGAAGTCTATGTGTGACGACAAACCAAGTCATCAGAATCCTGACGAAGGGTCTCGGCCCGAAACGTCGACTGTACCTCTTCCTAGAGATGCTGCCTGGCCTGCTGCGTTCACCAGCAACTTTGATGTGTTGCCTGTTATCAGACGATTGAAGCTAATGAGAGAGAGATAAGGGAGACAAATGGAGAAACGTTCAAAATGTTAATGAGAGAGGAGAGAGAGATAACGAAAAGAGACACAATTCAGAATATTGACAGACCGGTTGCTTTGAACCTAAACTGTTTGAAGTTCGATGGACAGGCGATACCCCAACAGGGGGATAAAAAGAGCAGGTTTGCTAACGCACGCGACACGCCACAAGATCACGAGATAACGAGACCCTGGAAAGAGCGGTGTGCCCCCACAAGTTGGTGAGAGTTTGGAGGACTGGTTCACGGGAACTGACCATAGACGCACAGGGTGAAAGGGGTACGATCGGTGGGAACATGGTGTGTGTGCCCGCCCTTGCCTGGGTGCCGGGTTCACCGCGGAAGAACGGTCGTATCCGGAACGGAGGGGTCACAGTCGGTGACCACAGAAGACATAAAAGGGTCAGCCCGAAACCACCTGTGAACATCAAAGGTCTGCCTGAATCAAATTTGCATTTCTCTCTCTCTCTCTCTCTCCAACGGCACAACAGCGATTACTGTGAACTGTACTAAGCTGAACTGAACTCTGCATCACTTGAGACTGATCATTTTACCCCTAGACTGCGATAGAGCTTGGTTTGATTCCTATTACCCTAGTTCTGTGTACATGTGTGTTTTATCATTGCTAACCTGTTGGATATATGTCCTTACGATTAGAGTACTGTGTTACTTATTTCTTTAATAAAACTTTATTAGTTTCTGTTAAACCAGACTCCAACACGTGGTCCATTTCTGCTGGTTTGGCAACCCAGTTACGGGGTACGTAACATATGAAATCGATGTTCATGCCATCAGGTTGGAGGCTACCCAGACGGAGCATAAGCTGTTGTTCCTCCAACCTGAGTGTGGCTTCATCGTGACAGTGGAGGAGGCCGTGGATGGCCATACTGGAACGGGAATGGGAAGTGGAATTAAAATGGGTGACCACTGGGGAGATCCTGCTTGTTCTGGCGGACGGAGAGTAGACGCTCAGCGAAGCGGTCTCCCAATCTGCGTCGGGGTCTCACCGATATACAGGAGGCATCGGATACAGCAGATGCCCCCAACAGGCTCACAGGGTGAAGTATCGCCTCACCTGGAAGGTCTGGGGTCCTGAATGGTGGTGAGGGAGGAGGTGCAGGGGGCAGGAGTAGCACCCTGGTCCCCCTCCCCCTTCTCCTTTCTTCCATGGACTCCGGTCCCCTCCTATCAGATTCCCCCCTTCTCCAGCCCTGTATCTCTTCCACCCATCAACTTCCCAGCTCTTTCTCTCGCCCCTCCCCAACCTCCCGGTTTCACCCCTCACCTTGTGTTTCATCCCCCCGCCCCCCCAGCCATGACCCCTCATCCTTTTTTTTCCTCCAGTCCTGCCGAAGCGTCTCGGCCCGAAATGTCGACTGTGTACTCTTTTCCGTAGACGCTGCCTGGCCTGCTGAGTTCCTCCAGCGCCTTTTGTGTGTGTGTTGCTTGGATTTCCAGCATCTGCAGATCTCTTTGCTGCACCGCCCCCTCCTCCCCAGGAAGGAGCCAGTACATCCTTCCTCAAGTAAGGAGACCAGAATTGCACACAGTACTCCAGGTGTGGCCTCACCAGTACCCTGTATAGTTGCAGCATAACCTCCCTGCTCTTAAACTCAATCCCTCTAGCAATGAAGGCCAACGTCCCATTTGCCTCTTGATGGTCAACGTCCCATTTGCCTTCTTGATAGCCTGCTGCACCTGCAGACCAACCCTTTGCGATGCAAACATTGGATTTCGCTGTATGTCTGGATGTACACGGGACAAATCAGACCAGTCTTCACCCAGCTCGCGGTGCTCCTTCCAGTCCAGAACTTTTCCACCTCCAGCGATGGCGGTTTACGAAAGACGACATCGTACTGGAGCTCCGCCTCGCGCGTTGGCCGCTGCGGGATTTGTGGCAAGTGGGCGACGTTGGGAAGTCAAAGTTCAGCAGTTATTCCAGAGGAAGATGAAATGAAGAAGCTTTCGTCAGCTGGAAACATCGTCAATCGGTTGAGTTGCAAGTCCAGGTGACGGTGAGAGGACCTCTCAGTGGAGAAGGTCATTGGCTGTCGGCTACCAACATCATGTAACCCCCAGGTTCGGCTAGCGGCTGAATCTAGGGGAAGACAACCCGAGAGAAATCTTGTTTGGGTGGATGCTGCCCAATGTGTCCCCTGTTACAAATCAGAACCACGAAATAACAAACAGTACGCAATATGCGATTAAACGATTGAGCTTTATAATTCTTCATTTGACTATAGGGTTAGTAAAGAAAACAAAAAAAAGAAGGACCCATTCTCATGAATACAGTCCAACGAGCAATGTTGGAGCTCACGGTCTTCCCGTCTGTTCGTTCTCCATCGATTTTCCCCAGGTGTTGTCGACTCCCGACCCCATTCCACGTCCACTCCTTCCTGCAGTCTACGACTTCTCTATTCTGGCATCTTCTCTCTCCATCTCCCGCTGAACAAAACATGGTGAAACCTTCGTTCAGGCCCACAAGAAAGAAAAACACCTCCCCTCGTTGGACACCGCACATTCCGAAGCCCCTCCTGTTATCTGTGGTCATAACCCAAACACTGCTGCTGCAGAGAAACCATTACATTAGCAGTGAGGCAATTACAGCGCATTACAATTTAAAGACCAGAGCGAAGGAAAGAGCTGAAAAGAGCTACTGTTGACTCCACTCGCCCGAACGGTCGCCGATTCACCCAGTTACCATTACAGAGAGACTACAAGTCCATTGCTGCCAGGACTCCAAAGCTTCTTTCCTGTAGCAGGACGGACGGACTCAGTGTTGGCTGTGGTCGGCTGCTTCCAATGCATCGGCAGTTGTCGGTGCCTGGAGGTTTATGACAGGGAGAGTCTCCCTTTTGCCACCTGCTATCGGGGACTCGGGAGTCCATCGGAACTTCGAGACTTTTTTTTTACAGTGCCCATGGTTTGCTCTTCATCAAATTATGGTATTGCTCTGCTGTAAGTATATGTTATAATTATGTGGTTCTGTCAGAGTTAGTCTTTGGTCTGTCCTGTTTTCTGTGATATCACTCTGGAGGAACATTGTATCATTTCTTAATGCATGTATGCATTTCTGAATGACAATAAAAGAGGACTGAGTGTCCTCATAATCTAACCAGCTTCTCAACTAAACTCACTCCGGTGTAATTCCCTAATTGTCCCTGCACAACATCCAGTCAATGGCCTCTCCTGCTGGTAATTATCCAGTCTATTCGTAAGTTGCCATTTATTTAAGTTTGACTAGTGACGTCTGTGCTAATTGCTGATTGCTCACAGCTCTATGCACTGTTGCCTTGCAGACTGCTGGTTGCTGTTCTGCAGTCCGTAATGGTTATTGTCCTGCATCTTATGCTTGGCACCGAGCCACGATCAGATCTGTCGCGTTCCACACACTGGCAATAACGTGATTCTGACTAGGATGGAGTGTATGGACAAACAGACTGACGGCCAGCATTCCTGACAACCTCCTGACAGGCTATTTTTGTTAGGTGCAATGGACGTCTGTTTCCTGTCAGAGCCAGGGGACTTCAAGCACGCTGAGGGGAGGTATTTTGTTCCTCTCCACCCCTTTCCAGTTGCTTTCCACAAAGATGGTCATTGAAAATCTAAAATTTAAAAAAAAATACTGTCACCAATCTGTGGAATTCGTTGCCACAGGGGGCTATGGAGGCCAAGTCATTGGGTAGATTCAAGGCAGGAGCAGATAGATTTTTGATTAGAACTTTATGAGTATATAAAACCTAAAGTCCGACCAGCAATTAATGCACAAAATAAGACAAATTGTACATACATACAGTACTGTGCAAAAGTCTTAGGCATGTGTGCACACGCACGCATGCACACACACACACACACACGCTCACACGCACACACGCACACACACACACACACACACACACACACACACACACACATTCACACATGAGCTAAGGTGCTGTGTGTGTATATATATATATATATATATATATATATATAAATATATAAAATCATTTTCATCAATAAATAAATGAATAAGTATAATGTTTTTGTGTTATTTACTTAATTGGGTTCTCTTTATTTAGTTATAGGACTTAAGTGAAGATCTGATCACATCTTAGGTGATATTTATGCAGAAACAGAGATTCACAAACTTTCTATTTATTCGTTGACGTTTTATTGATGTAGTTATGTATTTATAAGCATATAAAGATAAATAACACCGAGAACATGGGTTGTCGAGTGGGTCTGTAGGTTGTGGAATCATTTCAGAGTTGTGGTGTGTCTGGCTTTGTCCTGACGACAGTTCCCAATGTGACAGACAACTTGGCAGAGGGCTCCAGGGAAAGGAGAAGGGATGCTTTTTTCAAAAAAAAGTTATTCACTTACAGGATGTGGGGTGTGGCCCCCTAAGCCGGCATTTATTGCCCATCCCTAGGTGCCCTTGGAAAGGTGGGGATGAGCTGCCTTCTTGAAGCGCTGCAGTCCCTGAGGTGTGGGGACATCCACAGTGCTATTAGATTAGATTATGAGGACACGTAGTCCTCTTTCATTGTCATTTAGTAATGCATGCATTAAGAAATGATATAATGTTCCTCCGGTGTGATATCACAGAAACACAAGACAGACCAAGACTGAAAAACTAACAAAAACACATAATTATAACATATAGTTACAACAGTGCAAAACAATACCGTAATTTGATGAAGAACAGACCATGGGCACGGTAAAAAAAAAGTCTCAAAGTCTCTCCAAAGCCCCATCATCTCACACGGACGGTAGAAGGAAGGAAACTCTCCCTGCCATGAGCTTCCAGCGCCGCAAACTTGCCGATGCAGCTCCCTGGAAACACCCGACCACAGTCCGACTCCGAGTCTGTCCGAAAACTTCGAGCCTCCGATCAGCCCTCCGACACCGAGTACCGAGCACCATCTCTGCTGAGCGCTTCGACCCCAGCCCCGGCCACCAGCAACAGGCAAAGCCGAGGATTTGGGGCCTTCCCCTCCGGAGATTCTCGATCGCACAGTAGCAGCGGTGGCGAACCGGGCATTTCGGAAGTTTCTCCAGATGTTCCTCCGTGCTCCTCACGTCCGTCTCCATCAAATCAGGATTGTGCACGGTCCCCTATTTAACAAATACGATATCATTTCACCAGCGAGGCCGCGCGCGCTGCGTCGCGCCGCCATCTTCTCCTCCCTCCCTTATTAGGGAGGGAATTCCATGATTCTGACCCAGCAACAATGGAGGGACAGCGATACGTTTCCAAGTCAGGATGGCGAGTGACTTGGAGGGGGGGAGTTTCGAAGTGGAGGTGTGCAGAAAACTTGTATGATACTGTAGGTCTGCATGCACGAGCCTTGTATGAGATACATACGGTACCTTGAAAAAAGTATTCAGCCCCTAATTCCTTTGTTCACATAAATGAGCATTACGACCAGGGATCTTGATCAACTTAGCCGAGAGTTTTTATCTGTGATTCACGCACTCTTTTTTTTTCCATGGTGGAGCCCCAAAAAAACAAGGAAAATTGTGAAGCATCGTAAACTAAACATTCAAAACCTGAAATGTCAGCAGTTGAAAAGAATTTGTTCCCTCTTTATGAGGATGTTGCCTGGATTGGGGAGCGTGCCTTATGAGAATAGGTTGAGTGAACTCGGCCTTTTCTCCTTGGAGCGACGGAGGGTGAGAGGTGACCTGATAGAGGTGTACAAGATGATGAGAGGCATTGATCGTGTGGATAGTCAGAGGCTTTTTCCCCAGGGCTGAAATGGCCAGCACAAGAGGGCACAGTTTTAAGATGTTTTAAACAGGTACAAAGGAGATGTCGGGGTAAGTTTTTTACACAGAGAGTAGTGAGTGTGTGGAATGGGCTGCCAGCGATGGTGGTGGAGGCGGATACGATAGGGTCTTTTAAGAGACTCCTGGACAGGTACATGGAGCTTAGAAAAATAGAGGGCTGTGGGTAATTTCCAAAGTAAGTACATGTTCGGCACAGTATTGTGGGCCGAATGGCCTGCATTGTGCTGTAGGTTTTCTATGTTTCTCTGTGTTTGCTCAGTACTTAGTCGATCCATCTCTTGCAGCTATCCCAGCCAGTAGTCTTTTGGGGGCAGAGTTACAAAATACACGTGGACTAAGATGTTAACTGTCCTGTGCTATCACCAGTGGGATCATCAGTTGACCTGCCACCTGTCTTCAGGAGTTTCGGCCCGCTTATGATCAAGACTCCCTCGAGGTGGTGGGCCAGCAATGCTAAAGCACCATCTCCCACTAGTGAGCTTAAAAACTTGGTATCTGCCTCTATCAGTCTCTTCCATCCAACAGATAGTCTGCTCTTCAGGTGTCTATGCAAGTACTGAAGGATTTGCAAGATATGTATACACTGTCTGACTATCTGCCCCTCTGGACATACTTGGTCCACACCCATGCTGATCCTGTCTCTGCTGCCTCAGCTACAGCCCTGCTGGTTGATTTGATCTCTCTTCTAGTGAAGCCAAGGTCACGCAGCCACTTCTGGAGAGTGAATGCAATAAACCCACGGCAGCCGACTTCGAATGGATAGCATGAGACCTTCCACCCTCTGTCTCTGCACTCTGATCTTAATTCTGCATACTTGGTTAACTTGTGCTCATGGGCTTCATCGATGTTGTCTTCCCAGGGGACTGTGAGTTCACCAATAACTGCTTCTCTACTGCTGTCAGACCATACGATTCTATCTGGACGCAATGTGGTGAAAGCTATTTGCTCCGGGAAACTGCCTTTCCCGTCCAGGTCAGCCTTGACACACCAATCATTGGCTGAAGAAAGCAAGTTTGCAAAGAGGAATGGGCAAATTGTGCTCCATCACATTGCACAAGACTAATAGAGACTTATCGAAAAAGGAGAAGCTGATCCACAAATAAAAACCCTCAGCTGAATGGATGAAAATCTCTGGTTGCAATATTCATTTATGTGTACAAAGGGTTGGTGGTGCTGGTGGGGGGTTGTTGCACTGAATGCTTTTACAAAGCACTGTACACGAGACTTCTATAAAGGCCAATTTATACTTCTGCGTCGAATCTACGCCGTAGGTACGGCGTAGCTGCGTACCCTACGCCGTTGCCTGACACGCGCCTCCCCAAACATGTAACTACGCGTCGCGGCGACGCACGGACTGCAACAACTGTGATTGGTCCGCCTGGTAGCATTGCATTTCCGGTTGCTTAATCTCGTCGAATCTACCTGCTGACGTCTGAAAATATTTGAAATGCACCTCCTCGTCCATGTCTCTCAGACAAGCACGGAAAATTCACCCTCCTTATGCCTCGATCCGTTCAGCGGTCGTACCCACCGTCTCCTCCGACGTCTCCTCTCTTCTCTGCATTGCCGTAACTTCAATAACAGTAACTCTTGTACAACATTTATCAGCTCCAACTCCAACGTGATGCGCTCAGTTTCAGTGGCGTAGAAACCCCACCGCCAACTAGCGTGTTGGCGGTGAATTGCAGAGCGACGCAGACACACCAACGCACAGGTATAAATGCTCACAACAGTGTAGGCTACGGCGTAGAGCCTACGCAGAAGTATAAATCAGCCTTAACAGTGGGTGGGAGTTCACAATGAGAGAGAGTTCACAGTGGGTGAAAGTTTGCAGTAGGTGGGAGTTTACAGTGAGGGAGATTTTACAGTGGGTGAAATCCTCCTGTCAGATTCCTTCCTCTCCAGCCCTTTACCTTTTCCACCCATCACCTCCCTCTGGTGTCCCTCCTCCTTCCCCTTCTCCCACGGTCCACTCTCCTCTCCGATCAGATTCCTTCCTCTCCAGCCCTTTACCTTTCCCACCCATCACCTCCCCCTGGTGTCCCTCCTCCTTCCCTTTCTCCCACGGTCCACTCTCCTCTCCGATCAGATTCCTTCCTCTCCAGCCCTTTACCTTTCCCACCCATCACCTCCCCCTGGTGTCCCTCCTCCTTCCCTTTCTCCCACGGTCCACTCTCCTCTCCGATCAGATTCCTTCCTCTCCAGCCCTTTACCTTTCCCACCCATCACCTCCCCCTGGTGTCCCTCCTCCTTCCCTTTCTCCCACGGTCCACACTCCTCTCCCATCAGATTCCTTCCTCTCCAGCCCTTTACCTTTCCCACCCATCACCTCCCCCTGGTGTCCCTCCTCCTTCCCTTTCTCCCACGGTCCACTCTCCTCTCCTATCAGATTCCTTCCTCTCCAGCCCTTTACCTTTCCCACCCGTCACCTCCCCCTGGTGTCCCTCCTCCTTCCCTTTCTCCCATGGTCCACTCTCCTCTCCGATCAGATTCCTTCCTCTCCAGCCCTTTACCTTTCCCAACCATCACCTCCCCCTGGTGTCCCTCCTCCTTCCCTTTCTCCCACGGTCCACTCTCCTCTCCGATCAGATTCCTTCCTCTCCAGCCCTTTACCTTTCCCACCCGTCACCTCCCCCTGGTGTCCCTCCTCCTTCCCTTTCTCCCATGGTCCACTCTCCTTTCCGATCAGATTCCTTCCTCTGCAGCCCTTTACCTGTCACCTATCACCTTTCACTGCCCCCACCTTCTTATTCTGGCATCTTCCCCGTTCCTTTCCCATTCTGAAGAAGGGTCTCGGTCTGAAAACTCAACTGTTTATTCCTCTCTATAGATACTGCCTGACCTGCTGAGTTCTTCCAGTATTTTGTATGTGTGTGTGTGTGTGTGTGTGTGTGTGTTGCTCTGGATTTCCAGCATCTGCAGAATCTCTTACGTTTGCCCGTATGCTGGGTCCTGTTCCCGCCCTTCTCTGTTAGTCTTTTTTTGTTGCTGCTGTATTAATCTGTTTGTTTACTTATTTCTTTATCTATTTAACAACAGAATCACGGAAAGACTGCGCCAACAGGGCTGTCACGTAACCAGTGTGCAGAAGGCAACAAACTGTGCAAATACAGGAACAAAAGAAGAAAAAAATAAGAAATAATAACAATAAAAAAACAATGAATATCAAGAACGTGAGATGAAGAGTTCCTTTGACTCGCACCCTCCATGCCTTGCCCGTCCCGAATCAGAATCAGGTTTGTTATCACCGGCCTGTGTCGTGAAATTTGTTAACTTAGCAGCAGCAGTTCAATGCAATATATGACACAGAAAAGAATAAATAATATATAATTAAGTAAATCAATTGCAGTATATGTAAACACGAGGAATTCTGCAGATGCTGGAAATTCAAGCAACACATCAAATTTGCTGGTATACAGTATATGTATATTGAGTAGATTAAAAATTATGTAAAAAACAGAAATAATATATATTTAAAAAGTGAGGTAGTGTTTACGGGTTCAATGTCCATTCAGGAATCGGATGGCAGAGGGGAAGAAGCTGTTCCTGAATCGCTGAGTGTGTGCCTTCAGTCTACCTGATGGTAACAGTGAGAAAAGGGCATGCCCTGGGTGCTGGAGGTGCTTAATAATGGACGCTGCCTTTCTGAGACACCGCTCCCTGAAGATGTCCTGGGTGCTTTGTAGGCGAGTACCCAAGATGGAGCTGACTAGATTTACAACCCCCTGCAGCTTCTTTCGGTCCTGTGCAGTAGCCCCTCCATACCAGACAGTGATGCAGCCTGTCAGAATCTCTCCACGGTGCATCTATAGACGTTTTTGAGTGTATTTGTTGACATGCCGAATCTCTTCAGACTCCTAGTGAAACATAGTTGCTGTCTTGCCTTCTTTATAGCTGCATCGGTATTTTGGGACCAGGTTAAATCCTCAGAGGTCCATGTACCTATCCAGATGTTGAAAGGGGTTAGCGTACGAGGACCGGTTGATGGCTCTGGGACGCGACTCACTGGAATTCTGAAGAATGGTTGGGGTGGGGGAGGAGTAAATCACCTTGAAAGCTACTGAAGGCCTCGATGGAGTGGATGGTGGGGGAAGTGTACGACCAGAGGACACAGCCTCAGAATAGAGATGTCCATTTAGAGTGGAGATCAGGAAGAATCGCTCCTATTATCTTATGCTCTTATGAAACCACAGGCAGTAGCCACTTTATTAGGTACAGCAGGGACACAATAAATCAGCACTAAGCGTACGTCGTCTGATTTTATGGCAAACCGCGGGTGTGTTCTGGGAAATGACCCTCATCCTTCTGTATTTACAGTTAATCATGCCTCTCAGAAACCAAAGCAAGAATTCATTAGGTCACCGTTAAATTTGTTTCAGTCATGTGACTGAACTTGTCAGAGATCTGTTTCTGACTCGGGGTCTGACACAGCGTGAGACGCGCGTCACCAGGATTTACTCGCAGTACATGCATGCCGGAATGTGAAGTGTCCAGCCACATGGTTCTCCCTGAACGCAATCTATTAGCACCGTCCCTGACCTCATTCCGAAGCCAGGCTGTCTGTCTATAGCACAGGAGATTCTGCAGATGCTGGAAATTCTTCCAGAGAAGCACACACACACACATACACACTCAGACACAAGGACACTCTCTCTCTTTCTGTCTCACACACACAGACACACTCTCTCTCTCTCACACACAGACACATACACACACACACACACACACACAGACACAGACACACACACACACACACACACACACACACACACAGATAGACACACACTCTCTCACTCTCACACACACACACAATGTTGGAAGAACTCAGCAGGCCAGGCAGCGTCTATGGGAACGAGTGAACAGTCAACCTTTGGGGATGAGACTCTCCTTCGGGACTGAGAAGGAAGAGGGGGAGATGCCAAAATAAAAAGGTGTAGGTGGGAAGAGGCAGGAGGATAGCAGGAAGCTGATAGATGAAGCCAGGTGGTGGGAAAAGGTAGAGGGCTGGAGAGGAAGGAATCTGATCGGAGAGGAGAGTGGACCGTGGGAGAGAGGGAAGGAGGAGGGACACCAGGGGGAGGGGATGGGTGGGAAAGGTAAAGGGCTGGAGAGGAAGGAATCTGATAGGAGAGGAGAGTGGAACGTGGGAGAAAGGGAAGGAGGAGGGACACCAGGGGGAGGTGATGGGTGGGAAAGGTAAAGGGCTGGAGAGGAAGGAATCTGATGGGAGAGGAGAGTGGACCGTGGGAGAAAGGGAAGGAGGAGGGACACCAGGGGGAGGTGATGGGTGGGAAAGGTAAAGGGCTGGAGAGGAAGGAATCTGATCGGAGAGGAGAGTGGACCGTGGGAGAAAGGGAAGGAGGAGGGACACCAGGGGGAGGTGATGGGTGGGAAAGGTAAAGGGCTGGAGAGGAAGGAATCTGATCGGAGAGGAGAGTGGACCGTGGGAGAAAGGGAAGGAGGAGGGACACCAGGGGGAGGTGATGGGTGGAAAGGTAAAGGGCTGGAGAGGAAGGAATCTGATCGGAGGGGAGAGGGGACCGTGGGAGAAAGGGAAGGAAGAGGGACACCAGGGGGAGGTGATGGGTGGGAAAGGTAAAGGGCTGGAGAGGAAGGAATCTGATCGGAGAGGAGAGTGGACCGTGGGAGAAAGGGAAGGAGGAGTGACACCAGGGGGAGGTGATGGGTGGGAAAGGTAAAGGGCTGGAGAGGAAGGAATCTGATCGGAGAGGAGAGTGGACCGTGGGAGAAAGGGAAGGAGGAGGGACACCAGGGGGAGGTGACGGGTGGGAAAGGTAAAGGGCTGGAGAGGAAGGAATCTGATGGGAGAGGAGAGTGGACCGTGGGAGAAAGGGAAGGAGGAGGGACACCAGGGGGAGGTGATGGGTGGGAAAGGTAAAGGGCTGGAGAGGAAGGAATCTGATCGGAGAGGAGAGTGGACCGTGGGAAAAAGGGAAGGAGGAGGGACACCAGGGGGAGGTGATGGGTGGGAAAGGTAAAGGGCTGGGGAGGAAGGAATCTGATCGGAGAGGAGAGTGGACCGTGGGAGAAAGGGAAGGAGGAGTGACACCAGGGGGAGGTGATGGGTGGGAAAGGTAAAGGGCTGGAGAGGAAGGAATCTGATCGGAGAGGAGAGTGGACCGTGGGAGAAAGGGAAGGAGGAGGGACACCAGGGGGAGGTGATGGGTGGAAAGGTAAAGGGCTGGAGAGGAAGGAATCTGATCGGAGGGGAGAGGGGACCGTGGGAGAAAGGGAAGGAAGAGGGACACCAGGGGGAGGTGATGGGTGGGAAAGGTAAAGGGCTGGAGAGGAAGGAATCTGATCGGAGAGGAGAGTGGACCGTGGGAGAAAGGGAAGGAGGAGGGACACCAGGGGGGAGGTGATAAGAAGAGGCCAGAGAAACAAATAGAAGAAGAGGGGAGGCGGGGAGGGAATTTTTTTTTAACCAGAAGGAGAAATTATCATTCATCTATCAGGAGGCAACCCAGACAGAACGTAAGGTGTTGCTCCTGCACCCTGAGGGTGGCCATATCAAGGCAGAAGAGGAGGCAGGGACTGACATGTCGGAACGGGAATGGGAGTCGGAATTGAAGTGTTTGGCCGCAGGAGCAGAGGAGCATGACGAAGCAGTGCCCCTGATTTACTCACAGAATCCCTGCTGTGTCCACGTGCAGGTCCTGCTTTACACCCCGATGAAAAGTGGTGGACCCGTCACCCGCAAAGCCCTCCCCACCATCGAGCTCATCGACGTGGAGCGTTGTCACAGGAAAGCAGCAGCCATCATCAGAGAGCCCCCACTACCAGGACACGCTCTCTTCCCACTGATGCCATCGGGAAGAAGGTACAGGAGCCTCAGGTCCCACACCACCAGGTTCAGGAACAGTTATTACCCCCTCAACCATCAGGAAGGAGGTACAGGAGCCTCAGGTCCCACACCACCAGGTTCAGGAACAGTTATTACCCCTCAACCATCAGGAAGGAGGTACAGGAGCCTCAGGTCCCACACCACCAGGTTCAGGGACAGTTATTACCCCTCAACCATCAGGAAGGAGGTACAGGAGCCTCAGGACCCACACCACCAGGTTCAGGAACAGTTATTACCCCTCAACCATCAGGAAGGAGGTACAGGAGCCTCAGGTCCCACACCACCAGGTTCAGGGACAGTTATTACCCCTCAACCATCAGGAAGGAGGTACAGGAGCCTCAGGACCCACACCACCAGGTTCAGGAACAGTTATTACCCCTCAACCATCAGGAAGGAGGTACAGGAGCCTCAGGTCCCACACCACCAGGTTCAGGGACAGTTATTACCCCTCAACCATCAGGAAGGAGGTACAGGAGCCTCAGGACCCACACCACCAGGTTCAGGAACAGTTATTACCCCTCAACCATCGGGAAGGAGGTACAGGAGTCTCAGGACCCACACCACCAGGTTCAGGAACAGTTATTACCCTTCAACCATCAGGAAGGAGGCACAGGAGCCTCAGGACCCCCATTACCAGGTTCAAGGACAGTTATCACCCCTCAACCATTAGGAAGGAGGTACGGGAGCCTCAGGACCCACACCACCAGGTTCAGGAACAGTTATTACCCCTCAACCATCAGGAAGGAGGTACAGGAGCCTCAGGACCCACACCACCAGGTTCAGGGACAGTTATTACCCCTCAACCATCAGGCTCCTGAACCAGAGGGGATAACTTCACTCACCTCCTGGTGGTGTGGGTCCTGAGGGTCCTGTACCTCCTTCCTAATGGCTGAGTGGGTAAACAGATTCCACAACCTCTGGACTCACTTTCAAGGACCTGACCACTCACGTTCTCAATACTATTTATTTATTTATTTGCAGAGTTTGTCTTATTTTACACGTTGGTAGTCTTCGTGTGTAGTTTTTCATTTACTCTGTTGCATTTCTTTGTTCTACTGTGAATGCCCCCCTACAAAGTTAACTCAAGCCACATGAGAGAGAGGAGGGCTCATCTTCCAGGTGAGCTGAATGCCTTCTATGCTGGCTTTGATCATGAGAAGAGGGAGAAACCATCATAAACCAACAACCCGCCCCCCCACCCCAAACTCCCGATGACCCTTTGGTCTGAGTACTTGATGTTTGGGCCTCCTTCAGGAGGGTGAATCCGAGGGGAGTGCCAGGACCGGTCGGGGGGAACCTGGCCACGTACTGAAGACCTGTGCTGACCAACCACTGAGATCTTTAGCCTCTCGCTCCAGCAGTGTTTCTGGTACCCCCTCCTGTTTCAAGCAGGCTTCAATGGTACCGACGCCCAAAGAGGAGCACGGTGTTCTGCCTCAGTGACTACCTCCCCGTCACACTTACGTCCACGGTGATGAAGTGTTCTGAGAGGCGGGCGACAAAACTCACCAGCTCCTGCCTGAGAAGCGACTTGGATCCGCTCCAGTTTGCCCACCAGAGCAGCAGGTCTACAGCAGATTCCATCTCGTTGGCTCTTCACTCAACCTCTGGAACATCTGGATGGCAAAGGTGCACACATCAGTGTGCTCTTTATTGCCCATAGCTCAGCATTCAGAGGGGAGGAGAAGATGGCGGCACGCGCGGCCGCTCCGAAATGATATTGGTATTTGTTAAGTAGGGTACCGTGCACAATCCTGATTTGATGGAGACAGACGTGAAGAAGCACAGAGGAACATCTGGAGAAACTTCTGAAATGCCCGCTTCGCTGCCGCTGCTACTGTGTGGTCCGGAATCTCCGGAGGGGAAGGCTCCAAATCCTCGGCTTTGCCTATTGCCTGTTGCCGGGGCCGGGGTCGAAGCGCTCGGCAGAGATGGTGCTCAGTGCTCGGCGTCGAAGAGCCGGTCGGAGACTCGAAGTTTTCAGACGGACTCGGAGTCGGACTGTGGTCGGGTGCTTCCAGGGTGCTGCATCAGCAAGTTTGCGGCGCTGGAAGCTCATGGCAGGAAGAGAGTTTCTCCCTTCAACTGTCTGAGTGAGATGATGGGACTTTCGAGAGACTTTGAGACTTTTTTTTAACCGTGCCCATGGTCTGCTCTTCATCAAATTACGGTATTGCTTTGCACTGTTGTAACTATATGTTATAATTATGTGGTTTTTGTCAGTTTTTTTTAGTCTTGGTTTGTCTTGTGTTTCTGTGATATCATTCTGGAGGAACAAATTGTATCATTTCTTAATGCATGCATTACTGAATGACAATAAAAGAGGACTGCGTGTCCTCATAATCTAAATTCAATGCCATCATCCCCTCAAAACTAATCAATAAGCTCCAAGACATTGGCCTCAACGCCTCCCTGGGCAATTGGATCCTGGATTTCCTCACTGGCAGACCCCCAGTTAGTTCAGATTGGCAGAAACACCAAACACAGATGCACTAGGGGGATCTTGTCCCCCTGGCTCTACTGGCTTCACGCACACGACTGCGCGGCTAAGTACAGCTCCAACACCATGTACCAAGTTTGCTGGTGAAACCGCGGGCTGTGGCTGCACCGAAGGTGGCGACGAATCTGCGGACGGGAGGGAGGTTGAAAGTCCGGCTGAGCGGTGTCATAACGCCAAACCTCTCGCTCAGTGTCAGCGAGGCCGCGGAGCTGATTGTGGACTCCAGGAGAGGGAGAACAGCGGCCCATGAGCCAGTCCTCATGGGAGGATGGGAGGTGCAGAGGGTTGCCAACTATAAATTCCTGGAAGTTACCATCTCGGAGGACCTGTCCTGGGTATAAGCATGTAACTACAATTGCAAAGAAGTTCACAGCAGCACCTCTACTTTCTTAAGAGTCGGCGTGACATCTAAAGCTTTGATAAACTTCTCTAGATGTGCAGTGGGGAGTGTATAGATTGACTGCATCACAGCCTGGTGTGGAAACACCAATGCCCTTGAAAAGAAAATCCTACAGGGCTACGATTGGAAACTTTGTCACATGATGTGAGCAGAATTATCTGCAGCTTAATGTGAAAATGACTAAGGAGCTGGTGGTAGACCTGAGGAGAGCTAAGGTACCGGTGACCCCTGTTTCCATCCAGGGGGTCAGTGTGGACATGGTGGAGGATTACAAATACCTGGGGATATGAATTGACAATAAACTGGACCGGTCAAAGAACACTGAGGCTGTCTACAAGAAGGGTCAGAGCCGTCTCTATTTCCTGAGGAGACTGAGGTCCTTTAACATCTGCCAGACAATGCTGAGGATGCTCTACGAGTCTGTGGTGGCCAGTGCTATCATGTTTGCTGTTGTGTGCTGGGGCAGCAGGCTGAGGGTAGCAGACACCAACAGAATCAACAAACTCATTCGTAAGGCCAGTGATGTTGTGGGGATGGAACTGGACTCTCTGACGGTGGTGTCTGAAAAGAGGATGCTGTCCAAGTTGCATGCCATCTTGGTCAATGTCTCCCATCCACTACATAATGTACTGGGTGGGCACAGGAGTACATTCAGCCAGAGACTCATTCCACCGAGATGCAGCACAGAGCGTCATAGGAAGTCATTCCTGCCTGTGGCCATCAAACTTTACAACTCCTCCCTTGGAGGGTCAGACACCCTGAGCCCATAGGCTGGTCCTGGACTTATTTCCTGGCATAATTTACATATTACTATTTAACTATTTATGGTTCTATTACTATTTATTATTTATGGAGCAACTGTAACAAAAACCAATTTCCCCCGGGATCAGTAAAGTATAACTATGACTATGACTACAACAGGTAGCAGATTTGGCCCAGTCCATCACGGGTGAAGCCCTCCAGACCAATGAGCACATCTACATGAAACGTGGTTGTAGGAAAGCAGCGTCCGTCGTCAGAGACCCCCACCGCCCAGGCCGTGCTCTCTTCTCACTGCTGCCGTCAGGTAGGAGGTACAAGAGTCTCAGGACCCACACCACCAGCTTCAGGAACATTTGTTGCTTGGCACAGCTTTGCGGGCCGAAGGGCCTGTGTTGTGCTATAGGTTCTGTGTGTTTCGAACTTACTACCCTCTCAACCATCTGGCTCTGGAACAAAAGGGGACAACTACACTCATTTACCCATCCATTGAGATGTTCTCACTTCAAGTTCACTTTATATCTCATGTTCTCGTTATTTATCGCTATTTCTTCATATTTGCATTCGCACAGTCTGCTGTCTTCTGTACTCTGGTTGATCTTTCACTGATCCTGTTTACAGTTACTATTCTATCGATTTTCCGGGCACGCCCGCAGGAAAATGAATCTTGGGGTTGGATATGGTGACATAGACGTACTTTTGATAATAAAATTTAGATTATATTAGATTACGAGGACACGCAGTCCTCTTTTATTGTCATTTAGTAATGCATGCATTAAGAAATGATACAATATTCCTCCGGTGTGATATCACGGAAACACAGGACAGACCAAGACCGAAAAGCTGACAAAACCACATAATTATAACATATAGTTACAACAGTGCAACAATACCATAACTTGATGAAGAACAGGCCATGGTCACAGTAAAAAAGTTCAAAGTCTCTCGAAAGTCCCACATCTCACGCAGACGGGAGAAGGAAGAAAACTCTCCCTGCCATGCCCGACCACAGTCTGGCTCTGAATCGACCGAAAACTTCGAGCCCCAATCAGCCCTCCGACACCGAGTACCGAGCACCATCTCTGCCGAGTGCTTTGACCCCAGCCCCGGCAACAGGCAGCAGGCAAAGCCGGGGATTTTGGGGCCTTCCCTCCGGAGATTCTCGATCGCACAGTAGCAGCGGCAGCGAACCGGGCATTTCAGATGTTTCTCCAGATGTTCCTCAGTGCTTCTCACATCTGTCTCCATCAAATCAGAATTGTGCACGGCATCCTACTTACAAATACGATATCATTTCACCGGAGAGCTGCGCGCGCTGCGTCGCGCTGCCATCTTCTCCTCCCGCCTTATTCAAATTTACTTTGAACTTTGAATTCGTGGAAGTAAAAAAAAGTCTCAGGGTAGTATAAGGTGACTTGTACTTTGAACTTCGACCTCAGGTGCTGTCTTAGTGGAATCTGAACATTCTCCCAGCCGCGTCCCAGCTATGGGTGGGTGGGTTCGTTGGCCTCCGTGTGTCAATGAAGGGAGTTGGCAGGAGGGTTGGGGGTGTAAACTTCAGGGTTTGTGGTGTAGGGGGGGTACCCAGGGAAGGGTGGCACCCCTGGCGAAGGGGCAGCTCGCTCACCTCCGGTCCCCACCGGACGCTCAGCTCTCACCTGTGGCCCCAGGCCGCTCCGACAGGCGAGGGTAGACAGCGGGCCTCGGACCCCGGTGAGATAGGGCCCTGCCCGTCCAAGCGTGTGAGGGCGGACCGGGTGGGTGAGATCCGACGGCCGGGAGGGGGTTCCGTCACGCTCCGTGGGGAGCAAAGGGGCGCGGTGAGGCACAGGGGTCGTCCACTCCAACCGAGGAAGGTTCCCAGTTTTTGTGACGACCGTGCACACCACACCGTACTTCTGAAATCGAGAGAGTGCCATGGCTCTTCCACTTCAAAAACTTTCCCGTCACCGCCGGACACCAGCGCAGGATTAGGGCGTGCAAATAGGTGCTCGGGACTTGCTGCGACTGAAGGAGCCGCCATCCATAACTCAATGTCTCCATGTGAGTTGCCCTTCATGCAGGTCGATCACGGGGGAGTTGAATGAGAGGGCCAGGTAGCTAACGGGCTTGTGAAGGGGGAATAGGTTACAGGGAAATAACAGCAGCCAATGAAGATTTTGCTTCCTGAATACTTTTGGGTGTATCTTATGGACTTTGGGCTGCTGGTCATGAAAATCACCCTGAAATTTCCCTATGACGCACCATTTTTTAAAATGAAGTTATCTGTATTTGTCATTTCAATTCATAATTCAAGTCAGGGTAACTGATGTTCCTGTTCCATATTTGTTCATGTAAGGCTCTAAGTAATACTTGAGGGACTGTTAACTGTTAATCACTCATTACCAAAATGGCTTCTCTGGGGTGTTATATTAAAATGGTTTCTCGTTATTACCAAAATGGCTTCTCTGAGGTGTTATATTAAAATGGCTTCTCATTGCTACCAAAATGGCTTCTCTGGGGTGTTATATTAAAATGGCTTCTCGTTATTACCAAAATGGCTTCTCTGAGGTGTTATATTAAAATGGCTTCTCGTTACTACCAAAATGGCTTCTTTGAGGTGTTATATTAAAATGGCTTCTCATTGCTACCAAAATGGCTTCTCTGGGGTGTTATATTAAAATGGCTTCTCGTTATTACCAAAATGGCTTCTCTGAGGTGTTATATTAAAATGGCTTCTCGTTATTACCAAAATGGCTTCTCTGAGGTGTTATATTAAAATGGCTTCTCGTTATTACCAAAATGGCTCCCCTGAGGTGTTATATTAAAATGGCTTCTCGTTACTACCAAAATGGCTTCCCTGAAGTGTTATATTAAAATGGATTCTTGTGCTGTTAACTGCTGAGCAAGGGGTTCTCTGTAGCAGCAATGTTTGGGTTATACAATGTGATAATGGAAACTGTATCCATTTTGCTAGCCAATGGAAGTCATATTCTGTTATCTTGTATATGTGTGCTGAGTTGAGGAGCGCGGGCTTTTTCAGGAGGCGAGCGGAGAGGACGGACGTGCGAGGAACGGACAGCGGTTCCAGGGCAGCAGATACCGGACCTCGGGGGTTCAGAGGGTGGCAGGAGTCTCGGAAGGACGTTGTGAATGGAATCGGAGGCGTGAGCTCCAACGTATTTAAATATTATGCGCACAAGACTGATAAATTACTTATGTGGCGCCTTTTCTTTTAGTTGTTGCTACTAACCCATCACCAAAACTTGCTATAAAGTATCATTCTTTACTCGCACTTTGTATATTGTCTCATATTTGTGTCGTGGCTGATCATTGGGCGACTCACACCTTATCCGCACCAAAGCATTTGCGCTGTTTGGCGGGGTCGACGGCTATTCACCCTGGGCAACGGGAGTCAGTGGGGGGCAAAGGCTGTTACATTCGTCCTTTTGTGTGTGAGGAGGAGGGACTTGGAGGTCAATCACTGTGTTGCCATTCATTTTCTTCTTACTTTCGTGGCTATCTGGAGAAGAATAGTTTCAGAGTTGTCTACCTGCATCATAAATGAAACTTTGAACTTTGACCCTGAGGTTAAGGTCGGCATTTTTTGTTGGTCCACAAAACAGACAGGTCGCCAATGACAGGTAACTCGAAGACCTTCTGGTGGGACCAGAGGAAAATCGCATGGAAGGCATTCAAGGACGTTGTTGAAAATTTTCTTGGCAACTAACGGAGCACCGAACTATGTGAAGCTGGTTGACAACATGCTTCAAGCACACAAAACCCTGAAGTGCAGCATGTCACTAAAGATTCGTTTTCTGTATTCCCATTTAGACTTCTTCCCTGCAAATCTTGGCGCTGTCAGTGACGAGTATGGTGGAAGGTTTTATCAGGGCATAGCAGTCGTGGAGAAACAGTATCGGGGCAACTGAAATCCATCGACGCTGGCCGATTATGGTTGGACACCTAAGCGAGAAGCCTCAGACGCTGAGCACAAATGAAAATCATAAACAAAACCTTTTTAGCTTTGCTGAACTATTAGCAAATTGACAGCACCATTTAGACACGTAATATTCAATAAAAGTTGATTTCTTGTTTGTCCAAATTCCTACGTGAGACAAGTAGTCTGAAATTATACTTGTGTTCAGCTTCAAGTGGACTATCATAAGCAAAAAAAAAACTAGTCCAAGGAAGCAACACTTGCGAAGAAGTTTGCTGTCCAGTGTAGGTGGGCTTGCTTTGAGAGCTAGGATAGATTTTATGGGCTAATAGGCCTCCTATGTGGTAGGAACAGAAACACACAGCTGGGAACAATATTGGAAAAAGAATTATTTAATAAAGTTTTTATTGATTGCAATTGAAAAGCAATCTTGATTGGCAGTGCACATGTGAAAGAAATATTTGCACCACTGGTATGTCAGAGATACTTTCTGAAAATCCAGAGAAATTAACCATACATATGAAATGCCTGTCAATAAGTCGACCAGAGAAACACCAAGACAGATGCCCAATTCCAGATGTCGGTGCATTAGGCTACACATCTGGTATCTGTCTCCTGCAGTAGATGACTTCGACTGTGAACGTGCAAGGAGATGGCGCTCAGTCCCTCTGACGGGAGACTCAGGAGCCCACAATTAATCGATGTTTCTGAGTGAATTGATTCAGAATGAGCAAAGGAGCTACGGGTCAAGATGGCACCAAGCTGTCATGTCCATTTCAAACTGAAGTTGCTTTTTTTCCCCTCAGGTTCATAGGAGTGATTTTGAGGACAGAAAGTGAGGGGTTAGTTAGGGACAGGGATTTGGGGGAACTAAAGGTCAGGCTCGGAGCGATCCGTAGGTCAAAGGTCAGCATGACCCATGGGCGGACATAGGGGAATGTCAGGTTGGCAATGAAGGTGAGGACTGGTCACTCGTTGACCCGCAGGACAGCGGGTCCCACGATCGTCGGTCTGCGAGGGCAGGAGGCACGAGGGCCAGCGAACCATCCTCCCCTCCCACCCGCCCCCCCCCCCCCCAGGGCGTGAGCAGGCGAGCCCGCAGTTTGAGGCCTGGAATTTCCAGTCCCCGACATCGACAAGTCCCCCGGGGGTCTGACACCGAAGATCAAGGCCCGACAGCCAAAGCCCCGGGGGGTCTGCATCTGTAAGTCTGCCGGGGGCCAATGTCTGTGAGTTTGAGCGTGTACTGGAGGCTGGAGACACAGAGGTGGCCTGGCATTGGAGGTCTGTATGTGTGAGAGAGAGGGAGAGAGACAGAATGCGAGAGAGAGACAGAGGGAGAGAGAATGAGAGAGAGAGAGAAAGAATGAGAGAGAGAGATAGAGGGAGAAAGAATGAGAGAGAGAGAGAAAGAATGAGAGAGAGAGAGAGAATGAGAGAGAAAGAGAAAGAATGAGAGAGAGAGAGAGAATGAGAGAGAAAGAATGAGAGAAAGAGAGAGAGATAGAGGGAGAATGAGAGAGAGAGACAGAGAGAGAGAGAATGAGAGAGAGAGATAGAGGGAGAAAGAATGAGAGAGAGAGACAGAGAGAGAGAATGAGAGAGAGAGAGAAAGAATGAGAGAGAGACAGAGAGAATGAGGGAGAAAGAGAGAGGGAGAGAGAATGAGAGAGAGACACAGCAAGGGAGAAAGAATGAGAGACAGAGAGAAAGAATGAGAGAGAGAGAGACAGAGAGAATGAGAGAGACAGAGAGACCAAGAGAGAATGAGAGAGACAGAGAGGGAGAGCGAATGAGAGAGAGAGACAGAGAGAGAGATGGAGAGAGAATGAGAGAGACAGAGAGAGAAAGAGAGAGAAAGAATGAGAGACAGAGAGAGAGAATGAGGGAGACAGATAGAGGGAGAAAGAATGAGAGAGAGAGAAAAAGAAAGAGAGAGACAGACAGAGAGAAAGAGAGAGACAGAGAGAGGGAGAGAGAATGAGAGAGAGAGAGACAGAGAGAATGAGAGAGAATGAGAGGTAGGGAAAGGGGGGAGAGGGGTACGGAGATTTGGTTTGTTGCTGTAGTTACATTGGCGTGTTGTGTTGCTCTGCTGAACACTGTGGACGTGCTTATGTTGCTGCAGATTTCTACTGATGTACTGTGGAGAGCATTCTAACTGGCAGCATCACCACCCAGTCCGGGGTGGGGTGTTGGTGGTGGTGGGGCTACTGCACAGGATCGAAGTACGCTGCAGAGAGTTGTAAACTCAGTCAGCTCCATTATGGGCACCGGCCTCCCCAGCGTCCAGGACATCTTCAAGACAGCGTCCATTACTAAGGACCCCCCACCACCCAGGACGTGCCCTCTTCTCACTGTTACCATCAGGGAGGAGGAACAGGAGATACATCCATCATTACTGACCCCCCTCACTCAGGACATGTCCTCTTCTCATTGTGACCATCAGGGAGGGGATAATGGAGATACATCCATCATTACTGACCCCCATCACCCAGGACATGTCCTCTTCTCATTGTGACCATCAGGGAGGGGGTACAGGAGATACATCCATCATTACTGATCCCCATCACCCAGGACATGTCCTCTTCTCATTGTGACCATCAGGAAGGGGGTAATGGAGATACATCCATCATTACTGACCACCATCACCCAGGACATGTCCTCTTCTCACTGTTACCATCAGGGAGGAGGTACAGGAGATACATCCATCATTACTGACCCCCATCACCCAGGACATGTCCTCTTCTCATTGTGACCATCAGGGAGGAGGTACAGGAGATACATCCATCATTACTGACCCCCATCACCCAGGACATGTCCTCTTCTCATTGTGACCATCAGGGAGGAGGTACAGGAGATACATCCATCAATACTGACCCCCCTCACTCAGGACATGTCCTCTTCTCATTGCGATCATCAGGGAGGAGGTAATGGAGATACATCCATCATTACTGACCCCCATCACCTAGGACATGCCCTCTTCTCATTGTGACCATCAGGGAGGAGGTACAGGAGATACATCCATCATTACTGACCCCCCTCACTCAGGACATGTCCTCTTCTCATTGCGATCATCAGGGAGGAGGTAATGGAGATACATCCATCATTACTGACCCCCATCACCTAGGACATGCCCTCTTCTCACTGTTACCATCAGGGAGGAGGTACAGGAGCCTGAAGACACACACTCAACGATTCAGGAACAGCTTCTTCTCCTCCGCCATCGGGTTTCCGAATGGACATTGAACCCGTGAACACTACCTGACTACCTTTGTTACACAAGTGATCTAATTTAGCTGATTTATACATAAATACTTAATGTAGCTCATGGCAGTTCAACATTTTAATGTATTGCAATGTACTGCTGCCGCAAGATGACAAATTTCCTGACGTATGCCGGAGGAGGAGAAGATGGCGGCGTGACGCAGCGCGCGCGGCCTCTCCGGTGAATGATGTCTGTTATCTGGCAAGTAGGGGACCGTGCACAATCCTGATTTGATGGAGATGGACGTGAGAGTACGGAGGAGCATCTGGAGAAACTTCTGAAATGCCCGTTTCGCCGCCGCTGCTACTGTGCGATCGAGAATCTCCGGAGGGGAAGGCCCCAAATCCTCGGCTTTGCCTGTTGCTGGCGGCCGGGGTTGGGGTCGAAGCGTTCGGCAGAGATGGTGCTCGGTGCTCAGTGTCGGAGGACCGGTCGGAGGCTCGAAGTTTTCGGACGGACTCAGAGTCGGACTGTGGTCGGGTGCTTCCAGGGTGCTACATCGGCAAGTTTGCGGTGCTGGAAGCTCATGGCAGGGAGAGTTTCTCCCTTCAACCGTCTGCGTGAGATGATGGGACTTTCGAGAGACTTTGAGACTTTTTTTTTACCGTGCCCATGGTCTGTTCTTTATCAAATTACTGTATTGCTTTGCACTGTTGTAACTATATGTTATAATTATGTGTTCTTTGTCAGTTTTAGTCTTGGTCTGTCCTGTGTTTCTGTGATATCTACTGGAGGAATATTGTATCATTTTCTAATGCATGGATTTCTAAATGACAATAAACGAGGACTGAGTGTCCTCATAATCGAATCTAATATTAAACCCGATTCTGATGATAATTTCTTAAAATTATTATTTCTTTTCTTTCTTTTAGTATTTGCTGCCTTTTGAACGCTGGCGGTCGCTCTGTTGGTGTGGCTGATGGCGGCCGTTGGATTTATTGAGTATGCCTGCAAGAAAATTGATCTCAGGGCTGTAAATGGTGACGTGGACGTCTTAGGATCGTAAATCTACTGCCAGCGTTGTGCTTCGATGTACACGCGATGAACAAGCGATCGGAATCTGAAAATATCAACCTGTTTCAGAAGTCGTTGGTTTCAGTGGTTAAAGACATCATCGAACAGGACGCCAATTCCTTGCCGGTTAGCTGCTGTAGCTGCCTTGTTAGTAATGTGGGCTGGACAGAGGTCACGGTCAGTGATCGCTTTTCGCCTCGAGACCCGTCTCACCCTCCCGCCTCTCAGCTCCAGGCTCTCCCGTCGCCGTCGGCGGGGGCGCCAGACCGATCTCCACGTTGCGGACCTTGGGCCGGGCCTCCCCTCCCTTCCTCTGCGCCTCGAGGCACAGGACGCCGTCGTGGGACAGGGAGGCGCGGACCAGCAGGGGGTCCACGTCCAGGGGGAGGACGTACGTGCGCCTGAACTCCCGGGAGACGAAACCGTGGCTGTCCAGCTTCTGCGGGTGGCTGCCGGACACCTCCAGCAGGTTGTCCACTGTGCGGACGGACAGCTCGTCCGGCAGGAACTGGCAGACGTCCAAGAACACCTGGAACTTGTGGTCGCTGGTGGCAACCTCCGAAAAGCCTCGGGCCAGCTGCTTGTTGATCCTGGGTCTGATGTAGTAGCCATGGTACAAAGTCGGGGCGAAAATGTCCTCTGATGACAGACCTGAGGAATTCAGTGCAAGTTAAAACACTTGTTAATGATGGATTTACACAACAGGAGAAAATCAAAAAATAGAATCTGCAGTAAAAAATCAGTAGACTTCATAAAGGAGTTCCAGGTGATCAGGGGCACAGATCGAGAGCATGTGTTCCCAGGGCGGAACGAGGGGGCATTCCTTTAAAGTGACAGGAGGAAAGTATAGGGGGGACGTCTTTGCTGTCGGGGTGGGGATGCGTCTCTACCAAAGGGGGCGTAAGGCGCTCTTTCCCTCCGCTAGCCTGCGGGTCACCCGTGGGCAGGGTGTAGCACCTGCTTAGATTTCCCCACACCCGCCACCACCCAACCTGATCAGGGTCACATTAAGCTATGGGGGGGGGGGGGGCGGGTGGTGGATGGTCGTACGAGCAGCCGGTGCAGATCACAAGTCCTGGTTATGTGACCACTGACGCCAGGCAGACAATCTCTGAAGAGTATTGACAATGGGCTGGGGGGGCGGAGGCCATCTTGTTAAGACACACACTGCCCAGAGAGAAGGCGACGGGAAACCAATTCGGTAGAAAAAAACTTGCCAAGAGCCAAATTTGGGAAGACCATGAGCACCCACATCATATGATAGGGCACATAATGATGATGTCATATGACGTGCCACATCACGATGATGGCATACAACACAGCAAATGATGATGTCATTCAACACAGCACATAATGATGGTGACGTGCCACATCACAATGACATCATACAACACCACACATAATGATAGGGGTGGGTTTTTTTACACAGAGAGTGGTGGGTGTGTGGATTGCCAGGTCAGAGGTAGTGGGACACAGATATATTAGGGACACTTAAGAGACTCTTAAATAGGCACATGGATGACAGAAAGATGGAGGGCTATGTCAGAGGGGAGGTTGAGCTTCATATTAAAACACGTTTAGAAGTCGGCATGATGTCATGGGCCATAGGACCTCTGATGTTCTGAGTTCTAACACAGCAGCTCTCCTGCGGAGTCACAGACCGCTAAACCTTCAGCTTGTAATTCACTACTCCGCGAGGGGTAATTCGCCTCTGCGCTGATCTGATTATGCAGCTGGGGCCCACGGTCACCGGGAACCCCTTGGTACCGGACCGACCGCGTCTCCGGGGCCCACGGTCGCCGGGGACCCCTCCCGAATTTCAAGCTGATTTGCCATCCGACTGTGGCCATGTTTAACAACCCAACGAAACAACGTTCCTCTGGACTACAGTGCACCCACAAAATCTCAAAATCTCTCTCTCTCTCTCTCTCTTACACCCACACAATCAACATACGGAGACAGACAAATACACACAGATACACACACACACTCACACACACACACACATACACACACTCATCGACACACACAGTCACAGACACACAATACACACTCAAACACAGACACACCACACACACAAAATATCACCATGAAATAAAAGTATGGCCCCTTGTGTTAACCTTTTCGGCCCTGTGAACAAACCTCTGACTATCCACACGATCAAAGTCTCTCATCATCTTATACACCTCTATCAGGTCACCTCTCATCCTCCGTCGCTCCAAAGAGAAAAGGCCAAGTTCACCCAACCTATCGTCTGGACCTCGGTGGACCCACAAAATCTCTCTGTGTCTCTCCCTCTTACACACTCACACACACACACACTCCCTCTCACACATACAGACACACAACACACACACACACACACACACTCCCTCTTACACACACACA
>NC_092389.1:52320198-52485198 GCF_030028105.1 Mobula birostris | reverse complement strand
CCCGGTTCGCCTTCCACTGTTAAATCCGAATCAGGTTTACTATCACCGGCATATGTTGTGAAATTTGTTAACCTAGCGGAAATACACGACAATATAGAAAAAAAATCAGTAAATGAATTGCATAAAGTATTGATAAAGTGATTGATAAGTTCATGGCCCAAGGCAGAAGCAGTCAATTTTAGAAAACCTAGCACATTTATTTTTCCTGCATGTACACACTTAGCCCAGTGGTCGTGGAGCACACGGATCCCTTCTTTGTAGAAGTCGGCGTCTTGGACCTTCAGTCGGTGGTCGGCAGCAGGGGTGATTGATAAGTTCGTGGCCTAAGGTAGAAGGAGACGAGTTATTAACTTCAAACTTTCTGAACAACCACTCAAAGAGTTGAAATGCATCAGGATGTAACGAGGGCTGTATAACTCATCTCCTTCTACATAAGGCCACGAACTTATCAGTCACCCCTGCTGTGGACCACCTGGAGGTCCAGGACGCTCTCGTTACACGCACGTGCAGATCAACTCTTTGAGTGATAATGCAGAAAGTTTGAAGTTAATAATTCATCTCCTTCTACCTTAGGCCATGAACTTACTAATCACCCTGCTGTGGACCACTTACTGGAGGTCCAAGACGCTGACTTCTACAAAGAAAGGATCCGTATGCTCCATGACCGCTGGGCTAAGTGTGTAAATGCAGGAAAAAATAAGTGTGTTAGGTTTTCTAAAATTGACTCCTTCTACCGCAGGCCACGAACTTCTCAATCACCCCTCGTATATTATATTAAATTGATTAAGATAGCGCCAAAACAGAATTAATATAAAATTGAAGTTCAACGTCCGTTTAGGAATCAGATGGCTGAGGGGAAGAAGCTGTTCCTGAATCACTGAGTGTGTGTCTTCGGGCTTCTGTATCTCCTACCTGATGGTAACAGTGAGAAAAGGGCATGACCTGGGTGGTGGGAGTCCTTAATAATGGACGCTGCCTTTCTGAGACACCGCTCCCTGAAGATGTCCTGGATACTTTGTAGGCTAGTGCCCAAGATGGAGCTGACTAGATTTACAACCTTCTGCAGCTTCTTTCCATCCTGTGCAGGACCCCCACTCTATCCACAGAAAGCAGGAGTTCCCGGTGGCCAACCACTTCAATCCCTATCCCCATTCCTGTCTCCCTTCCAACATGTTGGACTGCGGCCTCCTTGTTAGCTAAGGTGAGGCCACTCTCAGGGTGGAGAGCAACACCTCATATTCCGTCTGGGTAACCCCCAACCTGACGGCATGAATATCCATTTTTCTAACTTCTGTTATTTTATTCTCACCCCCTTTCCTCTTCTTCATTTCCACAATCTAACCTACTAGTTCTTCTCCTCACCTGCCTATCACCCTCCCCCCGGTGTCCCTCCTCCTTCCCTCTCTCCCACCGTCCACTCTCCTCTCCGATCAGATTCCTTCCTCTCCAGCCCTTTACCTTTCCCACCCATCACCTCCCCCTGGTGTCCCTCCTCCTTCCCTTTCTCTCATGGTCCACTCTCCTCTCCAATCAGATTCCTTCCTCTCCAGCCCTTTATCTTTCCCAACCATCACCTCCCCCTGGTGTCCCTCCTCCTTCCCTTTCTCCCATGGTCCACTCTCCTCTCCAATCAGATTCCTTCCTCTCCAGCCCTTTATCTTTCCCAACCATCACCTCCCCCTGGTGTCCCTCCTCCTTCCCTTTCTCCCACGGTCCACTCTCCTGTCCTATCAGATTCCTTCCTCTCCAGCCCTTTACCTTTCCCACCCATCACCTCCCCCTGGTGTCCCTCCTCCTTCCCTTTCTCCCACGGTCCACTCTCCTCTCTGATCAGATTCCTTCCTCTCCAGCCCTTTACCTTTCCCACCCACCACCTCCCCCTGGTGTCCCTCCTCCTTCCTTTTCTCCCACGGTCCACTCTCCTCTCCGATCAGATTCCTTCCTCTCCAGCCCTTTTCCTCTCCCACCCATCACCTCCCCCTGGTGTCCCTCCTCCTTCCCTTTCTCCCACTGTCCACTCTCCTCTCCGATCAGATTCCTTCCTCTCCAGCCCTTTACGTTTCCCACCCATCACCTCCCCCTGGTGTCCCTCCTCCTTCCCTTTCTCCCACGGTCCACTCTCCTGTCCTATCAGATTCCTTCCTCTCCAGCCCTTTACCTTTCCCACCCATCACCTCCCCCTGGTGTCCTTCCTCCTTCCCTTTCTCCCACGGTCCACTCTCCTCTCTGATCAGATTCCTTCCTCTCCAGCCCTTTACCTTTCCCACCCACCACCTCCCCCTGGTGTCCCTCCTCCTTCCCTTTCTCCCACCGTCCACTCTCCTCTCCCATCAGATTCCTTCCTCTCCAGCCCTTTACCTTTCCCACCCATCACCTCCCCCTGGTGTCCCTCCTCCTTCCCTCTCTCCCACGGTCCACTCTCCTCTCCGATCAGATTCCTCCCTCTCCAGCCCTTTACCTTTCCCACCCATCACCTCCCCCTGGTGTCCCTCCTCCTTCCCTTTCTCCCACGGTCCACTCTCCTCTCCTGTCAGATTCCTTCCTCTCCAGCCCTTTACCTTTCCCACCCATCACCTCCCCCTGGTGTCCCTCCTCCTTCCCTTTCTCCCACGGTCCAATCTCCTCTCCGCTCAGATTCCTTCCTCTCCAGCCCTTTACCTTTCCCACCCATCACCTCCCCCTGGTGTCCCTCCTCCTTCCCTCTCTCCCACGGTCCACTCTCCTCTCCTGTCAGATTCCTTCCTCTCCAACCCTTTACCTTTCCCACCCATCACCTCCCCCTGGTGTCCCTCCTCCTTCCCTCTCTCCCACGGTCCACTCTCCTCTCCTGTCAGATTCCTTCCTCTCCAGCTCGTTATCTTTCCCACCCATCACCTCCCCCTGGTGTCCCTCCTCCTTCTCTTTCTCCCACGGTCCACCTTCCTCTCCTATCAGATTCCTTCCTCCCCCCACTTTTTTGTTCTGGAGTCTCCCCCCTTCCTTCCCAGTCCTGAAGAAGGGTCTCGGCCTGAAATGCCAACTGTCTACTTTTTTTTTTCAAAGATGCTGCCTGGCCTGCCGAGTTCCTCCGGCATTTTGTGTATGTGTGTGTGTGTGTGTGTGTGTGTGTGTGTGTGTGTGTTGCTCTGCTGTTGTTCCGTTACCTAGGGGGAGGTCAAAACTTCTGGCATCAGAGGAATGGAAATTCTGTCCGCCGTTCCACATTTGGGCTGGATCTCAGTAACAATGGGAACCTGCCCAACGTGCAGTTAGTGTCGGTTTACCCCTGATTCTGGACGGTCTGACTGCAACTGAGACGTATCAATTTAACAAGAGATAAGCTGGCATACAGCACTCTGCGAAAGGCTCAGGCACATATATTTCACTGGGGAGCCTAATCCTCTTGCACTGTAATGTAGTAATTTTATGTTTTGCACTGTACTGCTGCCACACAGAAAAAAAACACAAATTTCACGACATATGTGAGCAATGATAAACCTGATTCTGATACGGGTCTCTATTGCAGACTGAGATTGGGAAGGGGGTCAGGGAAAGGGGGAATCATGGTTGGGGAAAACAGGAAGGGAGGAGGAATCATGATTGGGGAAAGGAGAAGGGAGAGGGGAATCATGGTTGGGAAAAGGGGAAGGGAGAGGGGAATCATGGTTGGTAAAAGGGGAAGGGAGAGGGGGAATCATGGTTGGGAAAAGGGGACGGGAGAGGAGAATCATGGTTGGGAAAAGGGGAAGGGAGAGGGGATCATGGTTGGGAAAAGGGGAAGGGAGAGGGGAATCATGGTTGGGGAAAGGGGAAGGGAGAGGGGAATCATGGTTGGGAAAGGGGAAGGGAGAGGGGAATCATGGTTGGGAAAAAGGGAAGGGAGAGGGGAATCATGGTTGGGAAAGGGGGAAGGGAGAGGGGAATCATGGTTGGGAAAGGAGAAGGGAGAGGGGGAATCATGGTTGGGGAAAGGGGAAGGGAGAGGGGAATCATGGTTGGGAAAGGGGAAGGGAGAGGGGAATCATGGTTGGGAAAGGGGAAGGGAGAGGGGAATCATGGTTAGGAAAAGGGGAAGGAAGATGGGAATCATGGTTGGGAAAAGGGAAGGGAGAGGGGGAATCATGGTTGGGAAAAGGGGAAGGAAGATGGGAATCATGGTTGGGAAAAGGGAAGGGAGAGGGGGAATCATGGTTGGGAAAGGGGGAAGGGAGAAGGGAATCATAGTTGGGAAAATGGGAAGGGAGAGGGGAATCATGGTTGGGGAAAGGGGAAGGGAGAGGAAAATCGGTTGGGAAAAGGGGAAGGGAGTGGGGAATCATGGTTGGGAAAAGGGGAAGGGAGAGGGTGAATCATGGTTGGGTAAAGGGGAAGGGAGAGGGGAATAATGGTTGGGAAAGGGGAAGGGAGAGGGGAATCATGGTTGGGAAAAGGGGAAGGGAGAGGGGAATCATGGTTGGGAAAGGGGAAGGGAGAGGGGAATAATGGTTGGGAAAGGGGAAGGGAGAGGGGAATCATGGTTGGGGAAAGAGGAAGGGAGAGGGGAATCATGATTGGGGAAAGGGGAAGGGAGAGGGGAATCATGGTTGGGAAAAGGGGAAGGGAGAGGGGAATCATGGTTGGGAAAAGGGGAAGGGAGAGGGGGATCATGGTTGGGAAAAGGGGAAGGGAGAGGGGAATCATGGTTGGGAAAGGGGAAGGGAGAGGGGAATCATGGTTGGGAAAGGGGAAGGGAGAGAGGAATCATGGTTGGGAAAAGGGGAAGGAAGATGGGAATCATGGTTGGGAAAAGGGAAGGGAGAGGGGGAATCATGGTTGGGAAAAGGGGAAGGAAGATGGGAATCATGGTTGGGAAAAGGGAAGGGAGAGGGGGAATCATGGTTGGGAAAGGGGGAAGGGAGAAGGGAATCATAGTTGGGAAAATGGGAAGGGAGAGGGGAATCATGGTTGGGGAAAGGGGAAGGGAGAGGAAAATCGGTTGGGAAAAGGGGAAGGGAGTGGGGAATCATGGTTGGGAAAAGGGGAAGGGAGAGGGTGAATCATGGTTGGGTAAAGGGGAAGGGAGAGGGGAATCATGGTTGGGAAAAGGGGAAGGGAGAGGGGAATCATGGTTGGGAAAGGGGAAGGGAGAGGGGAATAATGGTTGGGAAAGGGGAAGGGAGAGGGGAATCATGGTTGGGGAAAGGGGAAGGGAGAGGGGAATCATGATTGGGGAAAGGGGAAGGGAGAGGGGAATCATGGTTGGGTAAAGGGGAAGGGAGAGGGGAATCATGATTGGGAAAAGGGGAAGGGAGAGGGGGAATCATGGTTGGGAAAGGGGAAGGGAGAGGGGAATCATGGTTGGGTAAAGGGGAAGGGAGAGGGGAATCATGGTTGGGTAAAGGGGAAGGGAGAGGGGAATCATGATTGGGGAAAGGGGAAGGGAGAGGGGAATCATGATTGGGGAAAGGGGAAGGGAGAGGGGGAATCATGGTTGGGAAAGGGGAAGGGAGAGGGGAATCATGGTTGGGAAAGGGGAAGGGAGAGGGGAATCATGATTGGGGAAAGGGGAAGGGAGAGGGGAATCATGGTTGGGTAAAGGGGAAGGGAGAGGGGAATCATGATTGGGAAAAGGGGAAGGGAGAGGGGGAATCATGGTTGGGAAAGGGGAAGGGAGAGGGGAATCATGGTTGGGTAAAGGGGAAGGGAGAGGGGAATCATGGTTGGGTAAAGGGGAAGGGAGAGGGGAATCATGGTTGGGAAAAGGGGAAGGGAGAAAAGAATCATGGTTGGGGAAAGGGGAAGGGAGAGGGGAATCATGGTTGGGAAAGGGGAAGGGAGAGGGGAATCATGGTTGGGAAAGGGGAAGGGAGAGGGGAATCATGGTTGGGAAAAGGGGAAGGGAGAGGGGAATAATGGTTGGGAAAGGGGAAGGGAGAGGGGAATAATGGTTGGGAAAGGGGAAGGGAGAGGGGAATAATGGTTGGGAAAGGGGAAGGGAGAGGGGGAATCATGGTTGGGAAAGGGGAAGGGAGAGGGGAATCATGGTTGGGAAAAGGGGAAGGGAGAGGGGAATCATGATTGGGGAAAGGGGAAGGGAGAGGGGGAATCATGGTTGGGAAAGGGGAAGGGAGAGGGGAATAATGGTTGGGAAAGGGGAAGGGAGAGGGGGAATCATGATTGGGGAAAGGGGAAGGGAGAGGGGAATCATGATTGGGGAAAGGGGAAGGGAGAGGGGGGCATCAGACGCACATTCTGTAATGAACGTAACACATAGAAATTTACAGCACATTACAGGCCCTTCGGCCCACAATGTTGTGCTGACCATTTAACCTATTGTAGAAGCCGCCTAGAATTTCTTTACTGCGTAGCCCTCTATATTTCTAAGCTCCGTGTACCTATCTAAGAGGCTCTTATAAGACCCTATTGTATCCGCTTCCACCGCCGTCGGCGGCAGCCCGTTCCACGCTCTCTCTGCGAAAGTCATCAATCGTTCGGAGTCAAGTGACCCTGCCTGGTGTCTGCCCCCGCGGCACTCGACCCCCGCCATTCACAAAACCCTCTGCCCCCGTCAGGTTTACGGACTGGCTCTCCGCTCCGCGTCGGCAAATGCAGTCCTCTGCAAAAGGTTTCAGGCGCCCTTGCTCTCTAGATGTGCGCGTAATACTCGGACACAGTGCTGGACATCTTTGTAACCATCGCCCGGTAGAGGTGTCTGGGGTCTGCACGAAGCCCCCCGTGACCCGAGCACCCGGTAACAGCGGCTCTGGAGGTTTACTCTGTCCTGATGGGGGTTTATTTCAGGCGCTAAAAGGAGCACCTCGCTCACGATTAACGCGACTGTTGTTGCGGACACTGTAAAAGGATACAAAAAAATATCAACCCTAGCACCCCGGGAAAGGTTTCACCGCCAACCCGATTGTCTGCCTGCAGAAGCAGTGTCTGGGCTGTGGCTGGAGATGAACGAGTGCTTTGGAATGAGATTCGTCCTGTGAAGGGAGCGTGTTTTCGTGTAGCGAATCACACAGCAGCCGCACTCGCCAGGGTTTGGGCTGGAAGAGCCCTTTCAATCTCACGGGTTTGGCGAGACCGGGGCGTGTCTTCCCTGGATTTACACAGCCAAGGAAACCAGCGGGATTTCACTACGAAGTTTAAAAAAATATATTTACGGGATGCGGGCGTCGCCAGCTGAGCCGGCATTTATTGCCCGTCCCGAGGGGAGGTGGGGATGAGCTGCCTTCTTGAACCGCTGCTGTCCCTGAGGTGTGGGGACCCCCACAGTGCTGTCAGGGAGGGAATTCCATGATTCTGACCCAGCGACAATGGAGGAACGGCGATAATGTTTCCAAGTCAGGATGGTGAGTGACTTGGAGGGGAGATTTCCAAGTGGTGGTGTTCCCCGGTATCTGCTGTTCCCGTCCTTCTGGATGGAAGGTGCTGCCTTGGGAACTTTGCTGTGTTGTCACAGTGCATCTTGCGGATAGTACACACTCTCTGTGGATGGTGGGGGGATTGGATGTTTGTGGAAGGGGTACCAATGGAGTGGGCGCCTTGTACTGGGTGGTGTCGAGCTTCTCGAGTGTTGATGGAGCTGCACTCACCCAGGCGAGTGGCGAGTATTCCATTACACTCCTGACCCTGAGCCTGTAGACGGTGGACGGGCTTTGGGGAGTCGGGAGGTGAGTTACAGGCCGCAGGATTCCTAGCCTTTGACCTGCTCTGGTCACCACTGTGTTTAGAGCAGTTCGGCTTCCGGTCAACGGTTAACCCCCAGGATGTTGATGGTAGGGTATTCAGTGATGGTGAAACCACTGAATTGTCAAGGGACGACAGTCAGAGCCTCTCTTGTTGGAGATGGTCTTTGCCAGGCACCTGTGTGGCTCGGATGTTACTTGCCACTGGTCAGCCCAAGCCTGGGTATTGTCCAGGTCCTGCTGCACTTGGGTCTGAACTGCTCCACTACAAAAGAAATACAAAGAACACTGAGATGGTGTTCGTGGGTCCATGGAGCACTGAGAAATCTTATAGCAAGTTGGGGAAGAAGCAGAGGGTGTTCAGATTCCTGTACCTCCTCCCCATGGGGAGGGTATGGCCATAGTAGTGAGAGTCCCCAGTGATGGATGCCACCTCCTTCCAGCAAGACCTCTTTGAGATGTCTTCAATGGTGGGGAAGGTCGTGCTCGTCTACGGCCCTCTGAAGCCTCTTGCGATTGGAAGCCTTGGAGGCTCCACGTCAGGCTGTGAGGCAACCGGTCAGAAAATGTTCCGCGGGACATCGGCAGAAATCGGCAAGGCTCATCGATGACATGCTAATCCTCCTCAAACTCCTCACGAGGATTTCAAGTTCCTGGGTGTCAAGTTCTCCGGGGATCTAGCTTGGTCCCAACATACCGATGCAGTTATAAAGAAGGCAAGGCAACGACTATATTTCATTAGGAGATTTGGTATGTCAACAAATACACTCAAAAGCTTCTACAGATGTACCATGGAGAGCATTCTGACAGGCTGCATCACTGTCTGGTATGGAGGGGCTACTGCACAGGACTGAAAGAAGCTGCAGAGGGTTGTAAATCTAGTCAGCTCCATCTTGGGCACTAGCCTACAAAGTATCCAGGACATCTTCAGGGAGCGGTGTCTCAGAAAGGCAGCGTCCATTATTAAGGACCCCCAGCACCCAGGGCATGCCCTTTTCTCACTGTTACCATCAGGTAGGAGGTATAGGAGCCTGAAGGCACACACTCAGCAATTCAGGAACAGCTTCTTCCCCTCTGCAATCCAGTTCCGAAATGGGGATTGAACCCACAAACACTACCTCGCTTTTTAAATACATATTATTTCTATTTTTTTCCTGCAATTTTTAATCTATTCAATATACAAATAATGTAATTTATTTATTTATTTACTTTTACTTTTTTCTTCTTCTAGGTTATGTATTGCATTGAACTTCCGCTGCTAAGTTAACAAATTTCAGGTCACATGCCGGTGATAATAAACCTGATTCTGATTCTGGTTCTGAAGTGCACCTGCTGATGTACCTTCTTCGTAATGGCATCAATACGTTGGTCCCAGGATGGATCCTCTGAAGATGGTGATGAAACTGCTCACTCTTCCCACTGCTGATCCTTCAACGAGGACTGCTGTGCTCTCCCTCGACTTCCTCTTCCTGAAGTTCACCACGTGCTGCTGGATTTTACTGACCGGGACCTTAGATTAGATTATGAGGACACGCAGTCCTCTTTTATTGTCATCTATTAATGCATGCATTAAGAAATGATACAATATTCCTCCGGTGTGATATCACAAAACACAGGACAGACCAAGACTGAAAAACTAACAAAAACCACATAATTATAACATATAGTTACAACAGTGCAACAATACCATAACTTGATGAAGAACAGGCCATGAGCACGGCAAGAAGTTCAAAGTCTCTAAAATGTCCCACATCTCACGCAGACAGGAGAAGGAAGAAAAAGTCTCCCTTGCCATGCCCGGCCACAGTCCGACTCCGAGTTGTCCGAAAACTTCGAGCCTCCGATCAGCTCTCCGACACCGAGTACCGAGCGCCATCTCTGTCCGACCGATTCGACCTCAATCTCGGTTGCCAACAGCAGGCAAGGCCGGGGATTTTGAGGCCTTCCCTCTGGAAAATTCATGATTGCGCGGTAACGAAAGCAGCGAACGGGCGTTTCAGAAATTTCTCCAGATGTTCCTCTGTGCTTTCACGTCTATTCTCCATCAAATCAGAATTGTCCACGGCCCCTATTTAACAGATACGATATCATTTTTCACCGGAGGGCTGAGCACGTGCGGCGCACTGCTCTCTCTCCTCCCGCCGTTTTGGAAGTGGAACACCCTGGGAAAGGTTTCACTAGTAATGTCGGGGTCTTTCTCATTTTAAATCTTTTTGTTAATTATTATTGAAGATCAACAAAAAATACATTGAAGTAATCAAGTCAACATGTCAATATGTACAATGAGAATTAAATTATCAAATAACTGATTAACAAAGCTAAACAATAGATCAATAATAAGAAGAAAAAATAAAATGTCAAAACTATTTTTGAAAAAAAAGAACGAAGGAGAAAAGAACCCCTACTAACTAAAACCAAAAAAACCCTACTAACAGAAAAAAAAATGCATTGGGAGCCTGACCCCGCAGCTATACGCCGTACAAACTTACGTAAAAGAAAAACATCAATCCGCCAACTCAAATCCATTTAAACAAGGATCAGAAGGAAACCATCTTAATTAACTCAAATCGAATGATAGTAGCAGGCAAAAGAACCCGACCTTTTCTCAAAGTCAAATTGAGGATCAAAAGTTCGACTTCTGATTTTCTCCAAACTGAGACATAGCATCACCTGAGAGAACCATTGCATCAAAGTGGAAGCAGAGGCATCTTTCCATTTCAATAAAATAGCCGTTCTGGCCAATAATGTGACAAATGCAATTACATGTTGGTCTGATATAGAAATATCATGAATATATTGAGGGATAATACCGAACAAAACCTGTCAATTTATTAGGTTGTAAATTAATTTTTAAAGCTTTAAAAATTGTGGAGAAAATAGATTTCTAAAACTATTTCAATACAGAACACGACCAAATCATAGTAGTGGTCTGTCTGTAGCAGCAGTGTTTGGGTTATGGCTGGAGATAACGGGGGACTTTGGAATGCGCGGTGTCCAATAGAGGGAGTGTTTTTCCTTGCTGTTTGCCTGAGAATGAGGTGATCTAGGGTCTTTTGATCGGCGAGAGATGAACAGAGAAGACGCGAGGAAGGGGAGGTTGTAGACAGAGGATGGAGTGGGACCAGGAGTCCACTCCATCGATGGAGGACCAGCGAAGGGGAAACCGTGATCTCCAACTTGTGCACGTTAGACTGTTTCATTAAAGTGGGCCCTTTTTGTTTTTTCCATACTAACCCTTTAGTCGAATTAGGAATTAAAGAGCTAAATCGTTTAATTGCATATGGCGTACTGTCTGTTATTTCGCGGCACTGATTTGTAACGGGGGGAACCAATCACGCAGCATCCACACAAGCAACAGGTTTTGCACCTCAGAGTTCGCAAGTCTGGTGGGGCCAGAGACTGTCTGACTCGGCCGAACCCGAGGGCTACACAAACAAATTGAGTGCAAAAGGAAATTGCGCAGACGATACAGCGAGTCTGCAGAGAGATATAGATAGGTTAAGTGAGTGGGCAAGGGTCTGGCAGATAGAGTACAATGTTGGTAAATGTGAGGGCATTTACTTTGGAAGGGAAAATGGAAGATCAGATTATTATGCAAATGGTAAAAGATTGCAGGATGCTGCTGTGCAGAGGGACTTGGGAGTGCTTGTGAATGAATCACAAAGGGTCGGTTTGCAGGTGCAGCAGGCTATCAAGAAGGTAAACGGGATGTTGGCCTTCATTGCTAGAGGGATTGAATTCAAGAGCAGGGAGGTTATGCTGCAACTGTACAGGGTACTGGTGAGGCCACACCTGGAGTACTGTGTGCAGTTCTGGTCTCCTTACTTGAGGAAGGATACACTGGCTTTGGAGGCAGTGCAGAGGAGGTTCACCAGGCTGATTCCAGAGATGAAGGGGTTAGACTATGAGGGGAGATTAAGTCTTTTGGGATGGTTCAGAAAAATGAGAGATCTTATAGAAACATATAAAATTATGAAAGGGATAGATAAGATAGAGGCAGGAAATTTGTTTCCACTGGTAGGTGAGACCAGAACTAGGGGACACAGCCTCAAGATTTGGGGTAGCAGATTTAGGATGGAGATGAGGAAGAACTGCTTTTCCCAGAGACTGGGGAATCTGTGGAATTCTCTGCCCAGGGAAGCAGTGGAAGCTACCTCAGTAAATAGATTTAAGACAAGGTTTGATAGATTTTTGCGTCGTAGGTAAAGGTTATGGGGAAAAGGCAGGTGGGTGGAGATGAGTGCATGATCTTATTGAATGGCAAACCAGGCTCGACGGGCCAGATGGCCGACTCCTGCTCCTGTTACTTACGCCCTTATGTAAATCTCTGGCTAACCCCATTCAAGAGTACCAGACCGTAACTTGAGACTTCGAAGACAAGATGTTGACAAGTGTTCCATCCCGACGGGGCAAAGTGAGCAGGAGAGACAAATTTATGGTCTGGGAGAAAAGCGTCAAAGATTCCGAGCCCAGTGTTCGTTCGTGCATGTTACGCTGCTGGTGTGTGGGGCAGCGATGAAGGTCCTCCATCCCTCAGAGTTCCCTTCATCATGCCAGAAGCTTCCTCTCGGTTTTCACTCCCGTCAGTCACACCAGTCTCCTGGACGGTGACTCAGGAATACCGCCGCACCCAGATGTGGAAGGATTCTTCATTCCTGTTTCTGTAACAGTTTCATTTAACCAGTCAGGGTTGTTAACCCCGAGATGAGCCCCCGAACCTGGAGGACTTGAGCTGAATGGGTTAATTTTGCTCCTGTGTCTTATGGTTTTATGTCAAGACCCCAACTCCTTCAGTCATCCATCAACAGCCCTGCCAACACGTAACTACAGAACCGGCACTCCACCCTTACCGCTGAAAGTTCAGCTCTGGTAAAACTCTGGAATAAGATGCAGCATCAGAACTGATGACTATTCGACGGACTGCCCACTGTTCACAAACCTCTGGTTTGCCACTGCCCCCAGTGGGTGAGGAAGAATGAAGAGATGTGCAACACCATGTTGACCCACACCGTCCAATGAAATGGCACCACAACCCACACTGTCCAATGAAATGGCATCACAACGCTCACTTTGTCTGATGAAATGGCATCACAACGCTCACTTTGTCTGATGAAATGGCATCACAACCCACATTGTCCAATGAAATGTCATCACAACCCACATTGTCCAATGAAATGGCACCACAAACTACACTGTCCAATGAAATGGCATCACAACCCACATTGTCCAATGAAATGGCATCACAACCCACATTGTCCAATGAAATGGCACCACAACCTACATTGTCCAATGAAATGGCATCACAGCCCACACTTTGTCTGATGAAATGGCATCACAATGCTCACTTTGTCTGATGAAATGGCACCACAAGCCACACTATCCAACGAAATGGCACCACAACACGCACTGTCCAATGAAATGCCGTAACTACCCACACAGTCCGATGAAATGGAACCACAACCCACACTGACCAATTAAATGACACCACAACCCACACTGTCCAATGAAATAGCACCACAACCCAAATTGCCCAATAAAATGGCATTACAACACTGTCCAATTAAATGACATCACAACCCACACAGTAAAATGAACTGGCACCACAACCCACACTATCCAATGAAATGACACTACAACCCTGACTGTCCAATGAAATGGCACCATAACCTACACTGTCCAATAAAATGGCAACACAACCCACACTGACCAATGAAATAGCATCACTACCCACACTGTCCGATGAAGTGGAATCACAACCCACACTGCCCAATGAAATGGCTCCACAACCCACACTGTCCAATGAAATGGCACCACAACCCACACTATCCAATGAAACAGCATTACAACCAAAATTGTCCAATGAAATGACATCACAACCCACACTGCCAATGTGTTCATCCATCGTTGACGTCGATGAGGACCTCGACACCATTATGATGGTGTTGAGACTAGTGCGTAATTTGGATTTAAGTGAGGGAGAGTTGCACAACGTCAGCCTCACTCTCTCTTCCCAATTCCCATCTGGATCCAGTGGCAAGACAGAGTCTAGACGGCTGGAGATGGGACTAGGTGCAGTGGATGACCAGGATGTCTTCTGTGTCTTGTCCTGCTCTACACGTTCCACGACGCTTGCAGAGACCGCCTTCTTGACCGTTGGACCTTCCATTGGTCTCGTCTGCTCAATCCGCCGGAGTCTATCTTCACGTGCTGGGATAGACAACTCCCTATCTCACCGAGGGTTTGAGACCCGTCGGCTACCCTCCCCTGGTTTAGCCAGCTTGTCGGAGCCGTTGTTCGGGGTGTGGCCGCTGTCACATGCAAACAGCTACTGGAGGCCACAGGTGAGAGCTGAGTGCCAGGTGGGGACCAAAGGTGGGCTAACCGCCCTGAAAAGGACGTGACATGTTCCCCCACCAGAGGTGCTACCCCTCCCTGACACCCCATACACCCCAACTGCCAATGAAGTGGTATCACATCCCACACTGACCAATAAAATGACACCACAACACACATTGTCCAATGAAAAGGCATCACAAACCACACTGACCAATGAAATGGCACCACAACACACAATGTCCAATGAAAAGGCATCACAAACCACACTGACCAATGAAATGGCACCACAACACACAATGTCCAATGAAAAGGCATCACAAATCACGCTGACCAATGAAATGGCACCACAACACACATTGCCCAATGAAATGGCATCACAAACCACACTGACCAATGAAATGGCACCACAACACACATTGCCCAATGAAATGGCATCACAAACCACACTGACCAATGAAATGGCACCACAACACACATTGCCCAATGAAAAGGCATCACAAACCACACTGACCAATGAAATGGCACCACAACACACATTGTCCAATGAAAAGGCATCACAAACCACACTGACCAATGAAATGGCACCACAACACACATTGCCCAATGAAATGGCATCACAAACCACACTGACCAATGAAATGGCACCACAACACACACAGTTCACAGTGAATAAACACCAGAGATTCTGCAGATGCTGGAAATCCAGAGCAACACAAAATGCTGGAGGAACTCAGCAGGTCAGGCAGAATCTATGGAAGTGAATAAACAGTTGACACTTCGGGCCGAGACCCTTCATCAGGATTGGAAAGAAAGGGGGAAGATATTGGAATGAGAATCTGGGGGGTGGCGGGGTGGGGAGGAGGGCAACCTGGAAGGTGATAGGTGAGACCAGGTGGGGTGGGAGAGGGGGAATGAAATAGGCAGCTGGGAGGTGATAGGTGGAAAAGGTAACGGGCTAGAGAGGAAGGAAGCTGGAGAGGAGGGTGGACCATGGGTGAAGGGACGAAGGAAGGTGATAGTCAGCTGAGGAGGTAAGAGGCCAGAGTGAGGAAGAGAAGAAGGAGGCACCTTCTGTCCTCGTCACCCTGCTTTTCCCATCCCGAAAAAGGGTGTCAGCCCAGAATGGTGACTGCTTATTAATTTCCACTGATGTCTGACCTGCTGAATTCCTCCAGTAATTTTGTGTGTGTGTGTGTGTGTGTGTGTGTGTGTGTGTGTGTGTGTTGCATGGGTTATAAATCTGAAGGGTGTCTTCATTCCGTCAGAGATAAAAATAAATCAGAGGGAGGGGTTGGTTGGTGGGCAGAGGGGTGGGGTGTGGGGCAGCAGGACCCAGTGTGACCCAGTTGCTGTCACCTGGTAACACAGGGCTGAGAAATGACAGCACTCTGGACGGCCACAAACTAAAACACCATCCTGGGCTGTGTGATACACTGCTGGATCTGGCGACATCCACCCGCAAGTTTGGACGTTGAGAATGAGGGACAAAAACTGGTGTTTACGCTCACTTTAATGAGAGTTTCCTGAGCAAAGAGCACCCAAAGAAGAAAGACAAAGGAAAAGAAGTCCTGGCCATCTCATGTTCAAAATGGAGACTCAAACAACGTCCCGCGTCAACATGAAGTAGACAGATTCAAGTGGTGTAACACTTACTGCAGGAAAACTTAGAAGCTCCTTTAGAAAGTACAGGTCCAATGACTCTACATTTAACATAAAGTCTCACAGGAAAGCAGCATCCATGAACAGGGACGCACAAAACACAGGTCATGCTGTCTTCTCACTGCTGCCATCAAGAAAGAGGCACAGGAGCCTCAGGACCCACACCACCAGGTTCAGGAACAGTTATTACCCCTCAACCATCAGGAAGGAGGTACAGGAGTCTCAGGACCCACACCACCAGGTTCAGGAACAGTTATTACCCCTCAACCATCAGGAAGGAGGTACAGGAGCCTCAGGAACCACACCACCAGGTTCAGGAACAGTTATTACCCCTCAACCATCAGGAAGGAGGTACAGGAGCCTCAGGACCCACACCACCAGGTTCAGGAACAGTTATCACCCCTCAACCATCAGGAAGGAGGTACAGGAGCCTCAGGACCCACACCACCTGGTTCAGGAACAGTTATTACCCCTCAACCATCAGGAAGGAGGTACAGGAGCCTCAGATCCCACCCCACTAGGTTCAGGAACAGTTATTACCCCTCAACCATCAGGAAGGAAGTACAGGAGCCTCAGGACCCACACCACCAGGTTCAGGAACAGTTATTACCCCCTCAACCATCAGGAAGGAGGTACAGGAGCCTCAGGACCCACACCACCAGGTTCGGGAGCAGTTATTAGTCTTGAACTGGAAGAGATAACTTCACTCACCCCATCACTGAACTGTTCCCACAACCTACGGACTCACTTTCAAGGACTCTTCATCTCATGTTCTTGATTTTTTTTTGCTGATCTATTTATCATTATTATTTATTTTTGTCCCTGCGCAGTTAGTTGTATTTTGCACTCTGTTTGAATCCCCAGGTAGTTGCAGTTTTTCATTGGTTCTGTTATGTTCATTGGATTTATTGAGTCTGCCTGCAAGAAAATGAATCTCGGGGTTGTATATGGTGATGTACATGTACTTTGATAATAAATTTACTCTGAGCTTTGAAACTGACTGAACAAGTACGAGCATGTGGGTGATTATCTCAGGAATTATGAGCGAGCAGAGGCAAGTTAAACCCACACACAAAAAGCAAGACCACGAGGGAACTGGCGGCTCCACAGTCTGATGCAGTATCACCGATCACGGCCGGCTTGAAGATTATATGATGACTGTCATTAGTGTCCGGCCTCACTTCTGGGTGACCCAGCACAGACAGAGGAACAAAGGGGAGACTGTCATCTTCAATCGTTCGTAAAAACTGAAACATCACAATATTTTCCCCTGATACAATAGCTCCCCTTTGAGAGAGAAAAAAACTCAATGAGGTCATGCATGGAGAGGCATTTGCCGTCTCGGCCAGCAGAGGATGTGAGCGATCAGCAGGCCTTTGTTCTGCAGTGCAGAGACTGGGCTACGGCTGGTATTGTTCCTAATCCCAAAAATAATAAATTCCGAAAGAGTGGGATCACATGACGGGCTCGACTGGTTTTCCAGAAGGTTCGGCGGGTGGGTGTCGTTGCGTATATAAATACCGCAGCCGGCCGCTGGCCTTCAAGCTGTGCCTGGACGGGGAGAGCCACCCAGCTGAGAGAGCTAACGGGAAGGATGGACATTGCAATCCAGCATCCATGGTTCCGGCGCTCCTTCCTCCCGTCTTCCCTCTTCCCCTCCCGCCTCTTCGACCAGAACTTTGGGGAGCTCATTGACCCCGAGCCCTTCCAGAGCTTCGCCTCCTTCGTGAACCCCTTCTACTGGAGGACAGCCGGTCTCCTGTCCAGAATACCAAGCTGGCTGCAGTCCGGAATGTCAGAGGTACGTGCCCCCCCCACCCCGCCGCCGGCGTGACGCTTCTCGAGTCCCCTCCCGTGTCTCTTTCACAGGTCAACCCCCAACCAGCTCTTTACTCCAACACCCCCTCCTCCCCGTCTCCCGGCTTCACTTATTACCTGCCATCTTGTACTTCATCCTCCACCTTCTTAAGTCTGATTTCTCCCCTTCCTCTCCAGTCCTGATGAAGGGTCTCGGCCCGAAATGTCGGCTGTTTTCGCCTCTCCATAGAGGCTGCCTGGCCTGCTGAGTTCCTCCAGCGTTTTGTGTGTGTGTGTATGTGTGTGTGTATGTGTGTGTGTGTGTGTGTGTGTGTGTGTGTGTGTGTGTGTGTGTGTGTTGCTCTGGATTTCCAGCATCTGCAGAATCTCTTGTATTTATTCCTCTCCGTAGATGCTGCCTGGCCTGCTGAGTTCCTCCAGCAAACATCAGGAATTCTGCAGACGCTGGAAATTCAAGCAACACACATCAAAGTTGCTGGTGAACGCAGCAGGCTAGGCAGCATCTCTAGGAAGAGGTGCAGTCGATGTTTCAGGTCGAGACCCTTCGTCAGGACTAACTGAAGGAAGAGTTAGTAAGAGATTTGAAAGTGGGAGGGGGAGGGGGAGATCCAAAATGTTGATGGATCCATCTCTCCCCCTCCTGTCTTCTCCTGTCATTTTGGATCTCCCCCTCCCCCTCCCACTTTCAATTCTCTTACTAGCTCTTCCTTCAGTTAGTCCTGACGAAGGGTCTCGGCCTGAAACGTAGACTATACCTCTTCCTAGAGATGCTGCCTGGCCTGCTGCGTTCACCAGCAACCTTGATGTGTGTTGCTTGAATTTCCAGCATTGTGTGTGTGTGTGTGTGTTTTGCTCTGGATTTCCAGTGCCTGCAGATGTTCTTGTGTCTGCTTCACGGTCATTATGAATGTGTTCAGTTCCTCTGTGTGTTGAGAGCGTCCATCGTTAAGGACCCCCGTCACCCAGGGCATGCCCTTTTCTCACTGTTACCATCAAGTAGGAGGTACAGGAGCCCGAAGGCACACCCTCAGCGATTCAGGAACAGCTCCTTCCCCTTTCTGAATGGACCCAGACCCCAGGAATACCACTTCACTACTGATTTTATTTCTATTTTCACCCTACTTATTTAACTCTTCAATACAAATATACATTTCTTTTTCTCTGTTATCACGTATGGCAATGTACACTTGCTGCAGAAACAACACCGGTGACATTGAACCTGTCTCCAAATCTGGCGAAGGTCTGGACCCACACACGGTGGGGCAGATAGCAGACCCGGTGCCAAGCAGCTCCCGTTAAGGGAGCGGAGAGGAGGCTTGACCCAGAAGTACATTCCGCGGTGAACGGCAACTTTGCCGGCAACAGGCCGCGAGGGGGGCCACGGAAACGGGAGAGGAGAGATACCAAACACGGCAAGGCAACGGGGCAACCGAGGGCGAGGGGGATCCCGGCCGGTTGACGATGGGTGATTGAAGACTGTGGAGGTGAGAGCCGGGTTTCAATAGGCTGCAGGTGACGAGCTTGGAGTGAGCGGCAGGGCGAGTCCTGTTCGCTGGGTGAAGGCTGGGTGGCGCCTGCAATGCGCGCAGGCTGGGCGGGCGGTCTGACAGAGGGAGCAGGCCTGGAATTCTTGGTGTGGACGACACTGAGGTTTAGGCCACACAGCAGTACAGGTGACATACCTGCCACCACAACGCTCTGCCTCTCAAGGGTCAGTCCTGCCCTCGGTTGCTGCGTGCATGGGACTTGATTCGCGTTCAGAACCGGAGCCGGGCTTAATATGGTGTGAAGTTTGTTGTCTTTGTGGCCGCAGTACAAAGCAATACATAATGACGGAAAAAAAACTTAATTTGAAGTATGTACACTTTAATTGTGTGGGCACGTGGCCAAGTGGTTAAGGCATTGGACTAGCGACCTGAAGGTTGTGAGTTCGAGCCCCAGCCGAGGCAACGTGTTGTGTCCTTGAGCAAGGCACTTAACCACACATTGCTCTGCGACGACACCGGTGCCAAGCTATATGGGTCCTAATGCCCTTCCCTTGGACAACATCGGTGGCGTGGAGAGGGGAGACTTGCAGCATGGGCAACTGCCGGTCTTCCGTACAACCTTGCCCAGGCCTGTGCCCTGGAGAGTGAAGACTTTCCAGGCGCAGATCCATGGTCTCGCAAGACTAACAGATGCCTATATATATATATACTTTAATTCATCTTTATATATATATAAAATAGTCAAATTAAATAAGTAGTATAAAAACATTTAATTGACTTTATTTCTTACATCTTTCACATACGAGAGGAGTAGAGCTATCAGGACTTGATGTTTCAATCCCTATGGTAAGTTGGCACTCTTGATGCTGGCAGTGGGTTTGGGGTGCTGACAAGGAGGGAGGGTAGGTACGTCATCGGGGTCATCAGGTGGGCAACCTCCTTCTTTGATGTTTCGTTGATAAGCCCACGACGTCTCCAGGGGGCTTGACGGTGCTACCTGGCGTCCCAGATACAGCCCCCTCAGTTCCATACCCTCCTGTCTTCATCTTGCAGCCCAGTTGTTGTCTTTCCTTTTAATCCAAATCCAATTGCTGCTTTCTTCTGCTGCATTTGACAAGGACTTGATTGCTTGTTGGAGGGAGTGACCTCTCACCCCCCTCTTCTTACAACTCCGTCTAAGTGTGCAATTTACGGTAATCTGTAAGAAACGGAACAGTCAATGTAATGTAGAAGTACACTCAAATCAGCGTGAGTTCATCAGACCGGTGGAAGAAGTTCTCCTGGAGCCTGTCGGTCCTGCCTGTGGGGTCGTGTCCACGGGTTCAATGCCCATTCAGAAATCTGATGGCAGAGGGGAAGAAGCTGTTCCTGAATCGTTGAGTGTGTGTCTTCAGGTTCCTGTACCTCCTCCCTGATGGTAGCAATGAGAAGAGGGCACGTCCTGGGTGATGGGGTCAGTAATGATGGATGTATCTCCTGTACCTCCCCTCGATGGTCACAATGAGAAGAGGACATGCCCTGGGTGATGGGGGTCAGTAATGATGGATATATCTCCTGTACCTCCTCCCTGATGTTCACAGTGAGAAGAGGACATGTCCTGGGTTATGGGGTTCAGTAATGATGGATGTATCTCCTGTACCTCCTCCCTGATGGTCACAATGAGAAGAGGGAATGTCCTGGGTGATGGGGGTCAGTAATGATCGATGTATCTCCTGTATCTCCTCCCTGATGGTAGCAATGAGAAGAGGGCACGTCCTGGGTGATGGGGGTCAGTAATGATGGATGTATCTCCTGTACGCCCTCCCTGATGGTCACAATGAGAAGAGGGCATGTCCTGGGTGATGGGGGTCAGTAATGATGGATGTATCTCCATTACCCTCTCCCTGATGGTCACAATGAGAAGAGGACATGTCCTGGGTGATGGGGGTCAGTAATGATGGATGTATCTCCTGTACCTCCCCCCGATGGTCACAATGAGAAGAGGACATGCCCTGGGTGATGGGGGTCAGTAATGATGGATGTATCTCCTGTACCTCCCCCCAATGGTCACAATGAGAAGAAGGCATGTCCTGGGTGGTGGGGGTCCTTAATGATGGATGCTGCCTTTCTGAGGCATCGCTTCTTGAAGATGCCCTGGAAACTGCAGAGGCCAGTGCCCCAAGATGGACCTGCATAGTTTACAACCGTCTACAGCTTATTTCGATCCTGTGCAGTAGCCGCCCCACCCAACACCAGCCCCCCTCACATACCAGACAGTGATGCAGCCTGTCAGAGTGCTCTCCACGGCACATCTGTGCACAGCTTTGGTCGCCGAATTATAGGAAAGATGTCAACAAAATTGAGAGAGTACAGAGAAGATTTACTAGAATGTTACCTGGGTTTCATCACCTAAGTTACAGGGAAAGATTGAACAAGTTAGGTCTTTATTCTTTGGAGCGTAGAAGGTTGAGGGGGGACTTGATAGAGGTGTTTAAAATTATGAGGGGGATCGATAGAGTTGACGTGGATAGGCTTTTTCCATTGAGAGTGGGGGAGATTCAAACAAGAGGACATGAGTTGAGAGTTAAAGGGCAAAAGTTCAGGGGTAACATGAGGGGAAACTTCTTTACTCAGGGAGTGGTAGCTGTGTGGAACGAGCTTCCAGCAGAAGTGGTTGAGGCAGGTTCGATGTTGTCATTTAAAGTTAAATTGGATAGATATATGGACAGGAAAGGAATGGAGGGTTATGGGCTGAGTGCAGGTTGGTGGGACTAGGTGAGGGTAAGAGTTCGGCATGGACTAGAAGGGCCAAGATGGCCTGTTTCCGTGCTGTAATTGTTATATGGTTGTATGGTTATATAGAAGTTTGCCAGAGTCTTTGCTCTCATCAAACTCCTGATGAAATGCAGCAGATTAGTTTGTCCCGTTATTATGCTGTTTACACACACACACATACACACACACCCACACACACACACACACACACACACACACACACACACACACACACAGGCACACCACACAGTTACCCCAGCTCTAGGACTGGCCCCCAGTCTCCATTCTCCATTCTCAGGCCTCTAAGCTTTGGCATCCGGACTTCACTGCCAAGGACTCTTCCTCGCACGTTCTCGACATTTATTGCTGGTTTATCATGACCGTTATTTTTTAAAATTTCTTTCTCGCTCGCCTCTTGCACCGTTTTCCTGGCGAGTTAGCATTTCCCGGACAATGCCTGCCTTTGTGCCTGGCGAGGAGCCCAGTGCAGATGTGATCCGTCCCTCCGTCTGTGTGGGCTGTGCTCGCAAATGTTGTTTCTGAGAAAGAATGTCGCTGCGGTTTCCAGTACAGGCTGGCGAGGAAACTTCTAGGGGAGCTTTTTTTTTTAAGAAAAAAGGAAAATTTGCTGGCTGAAAGCACAATGGTGCGATTACAAAAAGCCCCGAGGGTCGAACCTGAACATCTGGGTGCTCTTGCCGAGATTGGAAGAGCGTCTGTTATGAACCCGACGTTGAGCCGTCCTCCGTGAAACAGAGAAACACCAAGGAACCCAGTCAAGGAAACATCAAAAACCCAATGCCCGGGGAGGGGGGGAAGAGAAAAAAAAAAGAGAATCAATTGTGCAAACAGTAAAAAGCGAGCGAACACTCTCGCCGCGTACTCTTCAGAAACTTGACTTCAAATAAGTCAGAGTTTTTTATTTGTTGACAAATTTACACGATAAGCGCTGTCAGGTACGTAACCCAACGTCTTGTCAACATTGAAGCCCCCCCCCCCAAGTCAGAACTTCACTAGAACTTGAGTACAAAGCAACACACACACACACACACAAAGTGCCGGGGAGACTCGGCACGCTGGGCAGCGCCTGCGGAGAAGAGTTAGGCAGCCGACGTTTTGAGCCAAGACCCTCCGAGGGCTGGGACTACTCCAGTAGGATTCAGCTTAACTCGGTTCGGCGACATTGTGGTAATCTTGGCCAAAGGGCACCCCCCCCCCCCGCCGTCTACATCAATCGAAATCCTCAAAATCGGCAAAAACAGAAGTAGCCAGAGTCTAGAAGCACGTGCCGCACAAAGTGCCCCCACCCCCCAAAAGAAAAACAACGAGCCCTACCAATCAGTCCTTGCAACGAGCCCGTCACCGTTTTGACTTACTGAAACGTATAAAATCCTAAAGGGATTGGACAGGCTGGATGCAGGAAGATTGTTCCCGATGTTGGGGAAGTCCAGAATGAGGGGTCACAGTTTGAGGATAGAGGGGAAGCCTTTTAGGACCGAGATTAGGAAAAACTTCTTCACACAGAGAGTGGTGAATCTGTGGAATTCTCTGCCACAGGAAACAGTTGAGGCCAGTTCATTGGCTATATTTAAGAGGGAGTTAGATATGGCCCTTGTGGCTACGGGGATCAGGGGGTATGGAGGGAAGACTGGGGCAGGGTTCTGAGTTGGATGATCAGCCATGATCATACTGAATGGCGGTGCAGGCTCGAAGGGCCGAATGGCCTACTCCTGCACCTATTTTCTACGTTTCTATGTCTCCATGACTCCAGCCTTGCTCAGAGCCTCAACTGGATACAGGCAATTCAGAATCAGGATCAGGTTTAATTCTCACCGGCACGAGTCGTGAAATCTGTTATCGTAGCAGTACAATGATAATATAGGGAAAATAAATAAGTAAATTAATTACAGTAAGTATATATATGTGTGTGTGTGTGTGTGTAGAATAAATAGTTAATTTAAAAATAGTGCAAAAATAGAAATAATAAAAGTGAACAGGAGGAAATCTGCAGATGCTGGAATTTCAAGCAACACACATCAAAGTTGCTGGTGAGCGCAGCAGGCCAGGCAGCATCTCTAGGAAGAGGTACAGTCGACGTTTCGGGCCGAGACCCTTCGTCAGGACTCCTGGAAATTCAAGCAACACACGTCAAAGTTGCTGGTGAACGCAGCAGACCAGGCAGCACCTCTAGGAAGAGGTGCAGTCGACGTTTCGGGCCGAGACCCTTCGTCAGGACTAACTGAAAGAAGAGCTGGTAAGAGATTACTTGCTCTTACTAAGTCTCCTACTAGCCCTTCTTTCAGTCAGTCCTGACGAAGGGTCTCGGCCTGAAACGTCGCCTGTACCTCTTCCTAGAGGTGCTGCCTGGCCTGCTGCGTCCACCAGCAGCTTTTAATAATAAAAGTGAAGTCGTTTTCCTGGGGTCAATGTCCGTTTGGAAATCGGATGGTGGAGGGGAAGGAGCTGCTCCTGAATCGCTGAGTGTGTGTACCTCCTCCCTGATGGTAACAGTGAGAAGAGGGGCACGTCCTGGGTGATGCGGGTCGCTAATAACAGACGCCGCCTTTCTGAGGCACTGCTCCTTGAAGATGTCCTGGATACCATGTAGGCTGGTACCCAAGATGGAGCTGACCAAATTTACAATCCTCTGCAGCTTCTTTCGGTCCTGTGCAGTAGCCCCTCCATACCAGACAGTGATGCAGCCTGTCAGAATGCTCTCCACAGTACCATCTGTAAAAGTTTCCTGAGTGTTTTAGGAGACAAACCATTTCTCCTAAAACTCATAATGGAGCATAGCCGCTGTCTTGCTTTCTTTACAGCTGTGTCGATGCATTGGGTCCAGGTTAGATCCTCAAAGATCTTGACACCCAGGAACTTAAAACTGCTACGCTCTCGGGGTGCCCAGTGCCTTGTCAGGGACATGAGCTTCGTTGGAGCTGAGTGGTGGAAATTCCTTCTGCAGACCTCCCTTGTCACCTTGATAACATGGTTATAGAACGTTACAGCGCAGAAACAGGCCCCTCTAACCCCCACTGTCTGTCCTGCTTGTTATTTAGAATCGTAGAGCATTACAGTACAGAAACAGGCCAATCGGCCCATCTAGCGCCTGCCAGGCCATTTAAACTGCCTACTCCCGTCGACCTGCTGCGCTGGGACCACAACTCTCCATGTCCCTATCATCCGTGTACCTACCCAAACTTCTCTTAAATGTTGAAATCGAAACGGTTTCCACCACCTGTGCTGGCAGCTCGCTCTGCACCCTCACCACCCTCCCTGAGTGAAGAGGTTCCCCCCTCGAACATTTCACCTTTCGCCCTTGACCCATGACCTCTGGTCGTCGTGGCACCCAACGTCAGTGGAATTCACCCTGCTGGCATTCACCCCATCCGCACCCCTCATAATTTTGTGTATCTCTATCAAATCTCCCCTCAATCTTCTACATTCCGGGGAATTAAGCTCCAATCTACCCAACCTTTCCCTGTATCTCAGGCTCACGAGTCCCGGCAACATCCCTGTGAATTTTCTGTGTACTCTTTCGATCCTATTTACGTCCGACCAAAGCTGCACGCCATACTCCAAATTGGGCCTCACCAAAGTTTTTATACAACTTCAAGATAACATCCCATCTCCTGTACTCAGTACTTTGATTTATGAAGGCCAGTGCGCTGAAAGCTTTCTTTACGACCCTGTGGCGCCACTTTCAGTGAATAATGGGCCTGTATTCCCTGATCCCCCAACATCCTAGAGAATGAAGTTCTGATCTGCTTACCCTTTCCCTGTAACTCAAGTCCCAGCAACATCCTTGTAGCTTCAGTCTCCGTTGACACCTTTCCCATAGGGAGGCAGCCAGAACTGTAACAGTCATAGTCATAGTCATACTTTATTGATCCCGGGGGAAATTGCTTTTCGTTACAGTTGCACCATAAATAATAAATAGTAATAGAACCATAAATAGTTAAATAGTAATATGTAAATTATGGCAGGAAATAATTCTAGGACCAGCCTATCGGCTCAGGGTGTCTGACCCTCCAAGGGAGGAGTTGTAAAGTTTGATGGCCACAGGCAGGAATGACTTCCTATGACGCTCTGTGCTGCATCTCGGTGGAATGAGTCTCTGGCTGAATGTACTCCTGTGCCCACCCAGTCCATTATGTAGTGGATGGGAGACATTGACCAAGATGGCATGCAACTTGGACAGCATCCTCTTTTCAGACACCACCGTCAGAGAGTCCAGTTCCATCCCCACGACATCACTGGCCTTACAGATGAGTTTGTTGATTCTGTTGGTGTCTGCTACCCTCAGCCTGCTGCCCCAGCACACAACAGCAAACATGATAGCCCTGGCCACCACAGACTCGTAGAACATCCTCAGCATCGTCCGGCAGATGTTAAAGGACCTCAGTCTCCTCAGGAAATAGAGACGGCTCTGACCCTTCTTGTAGACAGCCTCAGTGTTCTTTGACCAGTCCAGTTTATTGTCAATTCGTATCCCCAGGTATTTGTAATCCTCCACCATGTCCACACTGACCCCCTGCATGGAAACAGGGGTCACCGGCACCTTAGCTCTCCTCAGAGAGCTGAGGAAAGCCTGAGAATTTAACACCCACCACTTTGCTAAGCATCTGTTTCCCATCTCTCGCAGCTGAACCTGGACAAGGATAAGTTTGAGATCCACCTCGACGTCAAACACTTCACTCCTGAAGAAATCCGAGTCAAGGTCCTGGGTGACTTTATTGAAGTCCAAGCCCAACATGAAGAGCGCCAGGTATGATTTATTTGTCGGTCTTCGACGCGTCCTGTCTTGTAGATACTTTCGGCTGCTGGATGAGTCTTAGGGAAAACCCAGTGCAAACGCTGGCTTGAATTTAGTTTGCAGGAGTCACACTTAATTTCATGTCAGTAATAATTTCATGCCAGTAATAATTTCATACCAGTAATAATTTCATACCAGTAATAACTTCATGCCAGTAATGATTTCATGTCAGTAATAATTTCATACCAGTAACAATTTCATGTCAGAATAATTTCATACAAGTAATAATTTCATGTCAGTAATAATTTCATGCCAGTAATAGAGTATAGGAGTTGGGATGTAATGTTGAATTTGTATAAGGCGTTGGTAAGGCCAAATTTGGAGTATTGTGTACAGTTCTGGTCACCGAATTATAGGAAAGATGTCAATAAAATTGAGAGAGTACAGAGGAGGTTTACTAAAATGTTGCCTGGGTTTCATCTCCTAAGTTACAGAGAAAGGTTGAACAAGTTAGGTCTTTATTCTTTGGAGCGTAGAAGGTTGAGGGGAGACTTGATAGAGGTGTTTAAAATTATGAAGGGGGATTGATAGAGTTGACGTGGTTAGACTTTTTCCATTGCGAGTCGGGGAGATTCAAACAAGAGGGCATGGGTTGAGAATTAGAGGACAAAAGTTTAGGGGTAACATGAGGGGGAACTTCTTTACTCAGAGAGTGGTAGCTGTGTGGAACGAGCTTCCAGCAGAAGTGGTTGAGGCAGGTTCGATGTTGTCATTTAGAGTTAAATTGGACAGCTGTATGGACAGGAAAGGAATGGAGGGTTATGGGCTGGGTGCAGGTCGGTGGGACTAGGTGAGAGTAAGGGTTCGGCACGGACTAGAAGGGCCGAGATGGCCTGTTTCTGTGCTGTAATTGTTATATGGTTATATATGGTAATAATTTCATGCCAGTACCTTCAATTGGTAATCTGTGTGGGAGCTGAAATGTGTGCCCGCTGATTAAAGTTAGAAGTTCGGAGTAAACTTAGGATCAAAGTGCAGTATATAGATGTCACAACATACAAACATGAGGTTCCTTTTCTTGTGAGCACACTCAATAAATCTATAGAATTATAACCACAACAGAATCAACGAAAGACCACACACAAGAGAAAATCTGCAGATGCTGGAAATTGAATCAAATTGACTTTATTTCTTGCATCCCTCACAAACATGAGGAGTAAAAATCTTTACGTTACATCTCCATCTAAATGTGCAATGTGCAATTTATAGTAATTTCCAATAAATAGTATGTACAACAGGATGGTCAATATAACATAGAAATACAGCTGTATCAGCGTGAGTTAATCAGTCTGATGGCCTGGTGGAAGAAGCTGTCCCGGAGCCTGTTGGTCCTGGCTTTTATGCTGTGGTACCGTTTCCCGGATGGTAGCAGCTGGAACAGTTCGTGGTTGGGGTGACTCGGGTCCCCAATGATCCTTCGGGCCCTTTTTACGCTGTAAACACCCGAAGGAACACACGCAGAATGCTGGAGGAACTCAGCAGGCCAGGCAGCATTGATGGAAAAGAGTACAGTCGATGTTTTTGGCCCGAAACATTCACTGTTTACTCTTTGCCATAGCTGTTGCCTGGCCTGCTCAGCTTTGTTTGTGTATGTGTTGCGTTCGGCCATAGTGCAGAAGACAAAAATCTGTGTAAATACAAAGAGAAAGTAATAATAATTTTTAAAAATAGGCAATAAATATCGAGAACCTGAGATGAAGAGTCCTTGGAAGTGAGTCCATAGATTGTGGGAACAGTTCAACGATGGGGCAAGTGAAGTTGAGTGAAATTATTCCTTTTGGTTCAGGAGCCTGATGGTCAAGGGTTAGTAACTCTTCCTGAGGCTCCTGTACCTCCTTCCTGATGGTTGAGAGGTAATAACTGTTCCTGAACCTGGTGGTGTGGGTCCTGAGGCTCCTGTACCTCCTTCCTGATGGTTGAGGGGTGATAACTGTCCCTGAACCTGGTGGTGTGGGTCCTGAGGCTCCTGTACCTCCTTCCTGATGGTTGAGGGGTAATAACTGTTCCTGAACCTGGTGGTGTGATTCCTGAGGCTCCTGTACCTCCTTCCTGATGGCTGAGAGGTGATAACTGTTCCTGAATCTGGTGGTGTGGGACCTGAGGCTCCTGTACCTCCTTCCTGATGGTTGAGGGGGTAATAACTGTCCCTGAACCTGGTGGTGTGGGTCCTGAGGCTCCTGTACCTCCTTCCTGATGGTTGAGGGGTAATAACTGTCCCTGAACCTGGTGGTGTGGGTCCTGAGGCTCCTGTACCTCCTTCCTGATGGTCGAGGGGGTAATAACTGTCCCTGAACCTGGTGGTGTGAGTCTTGAGGCTCCTGTGCCTCCTTCCTGATGGTTGAGGGGTAATAACTGTCCCTGAATCTGGTGGTGTGGGTCCTGAGGCTCCTGTACCTCCTTCCTGATGGTTGGGGGGTAATAACTGTCCCTGAACCTGGTGGTGTGAGTCTTGAGGCTCCTGTGCCTCCTTCCTGATGGTCAAGGGGGTAATAACTGTCCCTGAACCTGGTGGTGTGGGTCCTGAGGCTCCTGTACCCCCTTCCTGATGGCAGCAGTGAGAAATGATTTTTAAAACCATCTGACACAGCACACGTCAAATTAGGTTTTCCAGTCTCTTGAAGTACATTAGAGACTGCATTTGTTGTGATGCTGTATACTTTTATACCCTTCGAGACTTTATTTGTCATGACAGTGCTCTGAATTTACAACTGCAGTGACACAAACTGGACCTTTCTAAGGTCAGGGAAACGGAAGTGGAAGGTTTGGGGGAGATTTTAGAGCCGTACAAAAGTATGAGAGGCATAGCCAGAGAACGTGCGAGCAGGATTTTTTTTTGCCACTGAGGTCGGGTGCGACTACAACCAGAGGTCGTGGGTTAAGGGTGAAAGGCGGAAAGTTTAAGGAGGAACGCGGGGGGGGGGAGCTCCTTCACTCAGAGGAGGGTCAGAGTGTGGACGGCTCAGGCGGTGGACGTGGGTCCGACTTCGACACCTGAGAGGCATTTGGATCGGCAGGTGGATGGGAGGGGCACGGAGGCATGCGGTCCCAGCGGGACAAGGCAGATGGGTCGACTGGCAGGGACTAGACGGGCTGAAGGGCCTGTTTCTGTGCCGTAACGCTCTGTGATTCCATCACTGGACGAGCGCCCGTCAGTATGAAAGCACTGTGACGTGGTGGACGGGCTACCATCAGTAGATGGGCCGAAGGACCTGCTTCTGAGCTGGGATCCTCTATCGCTGGAGGAGTGCCCATTACCGTGACGGCACTGTGTGACGTGGTGGACGGGCTACCATCAGTAGACGGGCCGAAGGACCTGCTTCTGCGCTGGAAGAGTGCCTGCTATCCTGACAGCACGTTGCAATGTGCCCCCAGATCCCAGAAGCACCGCTGTGTTCTGAAATCCCGACGTTTGCCGGCGCCGAGGTGAAGTCGGCCTTCTGTTTGGAGTGATGCACAAGCCGGCCACCGCCGGGCGGCGAAGCTGACCAGCTGGCCTCCGTAGGTGTCTCGGTTCGGGCTGCTCAAAGCCAGCAGGGACCCCACTCCTTGACGCTGAACTCTGCCATCGCATTGCAGCCCTTCAGCTGTCCTCGGAAGCGAGTTACAAGTTCATTGTCACCGGACTGCACTTGTAACGTCCCTCTGGTTCCTGAGGCTGTGCTGGCCGGGGGGGGGAGGGTGGTTGTGGAGATAAGCTCCCACTACCTATAGTGTGCTCCAAATGGCGTGCGTCTCCAACAGCCTCTGACAACCAGGCCCAACTCTTGGCCTTCACGTGTGGCTCAGCCACGAGGCCCGGTGGAGCTGTTTCTACTGACAAGGGGCAAAGGCGGACCACTAGTGCCTCAAAACCAGTTGCTTCAGGCAGGTGGGGGCCGTCCAAGAGAAGGAAAGCTCAGATTGTAAACCTCCGCTGCCTCGCGGTCGTACCCCGCCCACGGGAAGGGCTTCAGGAGCAAACCCCGAGGAAGAAATCCGGAGCCGGGGTCCCTGAGGCAGTTTGATGTGGATTACAGCTTCACTCTGGTAACCTCTGCGATGACACTGGTGCCAAGCTGTATGGGTACTTGCCCTTCCCTTGGACTCCATCAGTGACGTGGAGAGGGGGAGCCCACTGCATGGGCAACAGCCGGTTCTTCACATCTTCCCACCCGGAGGACACAATCCACCGGAGGTGCAATCCCACGAGCCTCTGGGATCGACGGCCGCCCTCCGCTACGACCTCCGGATCATGCACGAGGCGCAAAAATACCGCAAAACATTAGCATAAATTCTCAGTCATAGGAAAGAAGGACAGGACAAGAAATTCTGCCATTGGGTCGAGCCGGACTGGCCTCTGCGACCATGTGCGCCACCATCTTGTAGGAGACCGCGATCGTGAGCGTCAGATAACACAATGCGCAACTGACATTTGAAGCTTGTTACAATACCTCAGTAACCTTGTCACCCAATTGAACACCAGCGCTGATAAACACCTCTACTTTTCATGACTCTGTTTGGCCCCAGTGACGAGCACAATAATCTTCCCCAGTGGAAGAAATAAAGGGGCAGACTATTATTTAGATGGGGAGGGAATTCAAACTGCAGAGATGCAAAGGGATTTGTAAGTCCTTGTGCAGGATCCCCTAAAGGTTAACCTCCAGGTTGAGTTGGTGGTGAAGAAGGTGAATGCAATGTTGGCATTCATTTCTCGAGGTATAGAATATAAGAGCAGGGATGTGATGTTGAGGCTCCATAAGGCACTTGTGAGACCACACTTGGAGTATTGTGTGCAGCTTTGGGCTCCTTACTTTAGAATGGATATACCGACATTGGAGAGGGTTCAGAGAAGATTCACGAGAATGATTCCAGGAATGAAAGGGTTATTGTATGAGGAACGTCTGGCAGCTCCTGTGCTGTATTCCCTGGAGTTCAGGAGAATGAGGGGGGATCTCACAGAAACATTCCGAATGTTAAAAGGCCTGAACAGATTAGATATGGCAAAGTTATTTCCCACGGTAGGGGATTCTAGGACAAGAGGGCACGACTTCAGGATTGAAGGACGTCCTTTTAGAACTGAGATGTGGAGAAATTCCTTTAGTCAGAGGGTGGTAAATCTGTGGAATCTGTTGCCACAAGTGGCTGTGGAGGCCAAGCCATTGGGTTTATTTACGGCAGAGATAGATAGGTTCTTGATTAGCCAGGGCATCAAAGGATATGGGGTGAAGACAGGGGTGTGGGGATGACTGGAAGAATTGGATCAGCCTATGATTGAATGGCGGAGCAGACTCGATGGGCCGAATGGCCTACTTCTGCTCCTTTATCTTATGGTCATATGGTCCAATCGTCAGGACCTTTTTCGACTAATGTAGACATCACAGTCAACCCTGATTCTGTCTTCACTGAAATATCCTCAGCAGTCCAGTATCAACAGAGGCCATTCAAAGTTCAAAGTAAACTTATTACCAAATATGTCAACACACACAACCCTGAGATTTCTTGTGGGCATACCGAATACATCCATGACAAAATCAATGAAAGACTACACCAACTTGGACGCTAAACCAACGTGCACAGGACAACAAACACAAAAAACAATTAATAATAATAGTAATAAATCAGCAATAAATATGGAGAACGTGAGATGGAGAGTCCTTGAAAGTGAGTCCATAGGTTGCGGGATCATTTCAGTGATGGGGTGAGTGAAGATGAGTGAACTTATCCCCTCAGGAACCTGATGGTTGAGGGGTAATAACTGCTCCTGAACCTGGTGGTGTGGGTCCTGAGGCTCCTGTACCTCCTTCCTGATGGTTGAGGGGTGATAACTGTCCCTGAACCTGGTGGTGTGGGTCCTGAGGCTCCTGTACCTCCTTCCTGATGGTTGAGGGGTGATAACTGTCCCTGAACCTGGTGGTGTGGGTCCTGAGGCTCCTGTACCTCCTTCCTGATGGTTGAGGGGTAATAACTGTCCATGAACCTGGTGGTGTGGAACCTGAGGCTCCTGTACCTCCTTCCTGATGGTTGAGGGGGTAATAGCTGTCCCTGAACCTGGTAGTGTGGGTCCTGAGGCTCCTGTACCTCCTTTCTGATGGTTGAGGGGTGATAACTGTTCCTGAACCTGGTGGTGTGGGTCCTGAGGCTCCTGTACCTCCTTCCTGATGGTTGAGGGGTAATAACTGTTCCAGAACCTGGTGCTGTGGGTCCTGAGGCTCCTGTACCTCCTTCCCGATGGTTGAGGGGTAATAACTGCTCCTGAACTTGGTGGTGTGGGTCCTGAGGCTCCTGTACCTCCTTCCCGATGGTTGAGGGGTGATAACTGTTCCTGAACCTGGTGGTGTGGGTCCTGAGGCTCCTGTACCTCCTTCCTGATGGTTGAGGGGTAATAACTGTTCCTGAACCTGGTGGTGTGGGTCCTGAGGCTCCTGTACCTCCTTCCTGATGGTTGAGGGGTGATAACTGTCCCTGAACCTGGTGGTGTGGGCCCTGAGGCTCCTGTAGCTCCTTCCTGATGGTTGAGGGGTAATAACTGTTCCTGAACCTAGTGTTGTGGGTCCTGAGGCTTCTGTACCTCCTTCCTGATGGCAGTGATGAGAAGAGAGCACATCCTGGGTGGTGGAGGTCTCGGATGATGGACGTTGCTTTCCTGTGACTATGCGGCGTGTAGATGTGTGGAGGGCCTGACCCGTAACCATTGGTTACCAGGCAGGAATCAGAGACCCAAGAGATTTGACAGATACTCTATGGAATCGATGGACTTGCGGCAAAGTTTGCGGAAGACAGGTGGAGGGGCAGGTAGTGCTGAGGAAGCAATGTGATTGCAGTAGGACTTAGACAAGTTGGAAGAATGGTCAAAAAAGTGGCGGATGGAATACAGAGTTGGGAAATGTAATGCATTTTGGTTAAAGGAACAACAGTGTGGAGTATTATCTAAATGGGGGGAGGGTTCAGACATCGGGAGTCCTCATACAAGACTCCCAGAAGGTTAATTTACAGGTTGAGTCTGAGGTAAAGAAGGCAAATGCAATGTGGGCATTTATTTCAAGGGGAATAGAATATAAAAATAAGGAGATAATGCTGAGCCTTTATAAGACACTAGTCAGGCCACACTTGGAGTATTGTCAACAGTTTTGGGCCCCGTATCTCAGAAAGGACGTGTTGTCATTGGAGAGAGTCTAGGGGAGGTTCACGAGGATGATTCCAGGAATGAAGGGGTTAACATATGAGGAGCGTTTGGCAGCTTTGGGCCTGTACTCACTGGAATTTAGAAGAATGCGGGGGGGGGGGGGTGTCATTGAAACCTACCGAATGTTGAAAGGAATAGACAGGGTGGACGTGGAGAGGATGTTTCCTCTGGTGGGGGGTATCCAGAACTAGAGGGCACAGCCTCAGAATTAGGTGCAACCTTATCGAACAGAGGTAAGGGGGAATTTTTTTTAGCCAGAGAGTAGTGAATCTGTGGAATGCTCTGCCACAGACTGGGGTGGAGGCCAAGTCCGTGGGTATATTTAAGGCGGAAGCCGGTGGTTTCCTGATCAGTCAGGGCATCAAAGGACATGGTGAGAAGGCAGGTGTATGGGGTTGAGTGGGATCCGGGATCAGCCATGATGGAATGACAGAGCAGACTCGATGGGCTGAATGGTCTCATTCTCCTCCAATGTTTCATGGTCTTATCCTCAAAAACTTCAGCAGCACGCGGGTCAGTTCTCAGGGAGGGTCCGGGCCCAAAGCGTCAACCGTTCATCCCCCTCCGTAGACGCTGCCCAACCTGCCGAGCTCCTCCGGGAACAGGGATGGCTCGAGTCCCACCGCCCGGGGAGCTGAGGCAGGATGTGCTCGGGTTGTCAGGCCTCCGCCGGTCCGGGTCGACCGCGGACGCCGCGTCCCCGCCTGCCCGCGTTGTCGGCGCAGGGCCGTCAGCCGACAGGCAAGCCAATACAGAGCGCAAGCTGTTATCCGTGTAGTGGGACACCCCTCACCCCCTCTCCCCGCAGCTGATGAAGGAACGGCCGGGACCCGACACAGTCCGGCCCCGGCGGTGTCGCAGGAGCTGCCTGGGAGGCTGGATATAGTTAAAGAAACTTGGTGAGAAAGTAGCAAGTTTCGAGTGCGTGTGAACCTCAGTTTCCACGTCTTCGGGAATCACCGGCGAAACTTTTACATTCTTAGTTGCCGGGTCAAGGGGAGCTGTCGGAACTGACTTTATATGCATGTGGTATTGTGCAGAAGTCTTAGGGCTGATTTGTACTTGTGTGTCAAATATACGCTGTAGGTACGGCGTAGCAGCGTACCCTACGCTGTACTCTACGCCACCCCTACGCCGTAGCAAAACTGTATCTGACGACGCGGAGGGCGGGTTTTGTAAATCTGGTGGGAGCAAAAGGACATTGGGAATGGGGAGGGAGGGGTGCAAGGGTGGCAGAGAAGGAGTGGAGCCGGGTTGGGGGGGGGGGGGGAGGGGGGCAGACACACACCCAGCACTGAGATGCCCGGCAAGGTCATTTGATTCCAAACAATCGGTTTATTGATCATTACCAAATGTTTCTCTGGTGCTTCCAGCTCCTTTCCCTTTTCTCAACCACGATTCCTCCTTCTCCCTGCCCCCTTCCCACTCCCTCCCCTCTCCCTTCCCCTTTCCCAACCATGATTCCCCTCTCCCTTCCCCTTTTCCCAACCATGATTCCCCCTCTCCCTTCCCCTTTTCCCAACCATGATTCCCCTCTTCCTTCCCCTTTTCCCAACCATGATTCCCCTCTCCCTTCCCCTTTTCCCAACCATGATTCCCCTCTCCCTTCCCCTTTTCCCAACCACGATTCCCCTCTCCCTTCCCCTTTTCCAATCATGATTCCCCCTCTCCCTTCCCCTTTTCCCAACCATGATTCCCCTCTCCCTTCCCCTTTCCCCAACCATGATTCCCCTCTCCCTTCCCCTTTTCCCAACCATGATTCCCCTCTTCCTTCCCCTTTTCCCAACCATGATTCCCCCTCTCCCTGCCCCTTTTCCCAACCATGATTCCTCTCTCCCTTCCCCTTTTCCCAACCATGATTCCCCTCTCCCTTCCCCTTTTCCCAACCATGATTCCTCTCTCCCTTCCCCTTTTTCCAACCATGATTCCCCTCTCCCTTCCCCTTTTCCCAACCATGATTCCCCTCTCCCTTCCCCTTTTCCCAACCATGATTCCCCCTCTCCCTTCCCCTTTTCCCAACCATGATTCCCCCTCTCCCTTCCCCTTTTCCCAACCATGATTCCCCTCTCCCTTCCCCTTTTCCCAACCATGATTCCCCTCTCCCTTCCCCTTTTCCCAACCATGATTCCCCCTCTCTCTTCCCCTTTTCCCAACCATGATTCCCCTCTCCCTTCCCCTTTCCCAACCATTATTCCCCCTCTTGCACCCCCCTTCACACTCTCAGTCCACAACAGAGACCCAGATCAGAATCAGGTTTATCATCACTCACATCTGTCATGAAGTTTGTTTTTTTCTGTGGCAGCCGTACAGTGCCATACATAGAATTACTACAGTACTGTGCAAAAGTCTTAGGCTCCTGGCTCTATTTATCTGTATACATACATACACACACACATATATATATATCCCTAAGACTTTTGCCCAGTACTGTAAATCTTTAGCAGAGGTAAGGTTTCTGATGCTCTCAGCTCACGTAGCTCAGAGATTAACACAAGAGATTCTGCAGATGCTGGAAGTCCAGAGCAACACACACACACACACACACACACACACACACACACACACACACACACGCGCGCTCACACAAAATGCTGGAGGAACTCAGCAGGTCAGGCAGCATCTATGGAGAGGAACGAACTGTTGATGTTTCGGGCCGAGTCCTGCTGAAGGGGAGGTTGTGGGGCGAGTGGAGGGGGGACGAGACGGGGCACCTCCGGGAGGTGATAGGCAAGTGAGGAGCAGAGGTGAGCGGCCAGAGTGGGGAATCGAAGAAGAGGGAAGGGGAAGGAGGGGGAGAAGATCGCCGGAGTGGTATTTTACCTGAGCGTAGGGAGTGTATTCGCCGCTGTTGTGGAAAAGAAGAACACCTCCCCTCGTTGGCCGGCGCACATCCCAAAGACCCCGTTACCTCTAGTCATAACCCAGACACACTGCAGCTACAGAGAAACCGTTACCTTACAGAGAAACCTCTGCATTAGCGGTGAACCCTTTCCCAGGGTGTAGCACATCTTTGGCTGAACTTTGAACATAGAATTCTCCAGCTTCCGGTAAATCCCTCCCCCTCCCTTCCCCCATCCCAGTTTCACTCTGCCCCCTCCCCCAGCTGCCTATCACCTCCCTCATGGTTCCGCCTCCTTCTACTACCCATTGTGTTTTCCCCTATTCCTTCTTCACCTTTCCTGCCTATCTCCTCCCTGCCTCCCCTCCCCGACCCCTTTATCTTTCCCCTTACTGGTTTTTCACCTGGAACCTACCAGCCTTCTCCTTCCCACCCTCCCCCCACCTTCTTTATAGGGCCTCTGCCCCTTCCCTCTACAGTCCTGACAAAGGGTTCTGGCCTGAAACGTCGATCCATCGTTTCCACAGATGCTGCCCGACCTGCTGAGTTCCTCCAGCGTGTTGTGAGTGTTGCTTTGACCCCAGCATCTGCAGAGTATTTTGTGTTTGTGAAATTATAGTACTCATCTGTTATTGTTCAACCAGACACCAAGCGAAACAATGTCCCTCTGGAACCAAAGTGCAAACCAGAGTGTAGCACAGTATATCACACACAGCACATGAAGTAATATTAACAGATAATGCGAATATTTTGTCGACATGGAGAACAGATATGACGTACAGTTAAGTATACAACAGCGTAATGTTGCTGTCATGAATGATGTGTATTGGGCTGTAGTGGGGTGATCAGAGGCCTCACAGACTGACGGGGAGAGGGAGAGAGGGGAGAAGCTGGTACTGATCCTGACTGCTCCCATTCTCATACTGTGGTGCCTTCTGCCTGATAGCCGGGGGGGGGGGCGGTGGGAGCAGAAATGCACCTACTTCTGGAAACATAGAAACATAGAAAATAGGTGCAGGAGTAGGCCATTCGGCCCTTCGAGCCTGCACCGCCAATCAGTACAATCATGGCTGATCATCCAACTCAGAACCCTGTACCCACCCTCTCTCCATACCCCCTGATCCCTTTAGCCACAAGGGCCATATCTAACTCCCTCTTAAATATAGCCAATGAACTGGCCTCAATTGTTTCCTGTGGCAGAGAATTCCACAGATTCACCACTCTCTGTGTGAAGAAGTTTTTCCTCATCTCAGTCCTGAAAGACTTCCCCTTTATCCTTAAACTGTGACCCCTCGTTCTGGACTTCCCCAACATCGGGAACAATCTTCCTGCACCTAGCCTGTCCAATTCCTTTAGGATTTTATCAGTTTCAATAAGATCCCCCCCATTAATCTTCTAAATTCCAGCGAGTGCTGTTAAGTCTTAACCGGTGCTGTTAAGACCGTCTGGCGCAGGAGCAGAACTGGGGGGCCCCGTTGAGCTTTGCTCTGCCGTTTCCTCAACCCCCTCCCCGACCCCGTCCTCCTGCCCTCTCCCCCCCTGACTCACCTAGAACCCATCAGCCTCCAGCTTTGAGTGTACCGGCCGTCTGGTGGTAATGGATCCCACAGGAAACTTCTCACTCCTTAACTCAGTGACAAAGCGGCCTATCCCTCCACTCACAGGAGCGCTGGGAGGCAAAACATGTCAGTCTGAAACAATACCGCGTGTCGGATCATTCCTGAACATCGTTGACGTTCTTTGATAAACTCTGTGGTCCCATTGAGGAATTTCGTAGGGGGGGTGGGGTGGGGTTGCTAAGTCTGGTGACTCTCTCCCTCTCTGACACATGCTTTCTCAGGAAGGCTTGCATGGGAAATAATTAATAACTTTATTTGTAGAGCAGTTTTCACACAGGGAACGTCATTTAAACTGCTTTACAATGGGATAATCAGAATTGGAATCAGGTTTATTACCAACGGCCTATGTCGTGAAATGTGTTAGCTTTCCAGCAGCAGTAGAATGCGATACATATTAAGAGAGAAAAAAAACATGAATTACTTTATATATAAACACCTTTATGTGTGGTGGCATCGGTTAGTCTGGGGAGACCATGGATCTGCGCCTGGAAAGTCTTCACTCTCCAGGGCGCAGGCCTGGGCAAGGTTGTATGGAAGACCGGCAGTTGCCCGTGCTGCGAGTCTCCCCTTTCCGCGCCACCGACGTTGTCCAAGGGAAGGGCATTAGGACCCATACAGCTTGGAGTTGCCAGAATGAGGTTGAAGGAAGTGTCGGATTGCCTTAGGGACTCCAGCTCCGGATCTGTCCTCAGGGTTTACTCCCGAAGCCTTTCCCGTGAGTGGGTATGGCCGCAAGGCAGCGGAGGTTTGAAAACAGAGTTTTCCCTCTTTTAGATGGACTGCCTTCGCAGGCTGACGAGCTCCGTCTACCCGAAGCACTGGTTTTAAGGCGCCAGGACCCGCCTTCGCCCCTTCTCCTGTCAGTAGAAACAGTTCCGCCGGGCTTAGAGGCTAAGCCACACCAGAAGGCCAGGAGTTGGACTTGGTTGTCAGAGGCTATTTGAGGCGCATGCCGTGAGGAGCACTTTTAGGTAGTGGGAGCTTGTCCCCACTACCACCCCTCAGCTTGACAACCTTGGAACCACTATATATATATCATATAATACAAACTTCTCTCTCTCTCTATCTATCTATCTATATATATACATACATACATACATAGAGAGAGAGAGAGATAGATAGAAGTATTTATATTAAATGATTAAATTAAGTAGTGCAAGAGCAGACATTTTAAAAAAAGTTTTGAGGAAGAAGTTAACAAATTTCACGACATGTGCTGGTGATAATAGACCTGATTCTGATTTTGATAGTGTTCGTGGGTCCGATGTCCATTTAGGAATCGGATGGCAGAGGGGAAGAAGCTGTTACTGAATCGCTGAGTGTGTGCCTTCAGGCTCCTGTACCTCCTCCCTGATGGTAACAGTGAGAAAAGGACATGCCCTGGGTGCTGGAGGTCAGTAATGATGGATGTATCTCCATTACCTCCTCCCTGATGGTCACAATGAGAAGAGGACATGTCCTGGGTGATGGGGGACAGTAATGATGGATGTATCTCCATTACCCCCTCCCTGATGGTAACAGTGAGAAAAGGGCATACCCTGGGTGCTGGAGGTCCTTAATAATGGACGCTGCCTTTCTGAGACACCGCTCCCTGAAGATGTCAATAAAACTGAGAGAGAGTACAGAGGAGATTTACTAAAATGTTGCCTGGGTTTCATCTCCTAAGTTACAGAGAAAGGTTGAACAAGTTGGGTCTTATTCTTTGGAGCGTAGAAGGTTGAGGGGGGACTTGATAGAGGTGTTTAAAATTATGAGGGGGATTGATAGAGTTGACGTGGATAGGCTTTTTCCATTGAGAGTGGGGGAGATTCAAACAAGAGGACATGAGTTGAGAGTTAAAGGGCAAAAGTTTAGGGGTAACATGAGGGGGAACTTCTTTACTCAGAGAGTGGTAGCTGTGTGGAACGAGCTTCCAGCAGAAGTGGTTGAGGCAGGTTCCATGTTGTCATTTAATGTTAAATTGGATAGATATATGGACAGGAAAGGAATGGAGGGTTATGGGCTGAGTTCAGGTCGGTGGGACTAGGTGAGAGTAAGAGTTCGGCACGGACTAGAAGGGCCGAGATGGTCTGATTCCGTGCTGTAATTGTTATATGGTTATATGGTTATGGCCTGGGTACTATGGAGGCTACTACCTGTGATGGAGCTGACTAATTTTAGCTGGCTAAAGCACAAACGAAGAAATACAATTAAAAATAAACATGAAAATAAAAGACAAGAAGACGTTAGTTAAAAGCGAGTTTGAGTAAGTAAGTTTTGGGCTGGAGTGTCAACTGAGTCTGCATACCTGATAGTGTTAGGTCTTGAATTCCACCGTCTGGGAGCGTAGGTCTCAATGAATTTAAACTTCTCTGACTGATTGGAAAATCTACAATCCTCGGGGTGGTTTGAGCTACCTTATTGAACTGGGGTTCTGAAATAAGGTTTTCTTTACAAACATCATACGTGGTGTAAACACAAGAAATTCTGCAGATGCTGGAAATCCAGAGCAACACACACACACACACACACACACACAACGCCGGAGGAACTCAGCAGGTCAGGCAGCGTCTGTGGAAAAGAGTGAAACCGTTGGCGTTTCTGGCGGAGGCCCTTCTTAACGGCTGAGAAGGAAAGGACGAGGGGGTGGAGGATTCCAGAATAAGAAGGTGGTGGGGGGGGAGAAGGAGGGGCAGGAGATTAGCACGAAGGTGATAGGTGAAGTCGGGCAGGTGGGAAAGGTCAAGGGCTAGAGAGGAAGGAATCTGATCGGAGAGGAGAGTGGACCGTGGGAGAAAGGGAAGGAGGAGGGACACCAGGGGGAGGTGATGGGTGGGAAAGGTAAAGGGCTGGAGAGGAAGGAATCTGATAGGAGAGGAGAGTGGACCGTGGGAGAAAGGGAAGGAGGAGGGACACCAGGGGGAGGTGATGGGTGGGAAAGGTAAAGGGCTGGAGAGGAAGGAATCTGATGGGAGAGGAGAGTGGACCGTGGGAGAAAGGGAAGGAGGAGGGACACCAGGGGGAGGTGATGGGTGGGAAAGGTAAAGGGCTGGAGAGGAAGGAATCTGATCAGAGAGGAGAGTGGACCGTGGGAGAAAGGGAAGGAGGAGGGACACCAGGGGGAGGTGATGGTTGGGAAAGGTAAAGGGCTGGAGAGGAAGGAATCTGATAGGAGGGGAGAGTGGACCGTGGGAGAAAGGGAAGGAGGAGGGACACCAGGGGGAGGTGATGGGCAGTGAGGAGAAGAGGGAAAAGGTCAGAATGGAGAGCAGAGGAAGAAGGGAGAGGTGGGGAGATGTTTACTGGGAGGAGAAATCGATATTCACGCCGCCAAGTTTGAGGGTACCCAGGTGTTTGCTCCTGCACCCAAGACGAGGACGGGATTGACGCGTCGGAACGGGAATGGGAATAGGAATTAAAATGTTTGGCCGCCAGGAAGTCCCACCGGTGGCAGATGGCATGGCGGTGCTCGAAGATGCGTCCAACAAGCAGGATCGCGCGCAGGAAGGTTTGACAAGGTGGACGAGTAATAGTTTAGAAGTTTTTAACATAAGCAACGCAATTCACTATATGTTTCTGGGTGGTGCTCCTGTAAAAATTGGTTGAAATTTTTTTTTTGGGGGGTGGGGGGGGGGGTCGGGAAGTCTCCTCCTTGTAAGGAGAACGGGAAATATTCAACCCATATGCACCTTCTGCTCCGCAGGACGAACACGGCTACATTTCGCGGGAGTTTCACCGCAAGTACAGGATCCCGGCCGGAGTGGACCCAGCTATGATCACCTCCTCCCTGTCTGTGGACGGGGTGCTGACCATCACTGGGCCCAGGAAGCTGGCCGACGTCCCAGAGCGATCAGTGCCCGTCTACCGAGAGGACAAGCCCGCCGCGTCGGAGAAGTAGATCCCGGGGGTCCTTCCTCCGTTGAGTTGGGCGTGAAAGTGGCTTCGAACCACGGAAGCTCTCCCCGGCGCTTTTACCACGCTGCGTAATCACACACCCCCTTCGTATCTGTTAGATTGCAATAAACCATCTCTCTGCTCTGCCTTGAATGATCTCATAAAATAAAATCACCAATCTGAACAAAAGTGACGCTCGACGTGTTTTCCTTAACCACGGAGGTACGCCGTACGCCGTTCAAGTTAATCACATGCAGTGGCCACGATGAGGTCTCTCCTGCACTTAATGAAGTGGCCACAACGACAACTGAGCCTCTTGGCCGTGCCCGCGTGCTCCAATGCATTGGGTTGCCGCCCCCTGACTGGCTGATGGGATATTTGCATTTAATGAGCCAGGGACAGGTGCACCTAATGAGGTGAAAACTGAAGAGCTCGTCTGCTCTGCATTATAGGACGGGACTTTCGGGTCAGCCAGACTCCCAGATCTCCGTGGTGCGGGGGCTAAACTATTGGAAAAGTACTCAGAGGACCTGCTGTCAGAGCAGACACGAGAATTATTTGAATTAATTAACTATTTCAGAATTTTTTAAAAAATTGATAGTAAATACGTAGCCACTGAATTTTCTGATTTAAAAAGCATCTATCCTGCGATAGGTCTACTCTGAAACCTTAAGACCATAAGACGATAGGAGCAAAGATAGCCCATTGAGTCTGTTTGCCTTTCTATCATGGCTTATTTAGGTTTCAATAACCATATAACGATTACAGCACGGAAACAGGCCATCTCAGCCCTTCTAGCCCGTGCCGAACTCTTACTCTCACAAAGAGTAAGACATCTCAGAAAACGTCAGAGAAAGGTATACAATATACATCCTGAAATTCTTTTTCTTCGCAAACATCCACGAAAACAGAGGAGTGCCCCAAAGAATGAATGACGGTTAAACGTTAGAACCCCAAAGCCCCCCCACAGCTCCCTCCTCCCACGCATAAGCAGCAGTTAGGCAATGAACCTCCCCCCCAGCAATAAAGCATCTGCATCCCCCATCCAGCACTTGAGCGTGCAGCAAAGCATCAATAAAGACACAGACCTGCAGTACTCCAAAGACTACTCGTTCACCCAGTATTCGACATACCACAGGCTCTCTCTCTCCCCCCGATAAGGGAGAAAGAGGTGTCTCCGTTTCACACTGAGAGGGGAGACATAACAAACAACGCACTGGTTTACGATGTTAAAAGTCTGTTGCGTCGCTTTTTCCGAGCTCTGTGCCCAAAGACCTCGGGTCTCTGGGCTCACAGCCGGCAGCCAGCTTGCTGTTTTCGATCTTCCGTGTACTCCCACGACACATCAGGCGGCGGCACCAACCTCGAATCCGCCCGCCTCCAGAGCCATGAAAATCCGGCACCCTAAAGGCACGCTTGTCTTCCAGGCCACGTCCTTGGCATATCGAAAAGCGGCCGGTCGTGAAACCCCGAGGGCGGGTCCAGTTCCCACAAAGAACCAAAGTCAGCGTGTGACTCCAGGTCAGGGTCTTCAAAAGAACCCTGAAAGGGAAAAATAGAGATATGAAAGATAGAGATAGAGCTGTTTCCGAAGATGTAAGCAAAGTAGTCACCATTAGGCGCCATATTCCTCCTGAGCTCCGCCCATTTATTAACCCTTTCAACCCCATTTTCTCCCTGCAACCTAACTAACCGAGAACCTATCACCATCTGCTTTAATTATCACCAATGGCATAGCTTCCACAGCCATCTGTGGCAATGAATCCTACCCTCAGATGAAAGAAATTCCTCCCCACCTCCATTCCAACTGGATTCCTCCCATTCTGAGGCTATGCCCTTTGGTCCAAGACACACACTACAAGGAACATCCTCTCCACATCCACTCTATCTGTGTCCTCTGGTCCGAGACTCCCCCACTATAGGAAACATCCTCTCCATATACACTCTATCTGTGTCCTCTGGTCCTAGACTCCCCCACTATAGGAAACATCCTCTCCACATCCACTCTATCTGTGTCCTCTGGTCCTAGACTCCCCCACTATAGGAAACATCCTCACCAGGTCCACTCTATCTGTGCCCTCTGGTCCTAGACTCCCCCACTATAGGAAACATCCTCTCCACACCCACTCTATCTGTGCCCTCTGGTCCTAGACTCCCCCACTATAGGAAACATCCTCTCCACATCCACTCTATCTGTGCCCTCTGGTCCTAGACTCCCCCACCATAGGAAACATCCTCTCCACACCCACTCTATTTGTGTCCTCTGGTCCTAGACTCCCCCACTATAGGAAACATCCTCTCCACACCCACTCTATCTGTGCCCTCTGGTCTGAGACTCCCCCACTATAGGAAACATCATCTCCACGTCCACTCTATCTGTGTCCTCTGGTCCTAGACTCCCCCACTATAGGAAACATCCTCACCAGGTCCACTCTATCTGTGCCCTCTGGTCCTAGACTCCCCCACTATAGGAAACATCCTCTCCACACCCACTCTATCTGTGACCTCTGGTCCTAGACTCCCCCACTATAGGAAACATCCTCTCCACACCCACTCTATCTGTGCCCTCTGGTCCTAGACTCCCCCACTATAGGAAACATCCTCTCCACACCCACTCTATCTGTGCTCTCTGGTCCTAGACTCCCCCACTATAGGAAACATCCTCTTCACACCCACTCTATCTGTGCCCTCTGGTCCTGGACTCCCCCACTATAGGAAACATCCTCTCCACATCCACTCTATCTGTGCTCTCTGGTCCTAGACTCCCCCACTACAGGAAACATCCACTCCACATCCACTCTATCTGTGCCCTCTGGTCCTAGACTCCCCCACTATAGGAAACATCCTCTCCACACCCACTCTATCTGTGTCCTCTGGTCCTAGACTCCCCCACTATAGGAAACATCCTCTCCACACCCACTCTATCTGTGCCCTCTGGTCTGAGACTCCCCCACTATAGGAAACATCCTCTCCACATCCACTGTCTCCAGGACACTTTACCTCAGGAAAGACTACCATGACCATGAAGCCTTGGACGGGCACCTGTGTGCGCATGCGTGACGTGCGCATGTGATGTTCGCATGCGTGCCGATTTTTTCCCCCACAAACCAGTTTTGGCTTAATCTTCCCGACTACTCTGTACATACATTATTTCTACTTTATATAGGCTGTGTATTTATCATATCATTCCTGCTTTTACTATATGTTGATGTTATTTATTTTCGGTTTTATGTGTTATTTGTTAGGTTATTTTTTGGGTCTGGGAACGCTCAAAAATTTTTACAAATAAATTAATGGTAATTGCTTCTTCGCTTCACGCCATTTTGGCATGAAAGGTTTCATAGGAACGCTCTACCTTAGCGGGGGAAATACGGGACAAGGGCGGTCTCGTATGGGACAAACCAATTTAGCCCAATTTATGGGATGTCCCAGCAAATACGGGACAGTTGGCAACCCTGTGTTCAAGTTCAACAGTGCGTGACAGGGAATGAGGAAAGGTGCAGCTGACTCGTATCGTTTCCTCATGGCCCGGTGGTTGGGGACCGCTGCCCAATATGGTCACTAGCCCCCATAGTATCCAGGACATCTTCCAGAGTGATGGCTCAAAAAGTGTGTGTGTGTGTGTGTGTGTGTGTGTGTGTGTGTGTGTGTGTGTGGGGAGAGGGGGTGGTGTTCACTATTAAGGACCCCCACCACCCAGGACATTGCATATATGCCTTGTTCTCATTGCTACCATCAGGTAGGAGGTACAGAAGCCTGAAGGTACACACTCAGTAATTCAGGAACAGCATCTTCTCTTCTGCCATCCGATTTCTTAAATGGACATCGAATCCATGAACACTACCTCACAAGCTTTTTAATTTATACTTTTGCACTGCTTATAGGCATCCATCAGTCTCGTGAGACCATGGATTTGCGCCTTGGAAGGTTTCCAGGGCGCAGGTCTGGGCAAGGTTGTATGGAAGGCCAGCAGTTGCCCAGGCTGCAAGTCTCCCCTCTCCACGACACCGATGTTGTCCAAGGGAAGGGCATTAGGACCCATACAGCTTGGCACCGGTGTCGTCGCAGACCAATGTGTGATTAAGTGCCTTGCTCAAGGACACAACACGCTGCCTCAGCCGAGGCTCGAACTCACGACCTTCAGATCACTAGACGAACGCCTTAACCCCTTGGCCACGTGCCAACACTTTGCACTGCTTATCTAAATATTTAATATATATATTATATATACACACACTTACTATATATATAGTAAGTGAAAATATATATATATATATATATATACACACACACTTACTATAATTCATGTTTTTTTCTCTGTTATTATCTATTTCAACGTACTGCTGCTGCAAAGACAACAAGTTTCATAACACGCTGGTGGCATTAAACCTGATTCTGATTATGAAATTGAGTGAAGTTATCCCCTCTGGTTCAAGAGCTGCATGGTTGAGGGGTAATAACTGTTCCTGAACCTGGTGGTGTGGGTCCTGAGGCTCCTGTACCTCCTTCCTGATGTTTGAGGGGTAATAACTGTCCCTGAACCTGGTGGTGTGGGACCTGAGGCTCCTGTACCTCCTTCCTGATGGTTGAGGGGGTAATAACTGTTCCGGAACCTGGTGGTGTGGGTCCTGAGGCTCCTGTACCTCCTTCCTGATGGTTGAGGGGTAATAACTGTCCCTGAACCTGGTGGTGTGGGACCTGAGGCTCCTGTACCTCCTTCCTGATGGTTGAGGGGTAATAACTGTTCCTGAACCTGGTGGTGTGGGTCCTGAGGCTCCTGTACCTCCTTCCTGATGTTTGAGGGGTAATAACTGTCCCTGAACCTGGTGGTGTGGGACCTGAGGCTCCTGTACCTCCTTCCTGATGTTTGAGGGGTAATAACTGTCCCTGAACCTGGTGGTGTGGGACCTGAGGCTCCTGTACCTCCTTCCTGATGGTTGAGGGGGTAATAACTGTTCCTGAACCTGGTGGTGTGGGTCCTGAGGCTCCTGTACCTCCTTCCTGATGGTTGAGGGGTAATAACTGTCCCTGAACCTGGTGGTGTGGGACCTGAGGCTCCTGTACCTCCTTCCTGATGGTTGAGGGGGTAATAACTGTTCCTGAACCTGGTGGTGTGGGTCCTGAGGCTCCTGTACCTCCTTCCTGATGTTTGAGGGGTAATAACTGTCCCTGAACCTGGTGGTGTGGGACCTGAGGCTCCTGTACCTCCTTCCTGATGGTTGAGGGGGTAATAACTGTTCCTGAACCTGGTGGTGTGGGTCCTGAGGCTCCTGTACCTCCTTCCTGATGTTTGAGGGGTAATAACTGTTCCTGAACCTGGTGGTGTGAGTCCTGAGTTACCAACAAATAACTCTTTCAGAATCACTACCTCTTTGTAAGACTTTGCATGTTAAACTTTGCCAAATTTCACTTCATAAGTCACACCACCTGGCTTTGAAAAAGAACAACACAGTCCTACATCAGCAGCATTGTATAGGGCTCGCAAGAGAGTTGTTAAAGTACAGGAACATGTTTACAGACATAACTTCACTCAACTTCACTTGTCCCATCACCAAACTGCTCCCACAACCAATGCACTCACTCTCAAGGACTTTGCCTCATGCCTTTGGTATTCATAGACCATATGACATAGGAGCAGAATTAGGCCATCTGGCCCATCGAATCTGCTCCACCGTTCAATCATGGCTGATCCTTTTTTAAAATCTCCTCTTCAACCCCAGTTCCCGGCCTTCTCCCCATAACCTTTGATGCCGTGTCCAATCAAGAACCTATCAAGCTCTGCCTTAAATACACCCAACGCCCCTCTATCCTGAGGCTGTGCCCTCTTGTCCTAGACTCCCCCACCGTGGGAAACATCCTTTCCACATCTACTCTGTCTAGGCCTTTCAACAGTCGAAAGGTTTCAATGAGACACCCCCACCCTTCTGAATTCCAGCGAGTACAGACTCAGAGTGTCACCAGGTTCAGATATGGCCCCAGTGCGGAGTGAGAGACACTGAAGCAGGCCGATAGCTCGCAGACTTCAATGCGAACAGTGTTAAAGGGGAGTTAAACAATAAACACTCGGCCAAACAGGGCCATTGACCGAAACTCTCAAAAGGAAAACGAAACGCACACTGCGGCTGAAAAGAACATTAAACGAATACCGCCAGTCTTCGGAGTCAGTTGACTCGACAGTCCAATATTGCAGGCAAGGCCGAATGCAAACAGGCAGCGAGGCGTGGCTGTGCTCTGTCCAAGTCGCGACAAGTATGGAGTTAAATACTATCACCATTAGATAATAATTAGCCGGCACGTGCAAATTCACAAGCCCAGTTGCCGTATCTGCTGCGTTGCCGAATCCGTGGTTGTGACGCAGAGCCATCAAAGTTCATGGCTTATTTATTTATTATTTATTGTTTTCTTCTGCTTGCACTTGTGCAGAGTTTTCTGTCTTTTTGCACCCTGGCTGAAAGCCCAGGCTGGTGTGGTCTGTTCTGGTTACTATCCGGTCGATTTGTTGAGTGTGCCCACAAGGAACTGAATCTCAGGTGACATACATGTATTTCGATAACAAACTTACTTTGAACCCTGAATTTATTTAGAAATGGAAGAGCTGAACACGACAAAGTGACCGTCAGTTGGCATGGCAGGTCTCTTAATCCTGTATGCAAGTTTATAAAAGACGTACTCCCGAGCTGACGGAAACACGAGCTGCCGAGAAGCTTGGATTATGTCTTTGGAATTGACTAAACTCGCTGCTTTGCCTGTGAAACTCAGCTGTGTGTAAAATTCCAGACATCTGATTCTATAAATAATTCTGGCAACCAAGTCCAGCGCCTGGCCTTCTCGCCTGGCTTCGTCACTGAGCCCTGCGGAACCGTGTCTACTGACAGGAGAAGGGGGGAGCAAAGGTGGGTTACTGGCGCCTTTGGGGGCTCGTCAGCTCATCCAGGAGAAGGAAAACTCTGATCTCAAACCTCTGCTGCCTTGCGGCTGTACCCGCTCACGGGGGAAGGCTTCGGGAGTGAACCCTGAGGGAAAAATCCGGAGCTGGGGTCCCTGAGGCAGTCCGACGTTGAGTCCGACACCGGCCGGCAACTCCTGTGACGCCGCTGATGCCAAACTGTATCCCCACGGATCTCCCACCCGGCACTTATCCCTGTAAGTGCAAGTGCTACACCTGTCCCTACACCTCCTCTCTCACCACCATTCAGGGCCCCAAACAGTCCTTCCAGGGGAGGCAACACTTCACTTGTGAGTCTGTTGGGGTCATCTATTGCATCCGGTGCTCCCGGTGCGGCCTCCTCTACATCGGTGAAACCCGACGCAGATTGGGGGACCACTTCGTCGAGCACCTCCGCTCCGTCCGCCACAACAGACAGGATCTCCCAGTAGCCACCCACTTCAACTCTGCTTCCCGCTCCCATTCAGATATGTCCATACATGGCCTCCTCTACTGCCACGATGAGGCTAAACTCAGGATGGAGGAGCAACACCTCATATACCGTCTAGGTAGTCTCCAGCCCCTTGGTATGAACATAGAATTCTCCAACTTCCGGTAACTCCCTCCCCCTCCCTTCCCCTATCCCAGTTTCACTTTGCTCCCTCCCCCAGCTGCCTATCATCTCCCTCATGGTTCTGCCTCCTTCTACTACCCATTGTGTTTTCCCCTATTCCTTCTTCACCTTTCCTGCCTATTCCCTCCCTGCCTCCCCTCCCCGACCCCTTTATCTTTCCCCTTACTGGTTTTCCACCTGGACCCTACCAGCCTTCTCCTTCCCACCCTCCCCCCACCTTCTTTATAGGGCCTCTGCTCCTTCCCCCTACAGTCCTGACGAAGGGTTCCAGCCCGAAACGTCAACCGATCATTTACACGGATGCTGCCCGACCTGCTGAGTTCCTCCAGCGTGTTGTGAGTGTTGCTGTTTCAGGTCTCTGCCGTTCCTTTGGGTTCACCAGCTGTGTGGAGAGGGGGAGCCTGCTGCGTGGGGCAACAGCTCGCCCTGCGTATCGTACTGCCCTGGCTTGTGTATCACATAGACAGCTAGGACACACTACCACTGGTCGACCTCCGACCAACAGAGACCTCAAGCCACAGTTCCCCAATACACTTTTACACAGTGGGATAAAATACTTGCAGCAAACCCGGTACATTTTAAAGAAGTACTGGAAGTTGAAGGGGAGCGTGAGACTCAGTGATTGCTGAGCCAGATGCTGAGCCATCAGGATCTCAGAGGAGTTGGGAAGCTTTGCTGTAATTCCCGATTGAAGTGTCGGGTGTGTGGGGGATGTCCAGGGAGGGGTAACACCTCTGGTGAAGGGGCTTGTCCTGTCCGTTCCAGGACGGTGTCGGGTGTGTGGGGGATGTCCGGGGAGGGGTAACACCTCTGGTGAAGGGGCTTGTCCTGTCCATTCCGGGACGGTGTCGGGTGTGTGGGGGATGTCCGGGGAGGGGTAACACCTCTAGTGAAGGGGCTTGTCCTGTCCGTTCCGGGACGGTGTCGGGTGTGTGGGGGATGTCCGGGGAGGGGTAACACCTCTGGTGAAGGGGCTTGTCCTGTCCGTTCCGGGACGGTGTCGGGTGTGTGGGGGATGTCCGGGGAGGGGTAACACCTCTGGTGAAGGGGCTTGTCCTGTCCGTTCCGGGACGGTGTCGGGTGTGTGGGGGATGTCCGGGGAGGGGTAACACCTCTGGTGAAGGGGCTTGTCCTGTCCGTTCCAGGACGGTGTCGGGTGTGTGGGATGTCCAGCGAGGGGTAACACCTCCGGTGAAGGGGCTTGTCCTGTCCATTCCGGGATGGTGTCAGGTGTGTGGGGAGTGTGGGGAGGGGTAACACCCTCCTGTGTCTTGAATCCATGTCCAGTTCCAGATTTTCCAACTCTGGGGAAAAGAGTATGACTGTCCACCTAGTCCAGATCCCTTCTGGTTTTATAAACTTCCTTGAGGTCACCCCTCATTCCCTCACAGTCCAGGAGATAAAGACCTCACCTGGCCAATGTCTCCCCGTGGTTCGGACCCTCCTGTTCAGGCAGCATCCTCGTAAACCTCTTCTGTGCCCTCTCCGGACATGGAGACCGAAGCTGCAGACCATGCTCCCGGGGGCGGGCCGCCTCGCCGACGACTGACAATGCGGTTACCGCGGTGCGCCCGTATTCCTCCGCTTGGTACCCTGCCTGATGAAGACTGAAACGCCTTCTCCTCCACCCTGTCAGCCTGCACGGCCGCCTTTGGTCAGTGGTGCGTTTGTACCCCGCAGCCCCCTCGTCCCAGGACTCTCACCAGCGCTCTGCCCCCCACGGTAAAGCCTCCTGCCCTGGATTGACTGTCCAAGTCGTCCCTTTGGTGGCATGGTCCATTCCGTGAAGTCCACGTTCCGGTTCACAGTCCCGTCCGTCGATCCTCATTCCAGGTTTTCCAGTTTTCCCTTGTTCTGTTGGGCTGCCTCTATGGAGGCACATGATTCTCATTTTGGGCCACTACATAAATAGCTCCTGGATTCAGCTTGAGTTGCTGGACCAATCCCTTCCCCTCCCTTCCCCTCCCTCCCGTAGCCCTTGGCTGAAGCCTCGCCTGCGTCCTCCCCTGTTCTCGCCATCAAGTTCTAACACTGGAGCAAGACAGGAGCCTTGCTGTGTCTAGATAAGGAACTGTCCTTTGTTATTTGGAACTGTCTCTTTGTGTCCTCACCTTTGCTAGGTAGGTCCGGCCGTTTGCCGCTACCTTGTGTTAGGAACTGACTCTCTGTGTTCTGTGTGTGAGTCCCGGCCCTACGTCCTGTTCCCAAGGAGGGGTCCCGGCTCTGTGTTCCTTGTTCCTGTCTCTCAAGGCCAAGGCTCTGTGTTCTGCGTTCCTATCTCCCAAGACCAAGTCAAGGCTTCGTGTTCTCATCCTGTCCTTGCGCCTCGCCCAGCCCAGGAGTACCTCACCCAGCCTGGTGCTGGAGATTCCTCGTCCTGTCCAGGAGTCTCTCGTCCCGTCCTGTAGCCATGCAACATCCTGTAGCCATGTCTTGTCCTCGCCTGGATCCGGGTTCTGAGCCCGAGTCAAGATCCAGGTTCTGGGTCTCTGTCCAGTCTCTGGCTCGGTGTCCTAGTCCAGGCTCCTCTTTCCTAGTTCCACGTCCAGGTCTCCTGTCTCTTGTCCAAGTCCTAGCCCAGGCCCTGAATCCTTGTCTCGTCCAGGGCCTGTGTGAATGTTCAGCGTCGTTTCTTCCCCACTTCCCTTGCTTTCTTGACACACCTAGTCCTGTTCCTAATACTTCAGTGTCTGTGTCTTGCATTTGGGTCCACTGTCAATGCCCCCCTTATGACATTTGGTTCCTATTCCATCTCTCACCTCTCACCTGGAACCTCTACCCTCTAGGTCTTAATTCCCCCTCCCTGGGAGGAAGACTGTATGCACGCGGTGGTGACATCCGTTGGTCTCGCGAGACCATGGATCTGCGCCTGGAAAGTCTTCACTCTCCAGGGCGCAGGCTTGGGCAAGGTTGTATGGAAGCCCAGCAGCTGCCCATGCTGCAAGTCTCCCCTCTCCACGACACCGATGTTGGCCAAGGGTCAATACAGCTTGGCACCGTGATGTCGCAGGAGTTGCCAGAATGAGGTTGAAGGCAACGTCGGACTGCCTTAGGGACTGCTGCTCCGGATTTGTCCTCAGGGTTTACTCCTGATGCCTTTCCCATGAGTGGGTACGGACGCAAGGCAGCGGAGGTTTGAAATCAGAGTTTTCCCTCTCTTAGATGGACTGCCTTCTCAGGCCTGACGAGCTCCACCTACCTGAAGCACTGGTTTTAAGGCGCCAGGACCCGCCTTCGCCCCTTCTCCTGTCAGTAGAAACAGTTCCGCCAGACGTAGAGGCTAAGCCACACGAGAAGGCCAGGAGTTGGACTTGGTTTGTCAGAGGTTATTTGAGGCGCATGCCATCAATCTTCCCGTTGTCCTCCGAATTCCTTTAGAAGTCACCAACTGTGACCACAACAAAGGGGACCATTCTTCAGTGGTGGAGTTATCAACCCAGGCGAGGGTTGGACACGTGAATAACTCCCCACCGGTCACACCCTTTTTACACTGCGAGAGCCGCTGATCGATCCCCCAAAACCCACCTTTTCTGTGGGCACAGCAAAGCTCATTCAGTGTCCAAAACCATGTGTCTGTGTGTCTATCACCTGACCTTCCATTTATCTCAACGTGCTGAATGCCAACTGTCTCTCAAGCAGCTCCTCCCTTCTTTCTCTGTACGAACTAACAAGCAGGCAGCGTCCTTGTAGAAAGTATAAACAAACTGTGAGCAGTCTTCGCCTCTCCCTCTTTCTTTCTCTCTCTTTTTAACAAGGTGTCTGTGTTCCACAAATCTCTCTCTCTCTCTTTTAAAGGCACAGTTCATAGGGGTAATTCAGGACCCCGTCACAAAGTACAGTCGACGTTTCGAGCCGAGACTCTTTGTTAGTCCTGACGAAGGGTCCCGGCCCGAAACGTCGACTGTACCTCTTCCTATAGATGCTGCCTGGCCTGCTGCGTTCCACCAGCATTTTGTGTGTAACGCTTGAATTTCCAGCATCTGCAGATTTTCTCATGTTTACGTATTTCTATTTAGTGTTTTTTAAAAAATTATTGTTGCGTTATTTATCTTACTGTGCATTTTTCCTGCGCTGCATCAGATCTGGAGTAACAATTAGTTTGTTCTGCGTTACAACTTGCGACATTAAACGGTCTTGGACCTGGGATGCTGATGGAAGCCAGGAATCTCTCTGCTTGAACATTTTATGTGCAGCTTTAAATTTCATCGTTCTAAACTGGGACGCACGGACCTATATAAAGCGCAGTTTGTGGAGATGACTTGGACTGCCAGTTCCTGAGTGGTGACTTTCTAAACTGGGAGCGTTGGGAATTCAGAGTGCTGAAGGCAGCAGGTTTGCTGACAAGTGTGAGCAGGGAGGAAGGAGGAGAGCTCTTGTGGCAAGAGTCGGGTCGAAAATCGCCGGCCTCGTATCGCGATGCAGCTCGGCGTTCAGCACCCGTCCTCCCCCTCTAAGCTGATCGACGAGCTCCCAAGACTCCAAGCCTCAGCACCTCCTTGTGCAATGGGATCCTGAATTTCCTCACTTGCAGGCGCCGGCCGGCTGGGATTGACAGCAACGTCCCCTCCACGATCTCCATCAGCCCAGGGGCGTCACGAGGCTGTGTACTTAGCCCCGCTGCACATCTCCGATGCCATATCCAAGTTCGCTGACAGCATCACTGCTGCAGGCCAAGTCAAAGATACGGGAGGGGGGCAGAAAATCTGGCCGGGTGGTGTCATAGCAACCAGCTGCTCAGCGTCAGCAAGGCTGAACAGCTGATTTATAGACTTCAGGAGAGGGAAACCAGAGGTGCATGAGCCAGTCCTCATTGGAGGATCAGAAACGGAGAGGGTCAACGAGTTTAAATTCCTCGGTGTTTTGTCATTTCAGAACACCTGTCCCGGGCCCAGCACGTAAGTGCCATTAAGAAGAAAATGCAGTAGCACCTCTACTTCCTGAGGAGTTTGAAGAGCTGTGGCATGACATCAAAAACTTTGACAAACTTCCATAGATGTGCGATGGAGAGTATATTGACTAGTTGCATCCCAGCCTGAGATGGAAACACCAATGCCCTTGATTGGAAAAAAAAAGTAGTGGATACGGCCCAGTCCACCACGGGTGAGGCCCTCCCCACCATTGAGCACATCTACGTGAAACACTGTCGCAGCAAAGCAGCAGCCATCATCAGGGACCCCCACCACCCAGGACATGCTCTCTTCTCACTGCTGCCATCAGGAAGGAGGTACAGGAGCCTCAGGACCCACACCACCAGGTTCAGGAACAGTTATTACCCCTCAACCATCAGGAAGGAGGTACAGGAGCTTCAAGAGCTGCACCACCAGATTCAGGGACAGTTATTTCCCCTCAACCATCAGGAAGGAGGTACAGGAGCCTCAGGTCCCACACCACCAGGTTCAGGAACAGTTATTACCCCTCAACCATCAGGAAGGAGGTACAGGAGCCTCAGGACCCACACCACCAGGTTCAGGAACAGTTATTACCCCTCAATCATCAGGCTCCTGAACCAGAGGGGATAACTTCACTCACCCCCATCACTGAACTGTTCCCACAACTTACGGACTCACTTTCAAGGACTCTTCACCTCATGTTCCCCATATTTATTTATATTGCATTTAATTTGTCTTCCGTATTTGCATAGCCTGTTGTCTTTTGCACACTGCTTGAACACCCCAGTATTGGCACGTGGCCAAGTGGTTAAGGCATTGGACTAGCGATCTGAAGGTCGTGAGTTCGAGCCCCAGCCGAGGCAACGTGTTGTGTCCTTGAGCAAGGCACCTAACCACACAGTGCTCTGCGACGACACCGGTGCCAAGCTGTATGGGTCCTAATGCCCTTCCCTTGGACAACATCGGTGTCGTGGAGAGGGGAGACTTGCAGCATGGGCAACTGCCGGTCTTCCATACAACCTTGCCCAGGCCTGCGCCCTGGAAACCTTCCGAGGTGCAAATCCATGGTCTCACGAGACTAACGGATGCCTATAATAACAAAACACCCTAGTTGGCCAGTTTCTCGCTGATTCTGTTATAGTTACTGTTCTGGAGGTCTGTTGAGTATGCCCACAAGAAAATGAATCTCAGGGTTGTACATGGTGACATTTGATAATAAATTTACTTTGAATTGGACAAAAACATTAAGAGAACAATAATAACTAAATAACTAAAACTAATGCATATGGGCTCATTGCCCATTTAGGAATCGGATGGCAGAGGGGAAGGAGCTGTTCCTGAATCGCTGAGTGTGTGTCTTCAGGCTCCTGTACCTCCTCCCCGATGGCAGAGGGGAAGAAGCTGTTCCTGAATCGCTGAGTGTGTGTCTTCATGCTCCTGTACCTCCTCCCTGATGGCAGAGGGGAAGAAGCTGTTCCTGAATCGTTGAGTGTGTGTCTTCAGGCTCCTGTACCTCCTCCCCGATGGCAGAGGGGAAGAAGCTGTTCCTGAATCGCTGAGTGTGTGTCTTCAGGCTCCTGTACCTCCTCCCTGATGGCAGAGGGGAAGAAGCTGTTCCTGAATCGCTGAGTGTGTGTCTTCAGGCTCCTGTACCTCCTCCCCGATGGCAGAGGGGAAGAAGCTGTTCCTGAATCGCTGAGTGTGTGTCTTCATGCTCCTGTACCTCCTCCCTGATGGCAGAGGGGAAGAAGCTGTTCCTGAATCGTTGAGTGTGTGTCTTCAGGCTCCTGTACCTCCTCCCCGATGGCAGAGGGGAAGAAGCTGTTCCTGAATCGCTGAGTGTGTGTCTTCAGGCTCCTGTACCTCCTCCCTGATGGCAGAGGGGAAGAAGCTGTTCCTGAATCACTGAGTGTGTGTCTTCAGGCTCCTGTACCTCCTCCCTGATGGTAGCAATGAGAAGAGGGCACGTCCTGGGTGATGGGGGTCCTGAGTAATGGACGCTGCCTTTTTGAGGCATTGCCTTTTGCAGGTGTCCTGGGCACTGGGGAGGCTCGTTGCCTGTGATGGAGCTGACTGAGTTTACAACTCTCTGCAGTCTTTTTACCAAACCTGTGCTTGGGAGGGGTTAACGGCGACTCCTTTGCTCGCATCTTCGCAAACGGCTCTGTTTCCATCTTCAATATCCCTATTTTTCCCTTCCGAAAACCCTGACCTGGAGTTACACGCTGACTTTGGTTCTTTGCGGGAATGGGACCCGCTCTCGGGGTTTCACGACCGGCCGTTACCCGACATGCCCGGGGCTCAGCCTAACAGTCTGGCTCGGATTTGAAAGCCTGGGATCTCGGGACTCTGGAGATGGGCGGATCGAAGAGGCCCGTGTGTCGTTGGGGGACTCGGAATATCTGCGACTGGGGGCCTGGGATCTTTGGGCTCGGAGCTCGGAAAAAAGCAATGCAACCCACTTCTAAAACCATAAGTCGGTGAGTTGTTTTTTTATGTCTCCCCTCTTGCTGTGAAATGGGGACACCTCTTTCTCCCTTATTAGGGAGAGAGAGAGCCTGTGGTGTGTCAAATACCAGGTGAACAATGTAGTCTTCGGGGTACTGCAAGTCTGTGTCTTTGCTGTTGCTTTGCTGCACGCTTGAGTGCTCGGTGGCGGGTACCGATGCTTTTTTGTGGTGGGGGTGGGGGGGGAACTCGTTGCTTCGCTGCGGCTTATGCGTGGGAGGGAGGGGAGCTGGGGGGGGTCTTCGGGGGTTCCAACATTTAACTGTCATTCATTCTTTGGGGCGCTCCTCTGTTTTTCGTGGATGTTTGCGAAGGAAAAGCATTTTTTTAGATTATGAGAACATTCAGTCCTCGTTTATTGTCATTTAGAAATGCATACATGCATTAAGAAATGATACAATGTTTCTCCGGAGTGATATCACAGAAAACAGGACAAACCAAAGACTAACACTGACAGAACCACATAATTGTAACATATAGTTACAGCAGTGCAAAGCAATACCATAATTTGATGAAGAACAAACCATGGGCACGGTAAAAAAAAGTCTCAAAGTCCCCGAGTCGATCGACTCCCGAGTCCCCGATAGCAGGCGGCAAAAGGGAGAAACTCCCTGCCATAAACCTCCAGGCACTGACAACTTGCCGATGCCTTGGAAGCAGCCGACCGCAGCCGACACCGAGTCCGTCCGTCCGAAAACTTCAAACCTCCTCCAGCCCCTCCAATGCAGCCTCCCGAGCGCTATCCTCTGCCAAGCGCCTTCGACCTCACCCTGGCCGCTGAAACACGCAAAGCCGAGGATTTTGGGGCCTTCTGCTCCGGAGATTCCGGTTACCACACAGTAGCAGCGACAGCGAAGCGGGCATTTCAGAAGTTTTCCAGATGTTCCTCCGCGCTCTCACGTCCGTCTCCATCAAATCAGAATTGTGCACGGTCCCCTACTTGACAGATTACAGATATCGTTCACCGGAGAGGCCGCGCACGCTGTCGTCGCGTCGCCATCTTCTCCTCCTCCCCCTTTCAGGATGTGTATTGTATCTATTTCTCCGACGTTAAATTGTACCTTGGAAACCTTTGAAAAGAGATACAAAGAGACCCCTTCACTTCCTTGACAGATCCGCTATCCATTGATATAACATTACCAAACGACCGGAAAGGTAAATGAAAATTGACTTACGAGAAGAAGCAGAGTAAAGAAATGACACCATGAGGGAACTGTGGATGTTGGAATTCCCCTGGCCCGGCAAGTGACAGGAAGCCTGAGCAACGTTACGGAATAAGTTTGCAAACTCGCAAACCGTTTGGGGGAAAGGATCGCAGTCGCCTGAGATGGTAAAGTATCTGCGAGATTTCTTTCTGATTGAGGAGGGGAAGAGACAGGAGGCTATTTTCATTAACTAACAGGATAGATTTGTCCTGAGAGCAGCCCTCTTCTTCTAACCACCACTCCGACCAAATCTATCGTGGTCTGTCTGCTTTCACGACGGATCTACGAGCTCAGAGACCCAGGCTGATTTGGAAAGCCACAGGGCAGTCGCAAGAAGTGCTCCCATTTAGCTGAGGCTGTAACCGAGCAGTTGTTGTTGCCGCTGAGGTAAAATTGGAAGTGTGCACAGTGCAAGTCAATGGCCTTGTACATGGACTTCTGTCACATGAAAATCTCACCACCAGCTTACTGATTCCTCAGCAGTGCATGCAGTACTATCGTGTACAACGCTGAGCCAAAGTCTTATGCACGTAGCCAGGGTGCCTAAGACTTTTGCACAGTACTGCAGTGATTTCAGGTACTTCCGCAAGAAAGAAAAAACAAATTTCATGACGTATGTGAGTGATGATAAACCTGATTCTGATACGGGTCTCGCTTGTGGATGAGAAAGTGGGAAGTGGGGCAGGGAGAGGGGAATCATGGTTGGGGAAAGGGGAAGGGAGAGGGGAATCATGGTTGGGGAAAGGGGAAGGGAGAGGGGAATCATGGTTGGGGAAAGGGGAAGGGAGACGGGAATCATGGTTGGGAAAAGGGGAAGGGAGAGGGGGAATCATGGTTGGGAAAAGGGAAAGGGAGAGGGGAATCATGGTTGGGAACAGGGGAAGGGGGGAATCATGGTTAGGAAAAGGGGAAGGGAGAGGGGGAATCATAGTTGGGAAAAGGGGAAGGGAGAGGGGAATCATAGTTGGGAAAAGGGGAAGGGAGAGGGGAATCATGGTTGGAAAAAGGGGAAGGGAGAGGGGAATCATGGTTGGGAAAAGGGGAAGGGAGAGGGGAATCATGGTTGGGAAAAGGGGAAGGGAGAGGGGAATCATGGTTGCGAAAAGGGGAAGGGAGAGGGGAATCATGGTTGGGAAAAGGGGAAGGGAGAGGGGGAATCATGGTTGGGAAAAGGGGAAGGGAGAGGGGGAATCATGGTTGGGAAAAGGGGAAGGGAGAGGGGAATCATGGTTGGGAAAAGAGGAAGGGAGAGGGGAATAATGGTTGGGAAAAGGGGAAGGGAGAGGGGGATCATGGTTGGGAAAAGGGGAAGGGAGAGGGGGAATCATGGTTGGGAAAAGGGGAAGGGAGAGGGGGAATCGTGGTTGGGAAAAGGGGAAGGGAGAGGGGGAGTCGTAGTTGGGAAAAGGTAATTCTGAAAGAGGACTGTCCAGGGATCCGATGGGCTGAATAGCCTAATCCTGCTCTTCTGTCTTATCAGGGAATGATGAGTTTACAGGTGTGTGTGGGACTAATCTCTCTCTCTCTCTCCTCCTTCTCTCTGTCTCTCTCTCATTCTCTCCCTCTCTCTCTCTCTGTCTCTCTCTCTCACACACTCTCACTCTCTCTCTCTGTCCCTCCTCTCTCTCTCCCTCTCTCTGTCTCTTTCTCTCTATCAAACACACTCTCTCTCTCTCTTGCACTCTCATTCTCTCTCTCCCTCTCTCTCTCTCACACACACACACTCTCTCACTCTTTCGCTCATTCTCTCTCTCTCTCACTCACTCTCTCTCTCCAGCCACCCCAGTGCCTGAGCCTCACCCTCCCTCTCTGCAGCTTGTCTGCATATTCCCCACCTATGAGACCATAAGGCACGGGGGGGGGGGGGGCAGAATCGGGCCATTCGGCCCATCGATCCTGCTCTGCTATCCCATCGTGGCCGATTTATCATCCCTCTCAACACCCATCCTCCTGCCCCCTCCCCATACCCCGACGAATCAAGAACCTATCAACTTCTGCTTCAAATACACCCAGTGACTCGGCCTCCACAGCCGCCCGTGGCTGTGAATTCCACAGATTCACCGCCCTCTGGTGAAAGAAATTCCTCCTCGTCTCCGTTCTCATGCGGGGGGTTATTAATCATTTAATGCCATGGACGCCTTTGGTGAATCTGGTGGGCACCTTCTCAGGGTAATGGATTTAAATACCGTATATAAATTAATGTTCATATCTTTACTGTTATGCTGTATGTATCTCATTTTGGCAGTTCTGTGAGAGCTGCTTGTTTTCAGCCTGTTTGGGTAACTGTTGAAGATAAGAGATGAGGAGAATTGTCTGCCATCCAATCTAATGGTGGGGGGGGGGGTGAATTTCTCTGGTGAGGGACACTAAGTTGGGGCTTGCGGCTTTGGTTCGAGAGATGAAGAGGGAAGGTGCCAGAGAGAAGAGGCTGTAGGATTCGACCTGGAGCGAGACCGTGATTCGACGAAGCCCGGGATGAGATCAATTGAGGATCGTTGACTTGGGGAAGCCGTGAGCTCCAACTTGAACACATTAGGGTCTTTCATGAAAATGGACCCTTCTCTTTTTTTTGTTCTTTTCTTTACTAATAAATAGTAACAGAACCATAAATAGTTAAATAGTAATATGTAAATTATGCCAGGAAATAAGTCCAGGACCAGCCTATTGGCTCAGGGTGTCTGACCCTCCAAGGGAGGAGTTGTAAAGTTTGATGGCCACAGGCAGGAATGACTTCCTATGACGCTCTGTGCTGCATCTCGGTGGAATGAGTCTCTGGCTGAATGTACTCCTGTGCCCAACCAGTACATTATGTAGTGGATGGGAGACATTGTCCAAGATGGCATGCAACTTGGACAGCATCCTCTTTTCAGACACCACCGTCAGAGAGTTCAGTTCCATCCCCACAACATCACTGGCCTTACGAATGAGTTTGTTGATTCTGTTGGTGTCTGCTACCCTCAGCCTGCTGCCCCAGCACACAACAGCAAACATGATCACACTGGCCACCAGAGACTCGTAGAACATCCTCAGCATCGTCCGGCAGATGTTAAAGGACCTCAGTCTCATCAGGAAATAGAGACGGCTCTGACCCTTCTTGTAGACAGCCTGAGTGTTCTTTGACCAGTCCAGTTTATTGTCAATTCGTATCCCCAGGTATTTGTAATCCTCCACCATGTCCACATTGACCCCCTGGATGGAAACAGGGGTCACCGTTACCTTAGCTCTCCTCAGGTCCACCACCAGCTCTTGGTCTTTTTCACATTAAGCTGCAGATAATTCTGCTCACACCGTGTGACAAAGTTTCCTACCGTAGCCCTGTACTCAGCCTCATCTCCCTTGCTGATGCTTCCAACTATGGCAGAGTCACCCGAAAACTTCTGAAGATGACAAGACTCTGTGCGGTAGTTGAAGTCCGAGGTGTAAGTGGTGAAGAGAAAGGGAGACAAGACAGTCCCCTGTGGAGCCGGAGGTCAATCCCATATGTTTGGCGGGGGAGGGGGGGGGGGATGCTCCGTGCGGTAGTTCCTCCATTATAGCAAAGATTTTCCTCGATTTCAGGCGGTTGGAGACTGGCGCATGATGGTGTAGTGGGCGATAACTGTTTCGACATTAAATAGATCTCACAGCCCAGGCACGGCAGACACACCATTCCCCGTTTATTAAAGAGTTATTTCAAACTAATAATTAAAGTGGAATCCTTTTTACCACAACCCCTCCTCTCCTCTCCCGGGTCACGGACCCTCCTTCCCGGTAAGCCAAGCCCTTTCCTTCGGGGATGGCAGCTCCACACCAGCCAGCCACGCCGGCTCCGGGAGGGGCAGCGCAAGGGCGACAGAAATCAGCCGGCCACTGCCCCGAGTGGCCTTCCGGGGGAAAGTAAGACCCGCAGAACCGGGGCTCCCCCGCCTGCCGGTCCTCCACGGCCGCTGCCGCGCCAGCAGCCGAAGAGGAGCATAGCGGGTTCCAGCCTACACCCGCGCCCGCCCCGGGTGGGACCGGGGGGCCGCGGTGCCCCAGCCGCCGGCGGGCGGGGTCCTCGTAGTCCAGCATGTAGCTCGTCTTCGGGGCCGCTTTGGTGTGGGGAGGGTTCAGCTCCGGTTGGTGCCCGGGGTAGATGTGAGGCTCGTCCTTAAACACTGAGGAGAGAAATTGTCAACGCGGCAATGAATTGAATTGACTTTAGTCCTTACATCCCTCACATACACCAGGAGTAAAAATCTTTACGTTACGTCTCCAAGTGTGCAATGTGCAAATATAGTAATTTATAATAACTAGTATGTACAACCGGACAGTCAATATAACATAGAAATACAATTGTATCAGCGTGAATTAATCAGTCTGATGGCCCGGTGGAAGAAGCTGTCCCGGAGCCTGTTGGTCCTGGCTTTTATGCTGCGGTACCGTTTCAATAGAGAATAGGTGCAGGAGTAGGCCATTCGGCCCTTCGAGCCAGCACCGCCATTCACTGTGATCATGGCTGATCATCCACAATCAGTATCCAGTTCCTGCCTTATCTTTAAGAGCTATCTTTAAGAGCTCTATCCATCTTTTTCTTGAAGGCATCCAGAAACTTGGCCTCCACTGCCTTCTGAGGCAGAGCATTCCACAGAACCACAACCCTCTGTGTGAAAAAGTTTTTCCTCAACTCCGTTCTAAATGGTCTACCCCTTATTCTTAAACTGCGGTCTCTGGTTCTGGACACACCCATCAGCGGGAACATGCTTCTTGCCCCCAGCGTGTCCAATCCCTTAATAATCTGATATGTTTCAATATGATCCCCTCTCAACCTTCTAAATTCCAGAGTAAACAAGCCCAGTCACTCCAATCTTTCGACATATGACAGTCCCGCCATCCCAGGAATTAACCTTGTGAACCTACGCTGCATTTCTTCCCCCGCAGAGTCCAGAGACCTCGTATGGAGGGGTGGAGGGGGTGCGGCTCACTCTCGAGGGGAATCTACTGGCAGGCTTGCCCCCGGGCTTGGCCGTAGAACCCTAGAACATTACAGTACAGAAACAGGTCTTTTGGCCCTTCTTGGCTGTGCCGAACCATTTTCTGCCTAGTCCCATTGACCTGCACCTGGACCATATCCCTCCATACACCTCTCATCCATGTACCTGTCCAAGTTTTTCTTAAAAGAACCCGCATTTACCACTTCATCTGGCAGCTCATTCCATACTCCCACCACTCTCTGTGTGAAGAAGCCCCCCCGCTAATGTTCCCTTTAAACTTTTCCTCCCTCAGCCTTAACCCATGTCCTCTGGTTTTTTTCTCCCCTAGCCTCAGTGGAAAAAGCCTGCTTGCATTCATTCTATCTATACCCATCATAATTTTATATACCTCTATCAAATCTCCCCTCATTCTTCTATGCTCCAGGGAATAAAGTCCTAAACTATTCAACCTTTCTCTGTAACTCAGTTTCTCAAGTCCCAGCAACATCCTTGTAAACCTTCTCTGCACTCTTTCAACCTTATTAATATCCTTCCTGTAATTTGGTGACCAAAACTGAACACAATACTCCAGATTCGGCCTCACCAATGCCTTATACAACCTCATCATAATATTCCAGCTCTTATACTCTATACTTTGATTAATAAAGGCCAATGTACCAAAAGCTCTCTTTACGACCCTATCTACCTGTGACAACACTTAGAGGGAATTTTTTTTTTAGATTAGAATTTTCTTAGATTATGAGGACACGTAGTCCTCTTTTATTGTCATTTAGTAATGCATGCATTAAGAAATGATACAATATTCCTCCGGTGTGATATCACAAAAACACAGGACAGACCAAGACAGAAAAACTAACAAAACCACATAATTATAACACATAGTTACAACAGTGCAACAATACCATAACTTGATGAAGAACAGGCCACGGGCACAGTAAAAAGTTCAAAGTCTCTCAAATGTCCCACATCTCACGCAGACGGGAGAAGGAAGAAAACTCTCCCTGCCATGCCCGGCCACAGTCCGACTCTGAGTCATCCGAAAACTTCGAGCTCTAATCAGCCCTCCGACACCGAATACCGAACGTCTCTATCCGAACACTTCGACCTCAGCCTCGGTCGCCAGCAGCAGGCAAAGGCCGGGGATTTTGGGATCTCCCTTCCGGAAGATTCTGGATCACACAGTAACAACAGCAGTGAACCAGGAATGTCAAAAATTTCTCCAGACGTTCCTCTGCTTCTCACGTCCGTCTTCATCAAGTCAGAATTGTCTATTTAACAGATACGATATCATTTCACCGGAGAGCTGCGCACTCTGTGTTGCGCTGCCATCTTCTCCTCCCGCCATTTGTATTCCCAGATCCCTCTGTTCTACTGCACTCCTCGGTGCCTTACCGTTTACCTTGTATGTTCTAACTTGGTTTGTCCGTCCACGTTGGCCAGTCATGGGTCCAGGCCGCGGGGCAGACCAGGACTCTGCCTGGCCCTCTTCCAGGGGTGCGTTCGTGCCCGAGTGTCCTGAGAGGGGGGAGCATGCGTTCACTATGGGTGCCGTGGGGGGGGGGGTTGGATTCTGGGAAAGGTGGCACCTTCCCCCTCCCCCGGGGATTGAGTGTTTTTATCCAGTCGTGACCATCTTTTAATTTGAAGTTGCTAACCGTCTTGGAAATCCTCGATGGTTCTGCGTGAATGAACTCCTGTGGTTTTTGCAAAACTGGAGGTTATGAGAGGGACAGGGAATGGACCGGGGAGGGGAATTAACCGGGTTCATCCTCAGGGTGCTGAGTCAGACCCTCACCCGTGACGTAGAATTCCACGATTCTGTTGCCCGGGGTGGGGGGGGGGGTCCAGGGGAAATCTGGGATCAGAATCGGAATGGGAATCAGGTTTAAGATCACCCGCATACGTCGTGGAATTCGCCGTTTCATGGCAGCTTGCGTTACAATACATCCTAAAGATAAAAACTATAAATTACAATTAGAAATATATAAAATTAAATTAAATAGTAAACACAAGAAATTCAGAGCAACACACACACACACACACACACACACACAAACTGCTGGAGGAACTCAGCAGGCCAGGCAGCATCTATGAAGAGGAATAAACCATATAACCATATAACAATTACAGCACAGGAACAGGCCATCCCAGCCCTTCTAGTCCGTGCCGAACTCTTACTCTCACCTAGTCCCACCGACCTGCACTCAGCCCATAACCCTCCATTCCCTTCCTGTCCATATAGCTGTCCAGTTTGACTTTAAACGACAACATGCTGGAAATTCAGAGCGTGTGTGTGTGTGTGTGTGTATAATCTCTCTCACTCTGACTCTCTCTCACTCTCTCTCTCTCACTCCGTCTCTCACACACACACAATGCTGGAGGAACTCAGCAGGTCAGGCAGCGTCTATGGAGAGGAATATACACAAGAGATTCTGCAGATGCTGGAAACCCAGAGACAGACAGACAGACACACACACACACACACACACACACACACAAAATGCTGAAGAAACTCAGCAGGTCAGGCAGCATCTATGGAGAGGAATAAACCATATAACCATATAACAATTACAGCACAGAAACAGGCCATCTCGGCCCTTCTAGTCCGTGCCGAACTCTTACTCCCACCTAGTCCCACCGACCTGCACTCAGCCCATAACCCTCCATTCCTTTCCTGTCCATATATCTAACCAATTTAACTTTAAATGACAACATCGAACCTGCCTCAACCACTTCTGCTGAAAGCTCGTTCCACACAGCTACCACTCTCTGAGTAAAGAAGTTCCCCCTCATGTTACCCCTAAACTTTTGCCCTTTAACTCTCAACTCATGTCCTCTTGTTTGAATCTCCCCCACTCTCAATGGAAAAAGCCTATCCATGTCAACTCTATCAATCCCCCTCATAATTTTAAACACCTCTATCAGGTCCCCCCTCAACCTTCTACGCTCCAAAGAATAAAGACCCAACTTGTTCAACCTTTCTCTGTAACTTAGGTGATGAAACCCAGGTAACATTCTAGTAAATCTTCTCTGTACTCTCTCTATTTTAAACACAAGAGATTCTGCAGATGCTGGAAATCCAGAGCAACACACACACATACAAAATGCTAGAGGAACTCAGCAGGTCAGGTAGCATCTCTGGAAATGAATAAACAGTCGACATTTCGGGTCGAGGCCCCCCCCCCTCAGGACTTCAGTCGTGCAAAAGGAGAGGAAAAGCAGTGAGGTAGTGTTTATGGGTTCAATGTCCATTCAGAAATCGGATGGTGGAGGGGAAGAAGCTGTTCCTGAATCGTTGAGTGTGTGCCTTCAGGCTGCTGTACCTCCTCCCTGATGGTAACAGTGAGAAGAGGGCGTCAGACGAGGGATTTGGCCGTTATTTAATTTTAATTTTGCTTTATTTGGAGATACAGCCCTTTCCAGCAACCCCACAACAAACCCAATTAACCGTATGCTAACGACGGGACAATTTGCAATGAAGAGGCACGCCTTGGGACTCCGTGTGAGGAAACCCACGAGGTCACGGGGAGAGCGTACAAACTCCTTACGGACTGCGGCAGGGATTGAACTGGGGTTACTGGCGCTGAAATAGCATTTCGCTAACAGCTACCTTGCCGCGCTTGGTCCCGACCATTGGAATAAAAATTACCTGGGAAAAGGAGGTGAACTTTGAATTGATTTCTGTCGAATAATGAGTCAACCTACAGGGAAGAAGTCATCTCTCTGACACAGTGGTGTCAAGAAAACAACCTCTCCCTCAATGTCGCAAAAACAAAGGAGCTGGTTGTGGATTACAGGAGGAATGGAGAGAGGCTAACCCCTATCGACGTCAATGGATCTGGGGTTGAGAGGGTGGACAGCTTTAAGTTCCTCGGCATCCACATCACCGAGGGCCTCACGTGGTCTGTACATACCCGCTGTGTGGTGAGAAAAGCACAACAGCACCTCTTTCACCTCAGACAGTTGAAGAAGTTTGGTGTGGGCCCCCCAGATCCTAAGAACTTTCTACAGGGACACAATTGAGAGCATCCTGACTGGCTGCATCACTGCCTGGTACGGGAACTGTACCTCCCTCAGTCGCAGGACTCTGCAGAGAGTGGTGTGGACAGCCCAGCGCTTCTGTAGTTGTGAACTTCCCACTGTTCAGGACATTTACAGAGACAGGTGTGTAAAAAGGGTCCGAAGGATCATTGGGGACCCGAGTCACCCCAACCACAAACTGTTCCAGCTGTCCCATCCGGGAAAGAAAGAAGAAATCTAATGACATGTTGGCCTTCATAACAAGGAGAATTGAGTATAAGAGCAAAGAGGTCCTTCTGCAGCTGTACAGGACCCTGGTGAGACCACACCCGGAGTATTGTGTGCAGTTTTGGTCTCCAAATTTGAGGAAGGACATTCTTGCTATTGAGGGAGTGCAGTGTAGGTTCACAAGGTTAATTCCCGGGATGGCGGGACTGTCATGTGGTGAAAGATTGGAGCGACTGGGCTTGTATACTTTGGAATTTAGAAGGCTGAGAGGGGATCTTATTGAAACATATAAGATTATTAAGGGATTGGACACGCTGCAGGCAGGAAGCATGTTCCCGCTGAATGGTGAGTCCAGAACCAGAGGCCACAGTTTAAGAATAAGGGGTAGGCCATTTAGAACGGATTTGAGGAAAGACTTTTTCACCCAGAGAGTGGTGGATATATGGAATGCTCTGCCCCAGAAGGCAGTGGAGGCCAAGTCTCTGGATGCTTTCAAGAAAGAGATGGATAGAGCTCTTAAAGATGGCAGAATCAAAGGTTATGGGGATAAGGCAGAAACTGGATACTGATTGTGGATGATCAGCCATGATCACAGTGAATGGCGGTGCTGGCTCGAAGGGCTGAATGGCCTACTCCTACACCTATTGTCTATTGAAATCAGAACTAGAATCAGATTTAATATCACTGGCACATGCAGTGAAATCGTTTTGTGGCAGCAGTAAAATTGCAATACATAATAATAAATATAAATAAATAGCAATAAATAATGAGAACATGAGATAAAGAGTCCTTGAAGTGGGAACATCTCAATGGGACGGGCAAGTGAATGTAGTTACCCCCTTTTGTTCAAGAGCCCGATGATTGAGGGTTAGTAACTGCCCCTGAACCTGGTGGTGGGGGTTCTGAGGGTCCTGTACCTCCTTCCTGATGGCTGAGGGGTAATAACTGTCCCTGAACCTGGTGGTGTGGGTCCTGAGGCTCCTGTATCTCCTTCCTGATGGCTGAGGGGTAATAACTGTCCCTGACCCTGGTGGTGCGGGTCCTGAGACTCCTGTACCTCCTTCCTGATGGCTGAGGGGTAATAACTGTCCCTGAACCTGGTGGTGGGGGTTCTGAGACTCCTGTACCTCCTTCCTGATGGTTGAAGGGTAATAACTGTTCCTGAACCTGGTGGTGTGGGTCCTGAGGCTCCTGTATCTCCTTCCTGATGGTTGAGGGGTAATAACTGTTCCTGAACCTGGTGGCGTGGGTCCTGAGGCTCCTGTACCTCCTTCCTGATGGTTGAGGGGGTAATAACTGTCCCTGAACCTGGTGGTGTGGGTCCTGAGGCTCCTGTACCTCCTTCCTGATGGCTGAGGGGTAATAACTGTTCCTGAACCTGGTGGTGTGGGTCCTGAGGCTCCTGTACCTCCTTCCTGATGGCTGAGGGGTAATAACTGTTCCTGAACCTGGTGGTGTGGGTCCTGAGGCTCCTGTCCCTCCTTCCTGATGGTTATGGGGTAATAACTGTCCCTGAACCTGGTGGTGTGGGTCCTGAGGCTCCTGTACCTCCTTCCTGATGGTTGAGGGGTAATAACTGTCCCTGAACCTGGTGGTGTGGGTCCTGAGGCTCCTGTACCTCCTTCCTGATGGTTATGGGGTAATAACTGTCCCTGAACCTGGTGGTGTGGGTCCTGAGGCTCCTGTACCTTCACCCTGATGGTTGAGGGGTATTAACTGTTCCTGAACCTGGTGGTGGGGGTTCTGAGGGTCCTGTACCTCCTTCCTGATGGCTGAGGGGTAATAACTGTCCCTGAACCTGGTGGTGTGGGTCCTGAGGCTCCTGTACCTCTTTCCTGATGGTTGAGGGGTAATAACTGTCCCTGAACCTGGTGGTGTGGGTCCTGAGGCTCCTGTACCTTCACCCTGATGGTTGAGGGGTAATAACTGTTCCTGAACCCGGTGGTGTGGGACCTGAGGCTCCTGTCCCTCCTTCCTGATGGTTGAGGGGTAATAACTGTTCCTGAACCTGGTGGTGTGGGTCCTGAGGCTCCTGTACCTCCTTCCTGATGGCTGAGGGGTAATAACTGTTCCTGAACCTGGTGGTGTGGGACCTGAGGCTCCTGTCCCTCCTTCCTGATGGTTGAGGGGTAATAACTGTTCCTGAACCTGGTGGTGTGGGTCCTGAGGCTCCTGTACCTCCTTCCTGATGCTTGAGGGGTAATAACTGTCCCTGAACCTGGTGGTGTGGGTCCTGAGGCTCCTGTCCCTCCTTCCTGATGGTTGAGGGGTAATAACTGTTCCTGAACCTGGTGGTGTGATTCCTGAGGCTCTTGTACCTCCTTCCTGATGGTTGAGGGGTAATAACTGTTCCTGAACCTGGTGGTGAGGGTCCTGAGGCTCCTGTACCTCCTTCCTGATGGCTGAGGGGTAATAACTGTTCCTGAACCTGGTGGTGTGGGACCTGAGGCTCCTGTCCCTCCTTCCTGATGGTTGAGGGGTAATAACTGTTCCTGAACCTGGTGGTGTGGGTCCTGAGGCTCCTGTACCTCCTTCCTGATGGTTGAGGGGTAATAACTGTCCCGGAACCCGGTGGTGTGGGACCTGAGGCTCCTGTACCTCCTTCCTGATGGCTGAGGGGTGATAATTGTCCCTGAACCTGGTGGTGTGGGTCCTGAGGCTCCTGTACCTCCTTCCTGATGCTTGAGGGGTAATAACTGTCCCTGAACCTGGTGGTGTGGGTTCTGAGGCTCCTGTCCCTCCTTCCTGATGGTTGAGGGGTAATAACTGTTCCTGAACCTGGTGGTGTGGGTCCTGAGGCTCCTGTACCTCCTTCCTGATGGTTGAGGGGTAATAACTGTTCCTGAACCTGGTGGTGAGGGTCCTGAGGCTCCTGTACCTCCTTCCTGATGGCTGAGGGGTAATAACTGTTCCTGAACCTGGTGGTGTGGGACCTGAGGCTCCTGTCCCTCCTTCCTGATGCTTGAGGGGTAATAACTGTTCCTGAACCTGGTGGTGTGGGTCCTGAGGCTCCTGTACCTCCTTCCTGATGCTTGAGGGGTAATAACTGTTCCTGAACCTGGTGGTGTGGGTCCTGAGGCTCCTGTACATCCTTCCTGATGGTTGAGGGGTAATAACTGTCCCTGAACCTGGTGGTGTGGGTCCTGAGGCTCCTGTACCTCCTTCCTGATGGTTGAGGGGTAATAACTGTTCCTGAACCTGGTGGTGAGGGTCCTGAGGCTCCTGTACCTCCTTCCTGATGGCTGAGGGGTAATAACTGTTCCTGAACCTGGTGGTGTGGGACCTGAGGCTCCTGTCCCTCCTTCCTGATGGTTGAGGGGTAATAACTGTCCCGGAACCCGGTGGTGTGGGTCCTGAGGCTCCTGTACCTCCTTCCTGATGGTTGAGGGGTAATAACTGTCCCTGAACCTGGTGGTGTGGGACCTGAGGCTCCTGTACCTCCTTTCTGATGGCTGAGGGGTAATAACTGTTCCTGAACCTGGTGGTGTGGGTCCTGTGGCTGCTGTACCTCCTTCCTGATGGTTGAGGGGTAATAACTGTCCCTGAACCTGGTGGTGTGGGTCCTGAGGCTCCTGTACCTCCTTCCTGATGGTTGAGGGGTAATAACTGTCCCTGAACCTGGTGGTGTGGGACCTGAGGCTCCTGTACCTCCTTCCTGATAGTTCAGGGATAATAACTGTTCCTGAAACTGGTGGTGTGGGTCCTGAGGCTCCCGTACCTCCTTCCTGATGGTTGAGGGGTAATAACTGTCCCTGAACCTGGTGGTGTGGCTCCTGAGGCTCCTGTACCTCCTTCCTGATGGTTGAGGGGTAATAACTGTTCCTGAACCTGGTGGTGTGGGACCTGAGGCTTCCTGATGGCAGTATGTCCTGGGCAGTGGGCGATCTCTGACAATGGATGCTTCTTTCCTGCATCAGTGTTTCATGTAGATGCACCTGCTGGTTGGGAAGGTTGTACTGGGCCGAATCCACTGCCTTTTGTGGAATTTTCCATTCGAGGGCATTGGTGTTTCCGTACCAGGCTGTGATGCAGCCGGTCAATACACCCTCCACCACACATCCAGAGAGAATTGTCAAAGTTTTAGAAGTCGTGCTGAATCTCCACAAACTCCTAAGGAACTTACGTGGCTGCCTGTGAGGCTTTTTTTTAAATGTCCTCAAGAGTTTTTAAATGTCTACCATCTCCCCTTGGTAGCATGTTTCCACGCACCCAGCACGCCCGTGTAAAAAAAACTCAAGTCCGACATCCCGCCCCCTCCCCGTCCTTTCCTCCAATCATCATGAATTATGCCGCTTTCTATTTCCCATTTCTGTCGGGGGGGGGTTGGGGGCGGGAGTGGCAGAAAGTTTGAGCAGAGTTTACCAGCGAGAAAGCAGGTCAAATTCCAGAACTGTCCGTAGATCGGACGTTGAGAAGTCGGGAAAATCCCAGTCACGCGACAGTGTTACCGAGCACTGGGGGCTAACAAGGATCGGCTGTCACGGACCTTATCCCAGAGACACGAAAGAAGTGAGATCGGTTAGATTATGAGAACACTCAGTCCTCTTTTATTGTCATTTAGAAATGCATACATGCAATAAGAAATGATACAATGTTTCTCCGGAGTGATATCACAGAAAAACAGGACAAACCAAAGTCTAACACTGACAGAACCACATAATTATAACATACAGTTACAGCAGTGCAAAGCAATACCATAATTTGATGAAGAACAGACCATGGGCACGGTAAAAAAAAAGTCTCAAAGTCCCCGAGTCGATCGACTCCCGAGTCCCCGATAGCAGGCGGCAAAAGGGAGAAACTCCTTGCCATAAACCTCCAGGCACCGTCAACTTGCCGATGCCTTGGAAGCAGCCGACCACAGCCGACACTGAGTCCATCCGTCCGAAAACTTCGAGCCTCCGAGCAGCTTCTCAGATACAGCCTCCCGAGCGCCATCCTCTGCCAAGCGCCTTCGACCTCTCCCCGGCCGCTGAAACACGCAAAGCCGAGGATTTTGGGGCCTTCAGCTCCGGAGATTCCGGTTACCACACAATAGCAGCGGCAGCCAAGTGGGCATTTCAGAAGTTTTCCAGATGTTCCGCTGTGCTCTCACGTCCGTCTCCATCAAATCAGGATTGTGCACGGTCCCCTACTTGACAGATAACAGATATTCATCACCGGAGAGGCCGCACGCGCTGCCGTTGTGCCACCATCTGCTCCTCCTCGTGTTGACATGTTGGATTAAAATTTCTAAACCTTTGTTTTGGAACTGGAGGTACATAGAACAGTATAGCTTACGAGCAGACCCCTCGGCCCACAATGCTGTGCTGAACCAATTAAACGCAGGCAGATCTGCTCAACTGGAAAACAGCAAATGTCACTCATCGATCCAAGAAAAGGAACCCCAAACGTCAACCGTACTCTTTTCCATAGACGCTGCCTGACCTGCTGAGTTCCTCCAGCATTGTGTGTGTGTGTGTGTGTGTGTGTGTGTGTGTTGCTCTGGATTTCCAGCATCTGCAGAATCTCTTGTGTTTAAAATACAGAGAAGATTTACTAGAATGTTGCCTGGGTTTCATCACCTAAGTTACAGAGAAAGGTTGAACAAGTTGGGTCTTTATTCTTTGGATCGTAGAAGGTTGGGGGGGGACTTGGTAGAGGTGTTTAAAATTATGAGGGGGATTGATAGAGTTGATGTGGATAGGTTTTTTCCATTGAGAGTGGGGGAGATTCAAACAAGAGGACATGAGTTGAGAGTTAAAGGGCAAAAGTTTAGGGGTAACACGAGGGGGAATTTCTTTACTCAGAGAGTGGTAGCTGTGTGGAACGAGCTTCCAGCAGAAGTGGTTGAGGCAGGTTCGATGTTGTCGTTTAAGGTTAAATTGGACAGCTGTATGGACAGGAAAGGAATGGAGGGTTATGGGCTGAGTGCAGGTCGGTGGGACTAGGTGAGAGTAAGTGTTCGGCATGGGCCGAGATGGCCGAGATGGCCTGATTCCGTGCTGTAATTGTTATATGGTTATATGGTTTATTCCTCTCCATAGATGCTGCCTGGCCTGCTGAGTTCCTCCAGCACTTTGTGTGTGTGTGTGTGTGTGTGTGTGTGTGTGTGTGTGTGTGTGTGTGTGTGTGTTGCTCTGGATTTCCAGCATCTGCAGATTCTCTCGTGTTTAGGAGGAGACGGAAAGCAGGAAGGTGCACATTAGTTAGTCGAATGTCTGTCGAAGAGAAAGTGACTGAAGCATTTAATTAAAGGTAGTGTACTTGGGCAAAGTCAGGTCAATGGGCAAAGTCAACAGGAATCTGTGCTTGACCAACAAGCTCCAGCCCTGTGAAGAGATGCCCTGCACTGCTGGTGAAAGGAATCTGGGGAGTTACAATCATTTAGTTGTGGACAAGGAGCTGACGAGTGGAACCTTTTGCGGGAGAATGTGGAAATTAAGCATTAAGGCAGGAGAAAGAACAGAAAAACAAAGACCTACTAAATACAAGAGACACAAAAAGCTGAAGGAACTCAGCAGGCCATATAGACGTATTTCTTATATCTTAATTATTTATACTGTACATATAATATTTCTTATATATTTATATTTATTGTATTTTTTTATTATTAGTGATCTTTATCTTTTTTTTGTTTTAATAACAATTGTTTCATTCTCCTTTACACTTGTGTACCCAAAATGACATTCAACAATCTACAACAAAGTACCCAGGACATCTTCAGGGAGCGATGTCTCTGAAAGGCAGCGTCCATTATTAAGGACCTCCAGCACCCAGGGCATGTCCTTTTCTCACTGTAACCATCAGGTAGTAGGTACAGAAGCCTGAATGCACACACTCGGCGATTCAGGAACAGCTTCTTCTCCTCTGATTCCTAAACGGACATTGAAACCTTGGACACTACCTCGCTTTTTTAATACATATTATTTCTGATTTTTGCACGATTTTTAATCTATTCATTATATGTATACTGTAATTGATTTATTAATAATAATTATTATTTTTATTTACATTTTTTTCTTCTTCTGTATTATGTATTGCATTGAAATGCAATTAAGTTAACGAATTTCAAGGTGATAATAAAACCTGATTCTGACAATCTGGAATGCAAGGTTCAGTCACCTCCTCTGTGGCAGGATGGACTTGCAGGACAGGAGAAGGGAAACTGGTTTGTCTGGGATGCAGTCTGCTTGGGAGACCTGTCTATGCCTTCCCTCGAGCCCCAGGTAAGAACGAGACAGGTTTTGCTGGCACTTACCTTTGTGTCTTGTGTCTGCTTTGCCGTACGAATCCATGTATATTGTTCTGTAGACATATTCGTACTGCAAGGGGAGATATCAAGGTACGGTTAATGAGGACGCCAGGTAGCTTAGCGGTGAGCGGGGACACTACTACAGCTGGGGGCGCCGGAGTTCAGAGTTCAATTCCGACGTCCTCTGGAAGGAGTCTGTATGCCCCCCCACCCCCACCCCCCGTGACCACGTGGTTTTCTCCAGGTGTTCCAATTTCCCCCCACCCCCCGCACTCCGGTTCAAAGTGCATTCATTATCAGAGTAGGCAGGCGGTGTACAACCTCGTGATTCATCTACTTGTCGGCAGCCCCAAAGCAAAGAAACACCTCGGAACCCGTCTAACGAAACCACACCCCCCACAGAACAAGGCCCGTGTTTAAAAAAAGGGCAAATCGCGCAAACAGCAAAAAAAAGGCCATAACAAAACCACCCCCTTCCCCCCCACCACACGACAAGAGGGCAACTCACGCAAACAGCAAAAAAGGCCGTAACGAAACCACCCCTCTCCCCACCACACAAGATGTTTGTAAAAAAAAAGGGCAAATCATGCAAACAGTAAAAAAGGCCGTAACGAAACCAGCCCCTTCCCCCCCACCACACGATAAGATGTGTGTAAAAAAAAAAGGGCAAATCACGCAAACAGCAAAAAAAAAGAACCGGAATGGAAAGCAAATTACACCTCAGACCGCAAGAGTCCCGGACGTCAGCTTGTAGCTGCGAGCTGCCGAGGAGAGTGAAGCCCGACCAGGAGTTGGCCGGTAGGTTAACTGGCCGTTGTAAACCGTCCTGTGATTAGGGAAGGGGCAAACCGGCAGGCAGCTGGGGGGGGGGGGCGGAAGGGCCTGTTCCGTGCCCTCCCTCTAAGCAGATCAGGGTATATGTCAATGCTTCAAAGTTCGAAGGGAAGTCCTCGTCGAAGTCAGTGTCAGTCATCTTTCGCACAGCCCCCGGGATTCACTCTCCTGCCGGCATTCACAGAAGGACAAGGAAGCACATTGGGATCAACGAGGAAAAAAAATACACGGAAAGGCTGACAATTCTGGCGAATATTTAAAACAGTAGTTAACAATAATAACTAAACAATGCTGCGAACAGGAGCTGTGAGAAAGTAGGACCCGTGAGAAAGAAAGTGGATTATTCTTTCTTTGAAGACAGAGAGAGTTCCACAAGGTTGTCAGAGCAGGTGCTGGTAGTGGGGGTGGGGGGGGGGATTTATGTGTCGCTCAATGGCCCACCTATTTAACCCCAGCCTAATCACAGTGTCAAAATGTTCAGATATGGCCCAATTGTGTGTGTGTGGGGGGGGGGGGGGGAAGAGAGAGAGAGAGAGAGAGAGATAGAAAGAGAGAGAGATGTTTAGCTGCACACTTGAGTGCTCAGTTAGGGGCCGCCGATGATTTTTTGCTGGTGGGGGGGTGGGGTTCTTGCCTTACTGCTGCTTATGTGTGGGAGGGGGAGCTGGGGGGGGCTTTGGGGTTCTAACGTTTAACTGTCATTCATTCTTTGGAGGCACTCTGTTTGCGTGGATGTTTGCGAAGAAAAAGAATTTCTGGATGTATATTGTATACATTTCTCTGACATTAAATGCGCCTTTGAAAATCTTTGAGACAGAGAGATAGAGAGAGAGAGAGAGAGAGAGAGAGAGAGAGAGTGATAGAGAGGGAGAGAGAGGGACAGAGAATGATAGAGAGGGAGAGAGTGTGATAGAGAGCAAGTGATAGAGGGTGTGATAAAGAGAGTGATAGAGAGATGACTTTAATGACAGAGAAAATCTGCAGATACTGGAAATTCGAGCAACATGCACAAAATGCTGGAGGATCTCAGCATTTTTGTGTGTGTGTGTGTGTGTGTGTGTGTGTGTTTGTGTGTGTGTGTGTGTCTGTGTGTGTGTGTGTGTGTGTGTGTGTGTGTGTGTGTGTGTGTGTGTCTGTGTTTGTGTGTGTGTGTGTGTGTGTGTGTGTGTGTGTGTGTGTGTGTTGCTCTGACTTTAATGAGAACTGCTGCAGAATTTAAAGGGAAAGGAAGACAATGAACGCCACACCGACAGGGCCGTTAGCTCAAACTCTGGAACCGAAAGTTAAGTGCCAACACAGCAGCTGGAAGCAAGAAAAACTAAATACTGAACGAATTACCGCTCCTTCACAGCATCGATCGAAACGGTCCTCTTTCGTGGACAAGGGCGGGAGGTAAGCAGGCAGCGTAAATGTTGCTGTGCTTTTGGTCAAGTCTCGAGAAGGAAGGGGGTTAAGATACCACAACAGTGGAACACTAATTGTGCAGACTCACCACCGTGCTTCTCGAACCCGTTCAGCGCGTAGACCCCACAGAAGAGTCTGGTGGTTGTGACACACAGGGCAATTTACAATGACCAGTTAACCTCAGAACCAGCCGGTCTTTGGTCTGTGGGAGGACACGGGAGCACCCGGAGGCGAGCCCACACGCTCACAGACAGAATGTACAAGCGTCTTACAGCCAACGGCGGGAGAGATGTTCCCAATGGCGTGCGTCTCAAACATCCTCTGCAGAAACCAAGTCCAGCTCCCGGCCTTCACGTGTGGCTTGGCTACTTATCCCAAATGAACCGTTCCTACCGACGGGAGAAGGGGCAAAGGCGGGTTAGCGGCGCCTGAAAACCGTGGATCGTGATTTGCTGCAAGATCGTTCGGTTTAAGCTGAAAGGTTGTCCAACGGTTGGAAAGTGGGGGGGGGGGGGGGGGGGGTTTCCAATCGGATGTCCTTATTTAACCCAACACTATGGCTGTCTGCACCCCACCAGGCCCAGAGGCCAGACGCAGGGCCACCTTAGTGCGGGGCCCGACGAGTGGACTATCAGAGACAAGACCGAACCTCCCCCCCAGCCGTCCGTTCCCCCCACAAAGGGGAAGGGGGATTACCCCAAACTTCTGCACTGGCAACTGCCCCGATTTCAGCGGAGACAGAGGTCCGTGACAAAGGCCCTGCACCCCCGGCATTTTGCCCTGGGGCTTCCGCGGAGAAGCCGCTCCCCCGAATCCCCTCGCAAACCCCCGGGTACTGCTCCCGTAGGGAAACGCTCTGCGCCGGGACAGGAGCGGGCCGGGGTCGCACCTGAGTCGGCAGCGACTTCATTTTCCGAATTTCGCCCAGCCCGCTCCTCTCCTCGAACCAGTTGGTCACCAGAGTCCGCGGCCCGTAGCGATTCCCCCCGACGTCCGGCTCTCCCGGAGGGACGGGGCACATCGCGGCCCCCTGGACGAGAGACTGCCTGCCGGCCGCAGCCGCGGTAAACGGCTCCATAGCTGACCGATACCCGGGAACGGGACCGTGTACAGCTCACGGCCTGCGATCCCCCCCGGCTAACACATCACAGAGCGGGCAGTGTGACACTGACCCCCACCCCGGGGGACGTCTCTGCGCCCCGGGACGGGAAGCGGGGGGAGGGCTACAATTTGCTTGCTGACGCTCATCCGTGGGGCTTGGCACTGACGGAGTTAATCCGACAGCTGCCGGCATGGGGTCGACGGGCCGAATGTCCACCCCGCGGACCGCGACGATGTTACCACGTCGCAGAAGCTGCCCGGATGCGCGACATGTCAGGAACGAGGTGCTGCGTTAGATCACAAGAGGAAGGAGCAGAATTAGGCCACTCTGTCCATCGAATCTTCTCTGCCATTTCATCCCGGCCGATTTACTATCCCTCTCAATCCCATTCTCCTGCCTTCTCCCCGTCACCTTTGACACCAGGACAGATCAAGAAACCGCCAACTCCTGCTTCAAATATACCCAATGACTTGGCCTCTGCGGCTGACTGTGGCAATGAATTCCACAGATTCACCATCCTCTGTCTAAAGAAATTCCTCATCTCTGTTCTAAACAGACATCCCCCGATTCTGAGGCTGCTCCTAGACCCCTCCCCACTATAGGAAACATCCTCTCCACATCCACGCTATCTGCGCCCTCTGGTCCTAGACTCCCCCACTATAGGAAACATCCTCTCCACACCCACTCTATCTGTGTCCTCTGGTCCTAGACTCCCCCACTGTAGGAAACATCCTCTCCACATCCACTCTATCTGTGCCCTCTGGTCCTAGACTCCCCCACCACAGGAAACATTCTCTCCACATCCATTCTATCTGTGCCCTCTGGTCCTAGACTCCCCCACTATAGGAAACATCCTCTCCACACCCACTCTATCTGTGTCCTCTGGTCCTAGACTCCCCCACTACAGGAAACATCCTCTCCACATCCACTCTATCTGTGCCCTCTGGTCCTAGACTCCCCCACTATAGGAAACATCCTCTCCACATCCACTCTATCTGTGTCCTCTGGTTCTAGACTCCCCCACTATAGGAAACATTCTCTCCACATCCACTCTATCAGTGTCCTCTGTGTCCTCTGGTCCTAGATTCCCCCAGTATAGGAAACATCCTCTCCACACCCACTCTATCTGTGTCCTCTGGTCCTAGGCTCCCCCACCAGAGGAAACATCCCCTCCACATGCACTCTATCTGTGTCCTCTGGTCCTAGACTCCCCCACCAGAGGAAACATCCCCTCCAGATCCACTCTATCTGTGACCTCTGGTCCTAGACTCCCCCACCAGAGGAAACATCTTCTCCACATCCACTCTATCTGTGCCCTCTGGTCCTAGACTCCCCCACTATAGGAAACATCCTCTCCACACCCACTCTATCAGTGTCCTCTGGTCCTAGACTCCCCCACTATAGGAAACATCCTCTCCACACCCACTCTATCTGTGTCCTCTGGTCCTAGACTCCCCTACTATAGGAAACATCCTCTCCACACCCACTCTATCTGTGTCCTCTGGTCCTAGACTCTCCCACTGTAGGAAACATCCTCTCCACACCCACTCTATCTGTGCCCTCTGGTCCTAGACTCCCCCACTATAGGAAACATCCTCTCCACACCCACTCTATCTGTGTCCTCTGGTCCTAGACTCCCCCACTATAGGAAACATCCTCTCCACACCCACTCTATCTGTGTCCTCTGGTCCTAGACTCCCCCACTATAGGAAACATCCTCCCCACATCCACTCTATCTGTGTCCTCTGGTCCTAGACTCCCCCACTACAGGAAACATCCTCTTCACACCCACTCTATCTGTGCCCTCTGGACCTAGACTCCCCTACTATAGGAAACATCCTCTCCACACCCACTCTATCTGTGCCCTCTGGTCCTAGACTCTCCCACTATAGCAAACATCCTCTCCACATCCACTCTATCTGTGTCCTCTGGTTCTAGACTCCCCCACTATAGGAAACATTCTCTCCACATCCACTCTATCAGTGTCCTCTGTGTCCTCTGGTCCTAGATTCCCCCAGTATAGGAAACATCCTCTCCACACCCACTCTATCTGTGTCCTCAGGTCCTAGGCTCCCCCACCAGAGGAAACATCCCCTCCACACCCACTCTATCTGTGTCCTCTGGTCCTAGACTCCCCCACCAGAGGAAACATCCCCTCCAGATCCACTCTATCTGTGACCTCTGGTCCTAGACTCCCCCACCAGAGGAAACATCTTCTCCACATCCACTCTATCTGTGCCCTCTGGTCCTAGACTCCCCCACTATAGGAAACATCCTCTCCACACCCACTCTATCTGTGTCCTCTGGTCCTAGACTCCCCCACTATAGGAAACATCCTCTCCACACCCACTCTATCTGTGTCCTCTGGTCCTAGACTCCCCCACTATAGGAAACATCCTCCCCACATCCACTCTATCTGTGTCCTCTGGTCCTAGACTCCCCCACTACAGGAAACATCCTCTCCACACCCACTCTATCTGTGCCCTCTGGTCCTAGACTCCCCCACTGTAGGAAACATCCTCTCCACATCCACTCTATCTGTGTCCTCTGGTCCTAGACTCCCCCACTATAGTAAACATCCTCTCCACATCCACTCTATCTGTGTCCTCTGGTCCTAGACTCCCCTACTATAGGAAACATCCTCTCGACACCCACTCTATCTGTGTCCTCTGGTCCTAGACTCCCCCACTACAGTAAACATCCTCTCCACACCCACTCTATCTGTGTCCTCTGGTCCTAGACTCCCCCACTACAGGAAACATCCTCTCCACATCCACTCTATCTCAGCCTTTCAAGATGTGATAGGTTTCAATGAGATCCCCTCTCTCATTCATCTGAACTCCAGTGAGTTCAGGCCCAGGGGGAAAAAAACCCGAAAGGCTCCTTGAACGATAAGCTTTTCTTTCCCGGAATCATTTTTGTGAACCTCCTTTGAACCCTCTCCATTGCCCACACATCCTTTCTGAGATAAGGGGCTGGGAAACGGGAAACCTCTATTTTCCCCTTATTAGAGGGGGAGGGAGGGAGGGAGAGACACTGTGGTGTGTCGAATTACAGGGTGAATGAGTAGTCTTTGGGGTACTGCAAGTCTGTGTCTTTATTGATGCTTTGCTGCATGCTTGAGTGCTTGGGGGGAGCTGATACTTTTTTGCTGGCGTGGGGAGGGAGGCCATTGCTTTGCTCTGCTTGTGTGTGGGAGGGGGAGCTGGGGGGCTTTGGGTTTCTAACATTTAACTGTCATTCATTCTTTGGGGCACTCCTCTTTTTTTCCGGATGTTTGCGAAGAAAAAGAATTTCAGGATGTATATTGTATTCATTACTCTGACGTTAAATGTACCCATTGAAACTGCTCACTGGACTGCAAGACACCAGCCTTATAAAACATTGCCCTGACGGGAGTGTGAAACCATTTGTTTTTTTGTAAATTATACTGCATTTCTTTTGTCTGCAAGCAAATTAATGTCAAGCTAGTGTCTGGTATGTGGTAACAAGTTATAAACAGGTGAGACACACACACACACACACACACACACACAAAATGCTGGAGGAACTCAGCAGGTCAGACAGCATCTATGGAAAAGAGTAAACAGTCGACATCGGAGGTCATGACCCTTCTTCAGGACGAAGAAGAAAGGGGGAAGATGCCAGAATAAAAAGGTGGGGGTAACTAGAAGGTAACAGGTGAAGCCAGACAGGTAGGAAATGTAAAGGGCTGGAGAGGAAGGAATCGACAGGAGAGGAGAGTGGACCGTGGGAGAAAGGGAAGGAGGAGGGACACCAGGGGGAGGTGATGGGTGTGAAAGGTAAAGGGCTGGAGAGGAAGGAATCTGATCGGAGAGGAGAGTGGACCGTGGGAGAAAGGGAAGGAGGAGGGACACCAGGGGGAGGTGATGGGTGGGAAAGGTAAAGGGCTGGAGAGGAAGGAATCTGATCGGAGAGGAGAGTGGACCGTGGGAGAAAGGGAAGGAGGAGGGACACCAGGGGGAGGTGATGGGTGGGAAAGGTAAAGGGCTGGAGAGGAAGGAATCTGATCGGAGAGGAGAGTTGACCGTGGGAGAAAGGGAAGGAGGAGGGACACCAGGGAGAGGTGATAGACCGGTGAGAAAAGATAAGGGACCAGAGTGGGGAATAGAGAACAGAGGGGGGATTTTTTTTTACTGGAAGGAGAAATCGATGTTCACGCCATCAGGCTGGAGGCTACCCTGATGGAATATAAAGTGTTGCTCCTCCACCCTGAGAGTGGCCTCATCGTGGCACAGGAGCAGGCCACGAACCGACACGTCAGAACAGGAATGGGAATCAGAAATAAAATGGTCGGCCAGCGGGAGGCTCCACTCTCTTTGGCGGATGGAGTGGAGGCGCTCAAAGAAGCGGTCTCCTAACTTACGACGGGTCTCACCGACTTAGAAGAGGCTGCATCGAGTGTGCTGGACGCAATAGACGGCCCCAGCAGAGTCGCAGGTGAAGTGCTGCCTCACCGGGAAGGACTGTTTATGATTATGATTATGAGTCATCTTTTATTGTCATTTAGTAATGCATGCATGAAGAAATTATAAATATGTTTTTCCAGAATGATATCACAGAAACACATGACAAACCCACTTAAAAACTCACAAAAGCCACATAATTATAACATATAGTTACAACAGTGCAAAGCAATACCATAATTTGATAGAGAACAGACCATGGGCACGGTAAAAGTCTCAAAGTCTCTCGAAACTCCCATCATCTCACAGGGACGGTAGTAGGGAGAAACTCTCCCTGCCATGAGCCTCCAGCGCCGCAAACTTGCCAATGCAGCACCCTGGAAGCACCCGACCACAGTCCGACTCTGAGTCCGTCCGAAAACTCCGAGCCTCCGACCAGCCCTCCGACACCGAGCACCGAGCACCATCTCTGCCGAGTGCTTCGACCCCGGCCCCGGCAACAGGCAATAGGCAAAGCCGAGGACTTTGGGCCTTCCCCTCCGGAGATTCTCGATCGCACCGTAACAGCGGCAGCGAAGTGGGCATTTCAGAAGTTACTCCAGATGTTCCTCCGTGCTCTCACGTCCGTCTCCCTCAAATCAGGATTGTGCACGGCCCCCTTGTTTGGAGCCCTGAATGGAGGTGAGGGCGGAGGTGCAGCACTTTGCAGGGGTATGTACCGGCAGGGAGGATTAGTGGGGAGGGAAAAAATGGACAAGGGAACGTAATGTGGTAGGAGATTTACTCGTGTAATTGGACCCTCGATTTCCTCACCTGCAGACCCCAGTCAGTTCGGGTTGGCAACCATATCCCCTCCACGGTCTCCTTCAGCACGGGTGCCCCACAAGCTGAGCCCCCCTGTGACCGTGTGGGTAACCGCCCCTCCAGTGTCACAATTCAAGTTTGCAGACCCCAGCAGTGTGAGGTGATGCATCCTGGAAGGACAAACCAGAAGGCTGAGTACATGGTTAATGGCCGGTTTACTGAAAGAGTGTGGATGAACAGAGTTCAAATCCATACATCCCTCAAGGTCACTGCACAGGTTGATAAGATAGTTAAGAAGGCCTGTGGAATGCTAGGCCTCATTAATAGGGGGATTGAGTTGAAGAGTAGAGAGGTCATGTTGCACTCTACAAATCTCTGGTGAGACCACACAGAGAATATTGTGTTCAGTTCTGGTCACCTCATCATAGGAAGGACGTGGAAGCTATGGAGAGGGTGCAGAGGAGGTTTACCTGGATGTTGCCTGGATTGGAAAGCAAGTCTTATGAGGCAAGGTGAGCAGAGCTGGGACTTTTCTCTTTGGAGGGTAGAAGGGTGAGAGGGGAGACTTGATAGAGATTATGAGAGGCATAGACAGGGTGGATAGCCAGTACCTGTTTCCCAGGGCATGAACAGCAAACACCAGAGGGCGTAGGATCTACAAAGTTTAGGGGAGACATCAGGGGTAAGTTTTTTTTTACACAGAGGGTTGTGGGTGCCTGGAACGACTTGCCAGGGACGGTGGTGGAGGCTGAAACATTTAAGAGCCTCCTGGACGGGCACATGGATGAAAGAAAAACAGAGGGTTACGGGGTAGTGTGGGTTCAGTACGTTTTTTTTAAAAAGGAATACATGGGTCTGCACAACACGGAGAGCCGAAGGGCCTGTACTGTGCTGTAGTGTTCTAGTGTACAGCGCTGTGGCAGGCCGAATCAATGGGGGGGGTGATGTATCGTCGTGTCGGAGGGGAGGCTGAGTAGTGCCACCTCAACTTCTCGCCCAGTGACCGACGAGCTGGTGAAAGACTCCGGAAGGAGGAAGCCAGGGGTCTGTAGGGCAGTCCTCACCGAGGCTTCAGAGGTGGAGAGAGGGTCAGCCACGTCTGTTACGACTTCGTAGGACTTGTCCTTGTCCCAGCACGGCACAGCCTCCACTTCATCAACAGCGTGACATCTAAAACTTCGACAAACTTCTATAGACGTGTGGTGGAGAGAGTATTGACTGGCGGCATCACGGACTGGTATGGGGAACACTCATGCCTTTGAACAGAAAATCCTACAAAAATTTGGTGGACACGGCCCAGTCCGTCACTGGTGAAGCCCTCCCCACCACTGAGAACATCTACATGGAGTGCTGGCACAGGAAAGCAGCAGCCATCATCAGGCACCCCAACCACCCAGCCCAGCTCTCTTCTCACTGCTGCCATCAGGAAGGAGGTACAGGAGCCTCAAGACCCACACCACCAGGTTCAGGAACAGTTATTACCCCTCAACCATCAGGAAGGAGGTACAGGAGCCTCAGAACCCACACCACCAGGTTCAGGAACAGTTATTACTCCTCAACCATCAGGAAGGAGGTACCGGAGCCTCAGGACCCACAGCACCAGGTTCAGGAACAGTTATTACCCCCTCAACCATCAGGAAGGAGGTACAGGAGCCTCAGTACCCATACCACCCGGTTCAGGAACAGTTATCACCCCTCAACCATCAGGAAGGAGGTACAGGAGCCTCAGGACCCACACCACCAGGTTCAGGGACAGTTATTAACCATCAGGAAGGAGGTACAGGAGCCTCAGGACCCACACCACCAGGTTCAGGAACAGTTATTACCCCTCAACCATCAGGAAGGAGGTACAGGAGCCTCAGGTCCCACACTAGCAGGTTCAGGAACAGTTATTACCCCTCAACCATCAGGAAGGAGGTACAGGAGCCTCAGTACCCATACCACCTGGTTCAGGAACAGTTATTACCCCTCGACCATCAGGAAGGAGGTACAGGAGCCTCAGGTCCCACACCACCAGGTTCAGGAACAGTTATTACCCCTCAACCATCAGGAAGGAGGTACAGGAGCCTCAGGACCCACATCACCAGGTTCAGGAACATTTATTACCCTTCAACCATCAGGAAGGAGGTACAGGAGCCTCAGGTCCCACATCACCAGGTTCAGGGACAGTTATTACTCCTCAACCATCAGGAAGGAGGTACAGGAGCCTCAGGACCCACACCACCAGGTTCAGGGACAGTTATTACCCCTCAACCATCAGGAAGGAGGTACAGGAGCCTCAGTACCCACACCACCAGGTTCAGTAACAGTTATTACCCCTCAACCATCAGGAAGGAGGTACAGGAGCCTCAGGACCCACACCACCCGGTTCAGGAACAGTTATTACCCCTCGACCATCAGGAAGGATGTACAGGAGCCTCAGGACCCACACCACCAGGTTCAGGAACAGTTATTACCCCTCAACCAACAGATTCCTGAACCAGAGGGGATAACTTCACTCACCGCATCACTGAACTGTTCCCACAACCAATGGGCTCACTTTCAAGGACTCTTTATCTCTCTTTGTCAATATTTATTTATTATTATTATTATTATTTCCTTTTATCATTTGAATTTGCACAACTTGTTCTTTTTTTGCATGTTGGTTGTTTATCAACCCTGTTGGGTGTGGTCTTTCATTGATTCTATTAGGGTTCTTGGATTTACTGAGTATGCCTGCAAGAAAACGAATCTCTTGGTTGTATGTGGTGACATGGAGGTACTTTGATGATAAAGTTTCTTTAAACTTTGAACTCTTTGAACAAGCTTACTAAAGGCATTCAGCCCATCAGGATGATGCCAGCCCTCAATCCTTTTCCGCACTAATCTTAAACATGGGAGATTCTGCAGATGCTGGAAGTCCAGAGCAACACACACACACACACACAATGCTGGAGGAACTCAGCAGGTCAGGCAGCATCTATCGAGAGGAATAACAGTCGGCATCTATGGAAATGAATCTGGCACTCAACGTCAGTACGACGAAAGAGTTGATTGTGGACTTCAGGAAGGATAAGATGAAGGAACACATATCAATCCTGAGGGAGGGATCAGAAGTGGAGAAAGTGAGCAGCTTCAAGTTCCTGAATGTCAAGGTCTGTGAGAATCTCACCTGGTCCCAACATATCGATGAAGTTATAAGGAAGGCAAGACAGCGGCTATATATTCATTGGAATTTGAAGAGGTTTGGTTTGTCAACAAATACACTCACAAATTTCTATAGATGTACCGTGGAGAGCATTCTGACAGGCTGCATCACTGTCTGGTATGGAGGGGTTACTGCACAGGACTGAAAGAAGCTGCAGAAGGTTGTAAATTTAGTCACCTCCATCCTACAAAGCACTTTATACTTTATAGTTGCCAAGCAATTGATACTAGAACGTACAATCATCACGGCGATATTTGATTCTGGGCTTCCCGCTCCCTGGAGTACAAATCGACAGTAAATATTAACATTTTAAATTATAAATCATAAATAGAAAATAGAAAATGGAAAGTAAGGTAGTGCAAAAAAAAACGAGAGGCAGATCCGGGTATTTGTAGGGTACGGCACAGATCCGGGTCAGGACATCTTCAGGGAGCGGTGTCTCAGAAAGGCAGCGTCCATTATTAAGGATCTCCAGCACCCAGGACATGCCCTTTTCTCACTGTTACCATCAGGGAGGAGGGACAGAAGCCTGAAGACACACACTCAGCGATTCAGGAACAGCTTCTTCCCCTCTGCCACCCGATTCCTAAATGGACATTGAACCCATGAACACTACCTCACTGTTTTAATATACTGTACAGTATTTCTGTTTTTTGCACGATTTTTAATCTATTCAATATATGTACACTGTAATTGATTTACTCATTTTTAATATAATTGTTTATTTTCTTCTTCTTCTATATTATGTATTGCATTGAACTGCTGCTGCTAAGTTAACAAATTTCACGACACATGCCGGTGATAATAAACCTGATTCTGATACCGAAATGAATGAAGAATCAGTCCCTCCTTTCGCCTCGAGGCTGGGCTTTGGGGCTCCCTCGGTGCTGGCATCTCCCTCACCCGCCGCCCTCTGGAGCCGCTCGCTGGGATCTCTGTTCCCTCTTTCCACACCTTCCGCTCATTACTGGCATTCATGCCGCCGCTGGGCCCAGTGCCCCACTGCTTTCCCAGCTCCCGTTCCCGGCTCTCTTCATTCCCCGCCTCCTCGCCCCTCTACTGCTCATTTCCCCCAAGCTTCACCCAGCAGCCCACCCAACCTTACCACCATTTTATCATTTCCTGTCTGTCACCTTATGCACAGGCACTCCTGTGTCTAGCTTCACTTTCTGGGCATACAATCAAAGTACATAAACTAACTTGTATTTTATTACTATTGCGTTCTTTTTCTCATTGTTCTTTTCTTTTTTGGATCCGGAGTAACAATTATTTCCATCTTCTTTACACTTGTGTACTGGAGATGATAGTGGGATGCCGTCGGGCACTAGGACCCACGCGTGGCTGCAGGCGTGTGGGGCGCTAGGACCCAGGGAGTTCCCCGCAGCCCGCGGCCGGCCCTCGCCACTCGCGGCCGCGCCCGGGGCTCGCTCTCGGCGGGCGGGGTCGAGCGGCAGCCCGGGGACTCGGTAAGGAAGCTGGGGTTTGGAGGGGGGATGGTGCCGGGCCTTGGAGGACCCGGGTTTTCAGGACAGATTGGATCGGCTTTATTTCCCGGGAGCATAGGGGAAACAGGGCAGATCTGATGGAGGCGTGCAAAATTATAAAGGGCAAATGCTGGAGGGCTTAGTCTCACCTGATATCAGGTGAGACTAGAACTTGGGGGTCATGGGTTAAGGGTGAAAGGTGAAACATTTAAAGGGTGGGGAAACTTTTTCACCCAGGGGGTGGTGAGAGTGTAGACCGAGCTGCCAGTGGGAGTGGTGAACATGGGTTCAGTCGTGATATTTAACAGAAGTTTAGGTTAAGTATGTGGACGGGAGGGCTACGGTTCAGGGAGACCGGGTCTGGCATGGTCTAGAGGGGCCGAAGGGCTGTGGTCTTCCTCTGGTAGGGAGGCTGCTGCCCGTGATAGAGCTGGCCCTGTCTCCAGCTGGCATCAGGTGCATCAGTGCTTCAGTGGAACAAAGGAAATTACAGTGGTATGAGAGAAGAACCGGCCCAAGTCGATTGGAAAAGTAAGCTAGACAGAGGGACGGTAGAGCAGACTTGGATGAAGTTCCTGCAAGAAATTAGGAAAGTGCAGGAAAAAATATATTCCTAGAAGAAAGAAAATCATGAATGGGAAAAATGGAACAAGTGTGGCTAACGAGAGAGGTTAAGGCTAAAATAAAAGCAAGGAAGCAAAAATTAGTGGGAAAGCTGAGGACTGGACGACTTTTAAAAACTTGCAGAAGGAAACTAAGAAAGTCATTAGGAAAGAAAAGATGAATTATGAAAGGACGTTGGCAATTAACATTAAAATGGATACTAAGAGGTTTTTAAAAAATATATGTAGAGTAAAAGAGTGACATGGATAGATATAGGACCGATTGAAAATGATGCTGGAGAAATTATAATGGGTAACAGAGATGGCAGAGGAACTAAATGAGTATTTTGCATCAGTCTTCACAGTGAAAGACATTAGCAATATACCTGATAGCCAGAGGTCTCAGGGAATTGAATTAGCTACGGTCAAAATTACTAGAGAGAATGTGCTTGGGAAGCTAACTGGACTAAGAATAGATAAGTCTCCCAGCCTAGATGAGGTGCACCCAAGGGTTCTGAAGGAGGTGGCTTTGGAGATTGTGGAAGCATTGGAGATCCAGGAATCAATAGACTCTGGCATGGTTCCGGAGGATTGGAAGGTCACAAACGTAGTTCCGCTGTTTAAGAAAGGAGGGAGGCAGCAAAAAGAAAATTACAGACCTATTAGTCTGACATCGGTAGTTGGAAAGTTATTGGAGTTGATCTTCAAGGATGAGGTTATGAACTATCTCGAGGTGCATGACAAGATAGGCCCAAGCCAGCATGGTTTCATGAAGGGAAGATCCTGCCTCATCAACCTATTGGAATTTTTTGAGGTAATCTCAAGTAAGATTGACAAGGAAGAGGCTGTGGATGTTGTGTATCTGGATTTTCAAAAGGCCTTCGATAAGGTGCCGAATATGAGGCTGCTTAATAAGATGAGAGCCCATGGAATTATAGGAAAGATACTGAAATGGGTGGAGCATTGGCTGATAGGCAGAAAGCAAAGGGTGGGAATAAAGGGATCCTATTCTGATCAGTTGCTGGTTACTAGTGGTGTTCCGCAGGGGTCGGTGTTGGGGCTGCTTCTTTTTATGATGTATATCGATGATTTGGATTATGGATTAAATGGTTTTGTGGCTAAGTTTGCGGATGACACCGAGATAGGTGGAGGAGCAGGAAGTACTGAAGAAACGGAAAGGTTGCAAAGGGTCTTGGTCAGTTTAGGAGAGTGGGCAAAGAAATGGCAGATGAGATACAATGTTGAGAAATGTACGGCTGTACATTTTGGAAGAAGAACTAATCGAGCAGGTTATTATTAAGATGGGGAGAAAATTCAAAAACCAGAAGTGCAAAGGGACTTGGGGGTCCTCGTGCAGGATACCCTAAAGGTTAACCACCAGGTTGGATTGGTGGTAAGGAAAGCGAATGCTTTCTTGGCACTCATTTCAAGAGGAATAATGTATAAGAGTAAGGAGGTGTTGATGAGGCTCTGTGGGGCATTAGTGAGACCTCATTTGGAATACTGTGTGCAGTTTTGGGCCCCCTATCTTAGAAGGGATGTTCTGATGTTGGAGAGAGTTCAGAGAAGATTTACGAGGATGATTCCTGGAATGCAGGGGCTAACGTATGAGGAGCGTCTGTCGGCTCTTGGACTGTATTCATTAGAGTATAGAAGAATGAGAGGGGATCTCATAGAAACGTTTCGAATGTTGAAAGGGTTGGACAGAGTAGATGTGGAAAGGTTGTTTCCCTTGGTGGGTGAGTCCAGGACAAGAGGCCACGGTCTTAGAATTAGAGGGTACCCAGTTAAAACAGAGATGAGGAGAAATTTTTTAGCCAGAGGGTCGTGGATTTATGGAATTCGTTGCCACATACAGCTGTGGAGGCCTGATCATTGAGGGTGTTTAAGGAGGAGATTGACAGGTATCTAATTAGTCAGGGTATCAAGAGATATGGGGAAAAAGCCGGAAATTGGAACTAGATGGGAGAATAGTTTAGCTCACGGTGGCCCGGGTTTGGGAGCTCCTCGGTTAGTAGCGAGGGGGATGATAGTGTTGAACGCTGAGCTGTAATCAATAAACAGCAGCCTGACGTAGGTATTGGTCCGCCTGACCCAAGGCCAAGTGGAGAGCTGGTGTGCTTGCGCCCCTGTAGACTTACAGTGGCAGTAGGTAACACCTCATTGAAAATTGACGATATTTTTGCAGCGTCCAACGCTGTAAAATGCTCCCCTCCCCCTCCCTGGCAGAGAGATGTTGTAAACATGGAAAATGAAATGAGTGGAATTTTAGTATTCTCAACTATGAAGGGCTGTGGAGGATTAGTTATTGAATCAATTCAGTGAGAGATTTCTGGATATTTTGAAATACTTTATACTTTATTGTCACCAAACAATTGGTACTAGAACGTACAATCATCACAGCGATATTTGATTCTGCACTTCCCGCTCCCTGGATTACAAATATTAAATATTAAAAATAGTAAAGATTAGTAAATATAAAAATTTAAATTATAAGTCATGAATAGAAAATAGAAAATGGGAAGTAAGGTAGCGCAAAAAAACCGAGAGGCAGGTCCGGATATTTGGAGGGTACGGCCCAGATCCGGGTCAGGATCCGTTCAGCAGTCTTATCACAGTTGGAAAGAAGCTGTTCCCAAATCTGGCCGTACGAGTCTTCAAGCTCCTGAGCCTTCTCCCGGAGGGAAGAGGGACGAAAAGTGTGTTGGCTGGGTGGGTCGTGTCCTTGATTATCCTGGCAGCACTGCTCCGACAGCGTGCAGTGTAAAGTGAGTCCACGGACGGAAGATTGGTTTGTGTGATGTGCTGGGCCGTGTTCACGATCTTCTGCAGCTTCTTCCGGTCTTGGACAGGACAACTTCCATACCAGGTTGTGATGCACCCCAGAAGAATGCTCTCTACGGTGCATCTATAAAAATTAGTGAGTGTTTTAGGGATTTAAAGATCAAAGTAAAATTTATTATTAAGTGTTGGAACAATTTTTATGGGTTTGGGCACACTTACGTTTGGCAAGTGACTTTGGCTGCCAGTCTTCACATCTGAATATGTATTGTGGATTTAATCTGGAGTTGCAGACATGAACAATGAATCGCTAAAAGCCGTGAGTCCCAGACAGACAATGCCGATTACAACCCAAGCAACACACACAATGCTGGAGGAACTCAGCAGGTCAGGTAGATTCTACGGCAAAGAGAAAACAGTTGACTTTTAGGGCCGAGACCCTCCGAAGTCCCTGTCCTGCCGAAGGGTCTCGGCCCGAAACGTCGACTGTTTTACTCTTTTCCGTAGATGCTGCCCAGCCTGCTGAGTTCCTCCCGCGTTTTGTTTGTGTATGTGTGTTGCTCGGATTTCCAGCATCTGCGGATCTTCTCTTGCTGCTGATTAAAATTCACTTGGATGTCTGTGGAGTGTGCCTGCGGATATGGAGGTGTGAAGTTTGTATGTAGTTTCAAAGAAAGGTTGTGGAAACAGTTCAGTGTTGGGGTGAGTGAAGTTATTCCCTCTGGTTCAGGAGCCTGATGGTTGAGGGGTAATAACTGTCCCTGAACCTGGTGGTGTGGGATCTGAGGCTCCTTTACCTCCTTCCTGATGGTTGAGGGGTAATAACTGTTCTTGAACCTGGTGGTGTGGGTCCTGAGGCTCCTGTACCTCCTTCCTGATGGTTGAGGGGTAATAACTGTTCCTGAACCTGGTGGTGTGGGTCCTGAGGCTCCTGTACCTCCTTTCTGACGGTTGAGGGGTAATAACCGTTCCTGAATCTTTTGGTGTGGGACTCGAGGCTCCTGTACCTCCTTCCTGATGGTTGAGGGGTAATAACTGTTCCTGGACATGATGGTGTGGGTCCTGAGGCTCCTGTACCTTCTTCCTGATGGTTGAGGGGTAATAACTGTTCCTGAATCTTTTGGTGTGGGACTCGAGGCTCCTGTACCTCCTTCCTGATGGTTGAGGTGTAATAACTGTTCCTGAACATGATTGTGTGTGTCCTGAGGCTCCTGTACCTCCTTCCTGATGGCAGCAGTTAGAAGAGAGCATGTCCTGGGTGGTGGGGGTCCCTGACGATGGATGCTGCTTTCCTGAAACAGCGTTTCATGTCGATGTTGTCAATGGTGGGGAAGGGCTTCACCCGTGATGGACCCACTACTTTTTGTCGGGATTTCCGTAGGAGGGCATTGGTGTTCCCATGACCAGGTGGTGATGCATCCAGTCAATACACATGCATAGAAGTTTGCCAAAGTTGTAGATGTCACGTTGAATCTCCACAAACTCCACAGAAAGCAGAGGCCCTGCCTTGTTCTCTTTGTAATGGCACTTGCGTGCTGGGGGCCAGGACAGGCCCTCTGAAGTCGTCACACCCCGAAATTTAACGTTGCTCACCCTCTCCACCTCTGGTGAGAACGAGCTGACGGACCCCTGGTTTCCTACTCTTCGAGTCAGTGATCAGCGCCGTGGTCCTTTGTTAGTCATTGAAGCAACTCAAAGCAAGATTTCTGGTTATTGAATCTTTGGATTAATTCGGATAGGTTTCTGGAGATAATGGGAATCAAAAGCAGTGGGAGCAAGACAGGGAAATGGGATTAAGTTAAAATCTGAGCCGTGATCAAAGTGAATGTTGGAACAGGGTAAAGGATACAAATGCCCTGCTTCCGATTCTTTCGTTCCAGTGTGTCTGCTGCAGAACGGAGAGACCCCGGCCGGTGTCCTGAGTCGTACGGGGGGCCCTTCTCCTGATGACGGCAGGTAAAGGGCACGAGGCGGGGATGGGCAGGAGGCCGGGCTTGGAGGGTGGCGGGATGTTGCAGCTGGCGGGGTGTTGGGCTTGGGAGGCGTTCCGAGATAAATGATTTCGTTCACTCTCAACGAAAACCGTGTCTTTTCCCCCAAGCAGCGAGTCTGATCGACGCCTCCACCCACTGACCCACCCCTCCAGACACCCCCAAACCACCACTACTTTATCATTTCCTGTCGGAGTCACCTTCTGTACAGACACTCCTGTGCCCAGAGTCACTTTATGGATAAACAATCGATCTGTGTGTGCTGGCGCCAGCTGTTGGTCGAAGGTCGACCATGGATGTTGTGGCCTAGCTGTCTAGATACGCAAGCCCGGGCAGTACGATATGGAGAGCGAGCTGTTACCCCATGTAGCAGGCTCCCCCTCTCCACGCACCCAAAGGAAAACCAGGACCATGAAGGGTCCCACCCACCCTGCTCACGGACTGTCCGTCCCACTCCCATCGGGGAGGAGGCTACGTAGCGTCCACACCAGGACCGTGAGGGATCCCACCCACCCTGCTCACGGACTGTCTGTCCCACTCCCATCGGGGAGGAGGCTACGTAGCACCCACACCAGGACCGTGAAGGGTCCCACCCACCCTGCTCACGGACTGTCTGTCCCACTCCCTTCGAGGAGGAGGCTACGTAGCACCCACACCAGGACCGTGAAGGGTCCCACCCACCCTGCTCACCGACTGTCTGTCCCACTCCCATTGGGGAGGAGGCTACGTAGCATCCACACCAGGACCGTGAGGGATCCCACCCACCCTGCTCACGGACTGTCTGTCCCACTCCCATCGGGGAGGAGGCTACGTAGCGTCCACACCAGGACCGTGAAGGGTCCCACCCACCCTGCTCACGGACTGTCTGTCCCACTCCCATCGGGGAGGAGGCTACGTAGCATCCACACCAGGACCGTGAAGGATCCCCACCCACCCTGCTCACGGACTGTCTGTCCCACTCCCATCGGGGAGGAGGCTACGTAGCGTCCACACCAGGACCGCGAAGGATCCCCACCCACCCTGCTCACGGACTGTCTGTCCCACTCCCATCGGGGTGGAGGCTACGTAGCGTCCACACCAGGACCAGTGACTTTCCCCAAGCAGTGAGTCTGATCAACACCTCCACCCACTAACCCACCCCCTCCACACACCCAAACCACCACTACTTTATCATTTCCTGTCAGACACTCCTGTGCCCAGCGTCACGTTATGGACAGACAATCAATCTGTGTACATAAGCTATCTCGTGTATTTATATGTATTGTGAAACACCTGAAATACTTACAGGTGTCCGTGTCCGGAGCGAGATTAATGGGGAGGGACGAATGGACAGGGGAACCGCGGAGGGAGCGATCCCTGCGGAAAGCCGGTGGGGGGGGGGAGTGGGGGTGGAGAAGGTAAAGTTCGAGCATCCGTGGCTTTTCATACGTGTGACGGAACCTGAGACGCTTTCCTCTGGTTGTCCTTTCAGGCCGAGCAGGCGATGAGGCCCAGCAGCAGCGTCTTGCTGGTGGGAGAGGGGAATTTCTCCTTCGCCGCTTCCCTGTGTGACTGCGTGTCAAGTGACACCCGGATCGTGGCGACTTGCTACGAGAGTGAAGAGGCGGCCACCAGGCACGAACGGGCGGTGGGCAACATCGACTACTTATTGGAGAAGGGTAAGGTCTTACCACGGGCATGAGGGGTGTTGGTCTCTGTAGATTCTAGTGTTCTAGTCCAAAGGACCATCAGACATAGGAGCAGAAGTAGGCCATTCAGCCCATGGAGTCTGTCTGTCATTCAATCATGGGCTGATCCAATTCTTCCAGTCATCCCCCACTGCCCTGCCTTCTCCCCCATCCCCTTTGATGCCTTGGCTAATCAAGAACCTCTCTACCTCTGCCTTAAATACACCCAATGCCTTGGCCTCCACAGCCGCTCGTGGCAACAGATTCCAGCGATTGACCGCCCTCTGACTAAAGTAGTTTCTCCGCATCTCTGCTCTAAACGGACGTCCTTCAATCCTGAAGTCGTGCCCTCTTGTCTCTACCACTGTCTCTTCAGCTTCCTTCTGATCAAGGGGACAGATGTGGAGGTTGTCAGGGACCGCAGATACCTACCATGGGAAATAACTTTGCCATAACTTTGCATGCCATCTTGGACAATGTCTCCCACCCACTACATAATGTACTGGGTGGGCACAGGAGTACATTCAGCCAGAGACTCATTCCACCGAGATGCAGCACAGAGCGTCATAGGAAGTCATTCCTGCCTGTGGCCATCAAACTTTACAACTCCTCCCTTGGAGGGTCAGACACCCTGAGCCAATAGGCTGGTCCTGGACTTATTTCCTGGCATAATTTACATATTACTATTTAATTATTCATGGTTTAATTACTATTTAATTATTCATGGTGCAACTGTAACGAAAACCAATTTCCCCCAGGATCAATAAAGTATGACTATGACTATGACTATATTTAATCTGTTTGGGCCTTTTAACATTCGGAATGTTTCTACGAGATCCACCCCTGCCCCCCATTCTCCTGAATTCCAGGGAACACAGCCCGACGTTCCTCATACGGTAACCCTTTCACTCCAATGTGTTTTCAGGACGGAACGTGCTGCCACGCCATCGTTTCATTGAGATAAGATAAAACCTTCTTTATCCGGCAGGAAAGGTTGTGAGGTTGCTCAGTCAGAAACATATAGTTTAAAATTCGAAATGTAATCACAGAGATACAAGAAAACAGTACAAAATTTGCATTAAAAAGGGACAGTGCAAGATACAGACGTGCAATGAAACCAAATGCTTCTATAATCATAGTCATAGTTTATTGATCCCGGGGGAAATTGTTTTTCGTTACAGTTGCACCATAAATAATAAATAGTAATAGAACCATAAATAGTTAAATAGTAATATGTAAATTATGCCAGGAAATAAGTCTAGGACCAGCCTATTGGCTCAGGGTGTCTGACCCTCCAAGGGAGGAGTTGTAAAGTTTGATGGCCACAGGCAGGAATGGCTTCCTATGATGCTCTGTGCTACATCTCGGTGGGATGAGTCTCCGGCTGAATGTACTCCTGTGCCCACCCAGTACATTATGTAGTGGATGGGAGACATTGTCCAAGATGGCATGCAACTTAGACAGTATCCTCTTTTCAGACACCACCGTCAGAGAGTCCAGTTCCATCCCCACAACATCACTGTCCTTACGAATGAGTTTGTTGATTCTGTTGGTGTCTGCTACCCTCAGCTTGCTGCCCCAGCACACAACAGCAAACATGATAGCACTGGCCACCACAGACTCGTAGAACATCCTCAGCATCGTCCGGCAGATGTTAAAGGACCTCAGTCTCCTCAGGAAATAGAGACGGCTCTGACCCTTCTTATAGACAGCCTCAGTGTTCTTTGACTAGTCCAGTTTATTGTCAATTCGTATCCCCAGGTATTTGTAATCCTCCACCATGTCCACACTGACCCCCTGGATGGAAATAGGGGTCACCGGTACCTTAGCCCTCCTCAGGTCCTCAACCAGCTCCTTAGTCTTTTTCACTATACTTATGGCGGAGAAGCAGTACAATCTTACAGCCACACAGGGAGAAAGGATCTCCTGAGGTGTTCAGTGACGCAGCTCGGTGTAATCAGTGTAAACAGCACTGAAGCTGCTGCTCTGTTTGTCCAGTGTGTCATGGAGGGAGGGTGAGAGGGATTGGCCATAATTCTCCACAGCCTCCTCTCAGACATGACCACCAGGGAATCCAGTTCCCCCCACCCAGAACAGAACCAGCCTTCCTGACGAGCTTATCGGTCTTCCTGGCCTCAGCCGCTCCCACCCTAGCCGCCCCAGCAGACGACAGCATGGAATCGAATGCTGGCCGCCTCCGGATCGTAGAATGGTCTGCAGCCTCGCACTGCAGAGGGTGAGCGACCGGAGCCTCCCTCGGGAAGGACAGTCAGCTCTGTCCCTTCTCGTGCGGAGCCCCTGAATTTCCAGTCCAGTCCAGTTCACCGCCCGGGCATCCGTAGTCCCGGACGACTCCCAGATCTGTCTCCTTAATCAGAGGGAAGCTGAAGAGAAAGCTAAGAAGGTTGAGGTGGAACTATTCTGTGTTAAGTTAGTTTATACCCACAAAGATCAAAAAAATTCCATTCAAAAATCTGTCGATAAGATACAACTGATTCAAAGGTCCTCGTTTGAGTACCGGGGTACCACATTAGCTAATGAGAAAGCAAAGAAGCTTCCAGAGCATTCCAAGATTATACTTTATATAACTGCTAGAGGCATATTACAGTTCTGAGTCAACGTTAGAAGTAAATTTAATACATATGTCAGCTTATACAACTCTGAGATTCATTTGCTCACGGGCAAACTCAGGAAACCTATAGAATGGTGACCGTAAACAGGATCAGTGAAAGGTCACCCAGAGTGCCAAAGACAGCAAGCTGAGCAAATGCAAATATTAATAAATAGCAATAAATAACAAAAGCATGAGACAATGAGATAAAGAGTCCTTGTAGTGAGACCATTAGTTGTGGGAACATCTCAATGGATGGGCAAGTGAGTGTAGTTATCCCCTTTGGTTCAAGAGCCTGATGGTTGAAGGGTAATAACTGTTCCTGAACCTGGTAGTGTGGGTCCTGAGGCTCCTGTACCTCCTTCCTGATGGTTGAGGGGTAATAACTGTTCCTGAACCTGGTGGTGTGTGTCCTGAGGCTCCTGTACCTCCTTCCTGATGGTTGAGGGGTAATAACTGTTCCTGAACCTGGTGGTGTGGGTTCCTGAGGCTCCTGTACCTCCTTCCTGATGGTTGAAGGGTAATAACTGACCCTGAACCTGGTGGTGTGGGTCCTGAGGCTCCTGTACCTCCTCCCTGATGGTTGAGGGGTAATAACTGTTCCTGAACCTGGTAGTGTGGGTCCTGAGGCTCCTGTACCTCCTTCCTGATGGTTGAGGGGTAATAACTGTTCCTGAACCTGGTGGTGTGGGTCCTGAGGCTCCTGTACCTCCTTCCTGATGGTTGAGGGGCAATAACTGTTCCTGAACCTGGTAGTGTGGGTCCTGAGGCTCCTGTACCTCCTTCCTGATGGTTGAGGGGTAATAACTGTTCCTGAACCTGGTGGTGTGGGTCCTGAGGCTCCTGTACCTCCTTCCTGATGGTTGAGGGGCAATAACTGTTCCTGAACCTGGTAGTGTGGGTCCTGAGGCTCCTGTACCTCCTTCCTGATGGTTGAGGGGTAATAACTGTTCCTGAACCTGGTGGTGTGGGTCCTGAGGCTCCTGTACCTCCTTCCTGATGGTTGAGGGGTAATAACTGTCCCTGAACCTGGTGGTGTGGGTCCTGAGGCTCCTGTACCTCCTCCCTGCTGGTTGAGGGGTAATAACTGTTCCTGAACCTGGTGGTGTGGGTCCTGAGGCTCCTGTACCTTCTACCTAATGGCAGCAGTGAGAAGAGAGCATGGCCTGAGCGATGAGGATCTCTGACGATGGACACTGCTTTCCTGCAACAGTGTTTCATGTTGATGAGCTCAATGTTTGGGAGGGCTTTACCTGTGATGTACTGGGCTGAATCCAATACCTTTCGTAGGAATTTCCGTGCAGAGGCATTGTTGTTTCCATACCAGGCCGTGATGCAGACAATCAATGCACTCTCCACCACACATCTGTAGAGTTTGTATAAACTGTTATACGTTTAAGAACTACTTAAAATAAATGTAGATCATTGTAAGACAGCAAAGAAAGTAACAATTAAACAGTACAATCTAAGAATTAGACGGGGTGGTGATACGGAAGTCCGCTCCTTCCCTCTGCTAGCCTGTGAGTCACCCTCGGGCAAGGTGTAGCATCTGCTCAGCCCTTCGATCAGGGTCACGTGAACCCGCGGGAGCGGGTGGTGGATGGTCATACGAGCAGCCGGTGCAGATCACAAGTCCTGGTTCTGTGACCACTGATGCTGGGCAGACAATCTCTGAAGGGGTATTGGTAATGGGTTGGGTGGGTCACCCGTCTTGTAAAGACACACACTGCCCAGAAGGCAGCGGCAAATCACTCCTGTTGAAATATTTGCCAAGAACAATCATGGAAGGGCCACAACCGCCCGTGTTATACGACACGGCGCATAACGATGATGTCATATACCATGGCGCGGAATGATGTTGATCAACCTAAGAATTAAACAGCCCAATCCAGCAGGTCTGAGTTGAGAGGGATGTAAGAATTGAGGGGGAAAAAAAACTTCAGAGTGCAGTACAGCTCAGAAAGCATCTGAAAGACAAACATTGTCAACACTCGTCAAGTTAATTTACTGAATAAAAGAAATGCTTGGTGTTGAAAAATAAATCACATCAAATCAATTTGATTGTCACTTAACTATATACATGAATCACCCTGGTTTCCTTGAGGGAAGTTGAGGGAAGACACTCTGAAGTCTCGCCAAATTTGTGAGACTGAGGCCTGCTCGATCCCACCCCAAACCCTTGGTCTGTGTGGATGCTGTGTTATTCGTTACCCTGTTACAAATTAATGCCACAAAATAACTGACAGCACACTGCATACGATGAACGGAATTCTATTTATGAATCTTAACTAAAGGGTTAGTGAATAATAACAAAAAGAAAAGGGCCCGTTCTAATTAAACAGTCAAACGTGCACAAGTTGGAGCTCATCTTGAACTTCCCTGTCACTCACGCTCTGGGATCTCGGTCAACAGGAAAACTCACACACACACCGCCTTCCGAACGTCGCTCGCAATCCATCTCGAGCAAACAGGTCTCCCACCGGATTGTAGGCTGCGACTGGTTCTCCCCAGCGTCTTCCCTCTTCACCTCCTCTCGAACAAAAGCCCCGAAGCCCAACTTTATTGCCCCTCACCGAGAAAAACGTCCCGCTAATTGGACAGCACACATTCCACATCGTCCCTGATCTTCAACAGTAACCCGAACAGGCTGAAAGCAGAACAGGCTGCTCTCACAGAACTGCCAAAATGAAATACTGACAGCACAACGGGAAAGATGTGAACCAAGGCATTACATACGCCCAACAAGACATTGCTCGGAATCAGCGTATAAAGCACAGTATTACTCATAAAACAAATATAACACACAATAATTTAGGAAAGTAGGGATTAACCCTACAAATGAATTACATATGGATAAACAAAATAAAGTGCATAAATTAAATATATTTATTTATTAGTTGAAGAGGACGCTGGATGGACGGGTGGGATCCTTGATAATACTAAGGGCCCTGTGTACACAGCGCTCCTGATAAATGTCCTCGATGGATGGTAGGGAGACCCCTATGATCCTTCCGGGGAGGAGTCTACCTACCATCCACGCCAGGACCACCAGACTCAAAAATAGTGACTTTCCCCAAGCAGTGAGTCTGATCAACACCTCCACCCACTAACCCACCCCTCCACACCCCCAAACCACCACGACTTTATCATTTCCCGTCAGAGTCACCTTCTGTACAGACACTCCTGTGCCCAGAGTCACTTTATGGACACACAGTCAATCTGTGTGCAGTACTGTGTAAGAGTCTTAGGCACATATAACTAGTAATTTTATGTATTACACTGTACTGCTGCAGCAAAAAAAACAAATTTCGTGACATATGTGAGTGATGATAGGAACACACATCAAAGTTGCTGGTGAACGCAGCAGGCCAGGCAGCATCTCTAGGAAGAGGTACAGTCGACGTTTCAGGCAGAGACCCTTCGTCAGGACTCGCATCTGCAGAATTCTTGTTGTTTGTGTGAGTGATGATAAACCTGATTCTGATCTGGGTCTCTATTGTGGACTGAGAGTGGGAAAAGGGGAAGGGAGAGGGAAGAGTGGGAATAGGACAGGGAGAGGGGGAATCACGGTTGGGAAAAGGTGGGAGGGAGAGGGGAAGCACCGGAGAGACGTTCTGTAATGATCAATAAACCGATTGTTTGGAATCAAATGGCCTTGCCCGGTGTGTCTGCACCTGCACTGTTCCCAAGCCCCGCACCCCCCCCCGGCCCCCTGACACTTCTTCTCTGCTACCTGTCCCACACCCCTCCCGAGGGCGCCCCACCCTCGCCATTCCCGAACGTCCTTTGCTCCTTTTTTTTTTGGAAGTTTGTTTGATCGCTGAGCTTGGCAAAATATCTGCCGACGTTTCGGCCGCAAACCATTCGCCAAGCTCAGCGATCAACCAGACTTCCAGGCAGCCAAACACTCCGCAATATTTCGAGTCCATTGCTCCCGCGAGATGTACAAACTCGCTGCTCCAGGTTGACTTTTGCACAGTGTATTTCACCTGCCTTATGTATTTATTCTGTTTTTTTTATTATTGTGTTCTTTATCTTACTGTGTTAAATTTTTGTGCTGCATCGGATCCGGACTAACAAATATTTTGTTCTCCTCTCCACTTTGTGTGTTGGGAATGATATTCAGCCATCTTGAACTCCAGCATCTGCCATCTTGTGGGCCTGTAATGTGCTGTAGATTTTCTCTCTCCTACGTTCTATGTCTTGTGTCTCTGATCAAGAGCTCTGGTTTAGACACCTCGAAGCATACAAATCTGCAGGACATTACAGGCCCTTCGGCCCACAGTGTCATGCCAACCATGTAACCTACTCTAGAAACTGCTTAGAATTTCCCTACCCCATAGCCCTCTATTTTTCTAAGCTCCATGTACCTCCCTAAGAGGTTCTTAAAAGACTCTATCGTTTCCGCCTTCACCACTGTCACCAGCAGTGCATTCCACGCACCCACCACTCTCTGTGTGAAAAACTTACCCCTGACATCCCCTCTGTACCTATTTCCAAGCACCTTAAAACTGTGCCCCCTCGTGTTAGCCATTTCAACCCTGGGGAAAAAGCCTCTGACTATCCAGACGATCAATGCCTGTCATCACCTTGTACACCTCTATCAGGTCACCTCTCATCCTCTGTTGCTCCAAGGAGAAAAGGCCAAGTTCACTCAATCTATTCTCATAAGGCATGCTCCCCAATCCAGGCAGCATCCTGGTAAATCTCCTCTGCACTCTCTCTATAGCATCCACATCCTTCCTGTAGTGAGGTGTTCAGAACTGAACACAGTACTCCAACTGACTAAGGTCTTATATAGCCGTAACATTACCTCTCGTCTCTTGAACTCAGTCCCACGGTTGATGAAGGCCAACACGCCTTCTTAACAGCACTGTCAACCTGCGCAGCAGCTCTGAGTGGCCTGTGGGCGCGGACCCCAAGATCTCGCTGATCCTCCACGCTGCCGAGAGTCTTAACGTTAACATTACATTCTGAACTCTCATTTTAACACACTCAGGAGATGTAACAGGCTGTTCTTTGCAACCCTCTTGCCAGGAGCAGAAGTCTACTTTCTAGTGGACTGCACCGACCTCCAGGGATGTCCGTCCTTAAGGAGCAGGCGGTTTGACAAGATTATCTTCAACTTCCCTCACTGCGGCCGGAAGGCAGGAGTGAAAAAGAACAGAGAACTTCTGGCGAAGTTTTTTGTGAGGTAAGTCCGAAGCCAAGGGTGGGCAGGTCTCTCTGCTCGGTGGTGGGTTTCCAGTTCAGCTCAAGTCAGCGTCCTCCTCCTTCCTCCTTCCCCCTTTCCTTTCCAGTCCTGACGAAGGGTCTCGGCCCAAAACGTCGACCATTTATTCCCCTCCATAGATGGTGCCTGGCCAGCTGAGTTCCTCCATGGTATGTGTTGTTTCAGATTTCCGGCATCTGAATTGGATTGAACTGACTTTATTTCTTGCGTCCTTCATATACATGAGGAGTAAAAATCTTTACGTTACGTCTCCGTCTGAATGTGCAATGTGCAATTTATAGTAATTTATAATAAATATTATGTACAACATGACAGTCAGTATAACATAGAAATACAGTTGTGTCAGCTTGAATTATTCAGTCTGATGGCTTGGTGGAAGAAGCTGTCCCGGAGCCTGTTGGTCCTGGCTTTTATGCTGTGGTACCGTTTCCCGGATGGTAGCAGCTAGAACAGTTTGTGGTTAGGGTGACTCGGGTCCCCAATGATCCTTCGGGCCCTTTTTACACACCTGTCTCTGTAAATGTCCTGAATCGTGGGAAGTTCACATCTACAGATGCACTGGGCTGTCCACACCACTCTCTGTAGAGTCCTGCGATTGAGGGAGGTACAGTTCCCATACCAGGCAGTGATGCAGCCAGTCAGGATGCTCTCAATTGTGCCCCTGTAGAAAGTTCTTAGGATTTGGGAGCCCATACCAAACTTCCTCAACCGTCTGAGGTGAAAGAGGTGCTGTTGTGCCTTTTTCACTGCACAGCTGGTGTGTACAGACCACGTGAGGTCCTCGGTGATGTGGATGCCGAGGAACTTAAAGCTGATCACCCTCTCAACCCCAGATCCATGGTCTGTAGGGGTGAGCCCGTCTCCGTTCCCCCTGTAGTCCACAACCGGCTCCTTTGTTTCTGCGACGTTGAGGCGGACGCTGTCTGCGTTAGCGTTGTTCTTCTGACGCTGGGTATCGTTTTTTGTTCTGTGGCTTTTCAGCCTCGTGGCTCGACTTCACCCCTGCACTTGTTGGGCGACTGGAACGTTTCCTGGGCCCGGAATGTACCAGAGCGGAGGCAGCGTGCGGTGGAAAGAGGAAGGCGGAGAAACTTAGGGCCTGTGTCGTTTCATGCCCCCGGCAATGCCAGTCACGCTTCACTCCCGGACGAGCCCGACACCACCTCCGCTCGCTTTGAACGGGAGCACAGAACTGTGGCTGCAGGGCCCGGCGACAGTGTGGTCTCTGTCTCGGGAGGGCAGCGTCAGGCTGCCTTTCACCAGGCGGAACCCTTGCACGGCCCCGAAGGAGTTACCTGGCCAGGGCCCTGAAAACCCGTGCCAACCAGCAGGCGGGGGTGTTCAAAGACATTTTCAAACTCTCAAAGGTTTTGAAGGTACATTTAATGTCAGGGAAATGCATACAATATACATCCTGAAATTCTTCTTCTTCGCAAATATCCACGCAAACACAGGGGTGCCCCCAAAGAATGAGTGACAGTTAAATGTTAGAACCCCAAAGCTCCCCCCCGCTCCCCCCTCCCACGCACAAGCAGCAGCAAAGCAACAACCTCCCCACTCCCCCACCAGCAAAAAAAGCATCAGCTCCCCCCACCGAGCACTCAAGCGTCATAAAAGATACAGACTTGCAGTTACCCCAAAGGCTACCCGTTCACCCGGTATTCAACATACCACAGGCTCTCTCTCTCTCTCTCTCCCTAATAAGGGAAAAAGAGGTGTCTCCGTTTCACAGCGAGAGGGGAGACATAACAAACAACACACATAAAAGTTGCTGGTGGAACGCAGCAGGCCAGGCAGCATCTATAGGAAGAGGTACAGTCGACGTTTCGGGCCGAGACCCTTCGTCAGGACAAGTGTGTGTTGCTTGAAATTCCAGCATCTGCAGATTTCCTCGTGTTTGCGTTTTTAAAATAACAAGACAACTCGCCGGTTTAGGATGTTAGAAGTCCATTGCGTCGCCTTTTCCGAGCTCTCTGCCCAAAGAACTCGGGTCTCTGGGCACACGGCCAGCAGCCAGCTTGCTGCTTTCGATCTTCTGTGTACTCCCACCACACACCGATTTCCTGCAGAGGCACCGACCTTGAGTCCGCCCACCTCCCCCCAGAGCCACGAAGAGCCTTGGGTATATCGAATAGCGGCCAGTCGTGGCACCCTGAAAGTGGGTCCCATTCCCACGAAGAACCGAAGTCAGCGTGTAACTGCAGGTCAGGGTCTTCTAAAGAGCCCTGAAGGGGGAGAAATAGGGATATTGTAGATGGAAATATGGCTGTTTCCGACGATGCAAGCAAAGAAGTTGCTGTTGGGCGCCATTGTCTCCTAAGTTGCGGTCGGAAGCCCCCACCTGCTTTATAAAGGGCAGCAATCGTACCTGTGCAGGGTGGGCTGTCTTAACGACTGTCGCCCAGTAGCACTCACATCTACGGTGATGAAGTGCTTTGAGAGGTTGGTCGTGGCTGGAATCAACTCCTGTTTCAGGGGGGTAATTTGCCTGTCTAGGTCTATGGCGGACACGATCTCATCTGGTCCTCACATGGCCTTGGGCCAGCTTTGGGCATTGCAAGTGCCTGTGTCAGGATGCTGTCTGTCGTCCACAGCTCCGCGTCCTAACACAGCCATTCCTGCGGTTCTGACTGGGGAAAAGAAGGACTCCAGAACCTGGGCCTCTGTGCCTCCCTCTGCAACCAGAACCTCGACCTCCTCACCGACAGACCGTGACCTACACGGATCAGATAACGTCTCCTCCTCGCTGACAGTCAGCACCAGCGCACCTCTTTTTTTATTATTTACAAAATTCTTTATTACAAATATCGGTGCTATACAACAGCGGTCCCCAACCACCGGGCGGCAAGGCATGTGCTACCAGGCCGTGAGGAAACGATACGAGTCAGCTGCACCTTTCCTCATTCCCTGTCACGCACTGTTGAACTTGAACATAGGGTTGCCAACTGTCCCGTATTTGCCGGGACATCCCGTATGTTGGGCTAAATTGGTTTGTCCCATACGAGACTGCCCTTGTCCCGTATTTCCCCCGCTAAGGTAGAGCGTTCCTGTGAAACCTTTCGTGCCAAAATGGCGTGAAGCGAAGAAGCAATTGCCATTAATATATATGGGAAAAAATTTTCGAGTGTTCCCAGACCCAAAAAATAACCTACCAAACCATACCAAATAACACGTAAAGCCAAAAATAACACTAACATATAGTAAAAGCAGGAATGGTATGATAAATACACAGCCTATATAAAGTAGAAATAATGTATGTACAGTGTAGTCGGGAAGATTAAGTCAAAAGCGATTTGTGGAAAAAAAAATCGGCAGGTACGCGCAGGCGCACGCAGGTGACCGTGCAAGGCTGCATGGTCATGGCAGTCTTTCTCGGGGTAAACACTGTCCCGTATTTGACTGCTACTTTTGTCCCTTATTTAGGAGTGAGAGAGTTGGCAACCCTAACTGTAAAAGACATGTTGAGGTGAGTTTAACCCTACTGGAACACCACCACCACCCCCCGCCCCCGACGGTCGGTCCGCAAAAATATTGTCAATATTAAACTGGTCCGCGGTGCAAAAATGGTTGGGGACCCCTGCTATACAATTTATACAAAACAGTGACTAACACAATTACTTCACTACAAATAGACAATACACATTAAACCAAAACATTACCATCTTTATCAATGATGGCAATTACCTCCTGTGGAGCCCAGTGTTCCCAGAATGCCTCTGTGGTCGCCATGTTCCTTTTCAGTATTTACCCGGGCACGGACATACCCCCTAAACATTGCCAGGCAGTCTGCCCGGGGAGATCCTCCCGCCACCCGTTTCCAAGACCCACGGATGGCTGTTTTCGCCAGCCCCAGGAGCAAGTTGACAAGGACATCGTCATCCCTCCATGCCCCTGCTCCTTACTGGATGACCGTATATAAATAGGGTGGGGCTAAAATGCAACCAGAAGGCGAGAAGCAGCCCACGCAAATACGCAAAAAGGGGCTGCAGCCTCGCACACTCCATGCACGTATGGTACACGGTCTCCTCCAGCCCGCAGTTTAGCCCACTGCTCTACTCTCTCTACACCCGGGACCGTGTGGGCGAGGCACAGCTCAAACACCCCATCTGTAAACTCGCTGACGACTCATCTATTGGCAGAATCTCCGATGGTGACGAGGAGAGCACGCAGGAGCGAGATGGATCAGCTGGTTGATTAGATTATGAGGACACGCAGTCCTCTTTCATTGTCATTTAGTAATGCATGCATTAAGAAATGATACAATATTCCTCCGGTGTGATATCACAGAAACACAGGACAGACCAAGACTGAAAAAACTAACAGAAACCGCGTACACACAGTGGCATGCAAAAGTTTGGGCATGCCAGTCAAAATTTCTGTTACTGTGAATAGCTAAGTGAGTAAAGGATGAACTGATTTCCAAAAGGCATAAAGTTAAAGATGACACATTTGCAGCCTATGTGGACCCTGTGCAGTAGCAGCCCCCACCCCCCGTCTCCCGTATCAGCCGGCTAGACTGCAGATACCGCGTAGGAAAGGCCCTTTGAGCCATGCCAGGCAGCAACCGCCCCTTTAACCCTGATTTAACCCAATCAGAGGAGAATTTCCAATGACCAGCTGACCTGACCCGCCACACCTTTGGACTGTGGGAGGAAAGCGGGAGAGATCCAGGGGGAAAAAAATCCGCGCATTGCGCAGGGAGGACCCACAGGGAGTCCGCATGGAGGGCACCCGGGATTGAACTCTGAACTCTGAACTCTGGAATGCGTCCTGCAAACCGCTAAGCTAAGCGTTTGCAATGGTGGGGGGGTGGTGACAGAATCAAAATCAGGTTCTATTATCACCGAGGCGAGGTGAAACCTGTTGTTTTGTGGCGGCAGAGGCGTGAAATCACCAGAACGCAAAAAATAACTAAATAGTGAAATTAAGACAGCGGTCCCCAACCACCGGGCCGTGAGGAAACGATATGAGTCAGCTGCACCTTTCCTCATTCTCTGTCACGCACTGTTGCACTTGAACATAGGGTTGCCAGCTGTCCCGTATTAGCCGGGACATCCCGTATATTGGGCTAAATTGGTTTGTCCCTTATGGGACCGCCCTTGTCCCGTATTCCCCCCGCTAAGGTAGAGTGTTCCTATGAAACCTTTTCGTGCCGAAATGGTGTGAAGCGAAGAAGCAATTACCATTAATTTATATGGCAAAATTTTTTGAGCGTTCCCAGACCCAAAAAATAACCTACCAAATCATACCAAGTAACACATAAAACCTAAAATAACACTAACATATAGTAAAAGCAGGAATGGTATGATAAATACACAGCCTATATAAAGTAGAAATAATGAATGTACAGTGTAGTCGGGAAGATTAAGCCAAAACCGATTTGTGGGGAAAAAAATCGGCACGTACGCGCATGCGCACATCATATATGCGCACGTACACACGTGCGCACACAGGTGCCCGCACAAGGCTTCATGGTCATGGTAGTCTTTCCTGGGATAAACACAAGTGTCCCGGGATTTGACTGCTACTTCTGTCCCTTATTTGGGAGTGAGACAGTTGGCAACCCTAACTGTAAAAGACATGCTGAGGTGAGTTTAACCCTACTGGAACACCACCACCACCCCCGCCCCCGGGTCGGACAGTCCGCAAGAATATTGTCAGTATTAGACCGGTCCGCGGTGCAAAACAGGTTGGGGACCCCTGAATTAAGAGAGGTCTAGTGAAGGTGGACCGTTCGGAAATCTGATAGAAGTTGTGTGCCTTCAGGCTCCAGTGCCTCCTCTCTGATGGTGGTAACGAGAAGGGGTTCATGTCCCGGATAGTGAGGGTCCTTCGGGATTGATGCGGCCTTCTTGAAGATGCCCTCGGAGGTGGGGAGGGTTGTGTCTGTGCTGGAGCTGGCTTATCGCTGATCTATTGGCGAACCACGGGTGCGGCCGGTGGGGGAGCTCGGTCGTAGTGAGAACTAGGCCTCAAGCCGCAGGCTCGCCTGCTTACGCCCATCCAGGAGAGAGGCGTTGGAGTCGGTGCTTCCCCCTGCCACCCCCCAGTGTTCTCTTGGCAGAAACACGCTGCCTTGTGTTTGACTGCAGACTGCTGTAACTTTCCTGGACTCAAGGGTTTGGACTGTATTTTTTTTCATTATGTGTATTGTGGTGGTTGGCATCCGGCTGTCTGGAAGGACAATGGGTGACAATCGCCATCATCACAAGGTTGGGCGGAAGGTACGGAGATCCTGAGATACCCCAGTCGTCAAGATCCCCCTCTCGGCCTCACCGGTGTAGCCCGAAGGAAAGCTTATGAAGCAGTACGTTTGTCACCAGCTCGGCTGCAGGAGCTGCCGGGAGGATGTTCAATGACATCAGGGGGCTCCACTCCGGATTTGCTGTCTGGGTTTAACTCCCGTAGACCTTCGTCTCTCCCCCGAGGCTGCCCGCAAGGCAGTGGGGGCTATTTACCCGTAGCCGGGGATCTGGTTCATGAGCACTGGGGCGTGTCCGCACGCCGGTGGGCCTGCGTGCTACGTCGTGCAGGGGCCGGACCTCCTCCCTGTCCCCTGTAGCTTAGCCTGAGTCCGAGAGGAGTTCAGTTTCCGTGTGTGTGTCGCCAGCGAGGAGGCGCTACATGAGGCTTGCTGTCCGAGAGGCTGTGTACTGGCAGGGAGAGACCGACACGTTCAGCTCCCCTTTTCCCGAGACGGCTAGACAGCGGCGGAGGCTGGAAGTGAGAGCGCCAAGCACGACACGCTACACCACCACGCCAGACGCGTCACGGCAACCATTTTGCCACCAAAATGTGTGTACTGTACAGCTAGCTTATATGTGCCTTGTCTGTGGTTTGGAATGGTGTTTTGCACTTGACTGCGGAGTAACGCTGTTTCACTTGGCTGTATTCATGGGGGGTTAAATGACAATTAAACTTGAATTTAGTCATCTTCAGGACAACTGAACTCCCTGACACCACACAGGTCTCATCACGCATGAAGTACCAGCAGCGTTATACTGTTTACTTTTTAACTTGTGTTATTTGTTCATTCATTTGTGGTAAAATTACTTTATGTGTTGTGTGTGTGAGTTATATGTACTGTGTTGTGCACCTTGGTCCGGGGGAACGTTGTCTCATTTGACGGTATACTTTATGTGTTGTGTGTGTGAGTTATATGTACTGTGTTGTGTACCTTGGTCCGGGGGAACGTTGTTTCGTTTGACGGTATACTTTACGTGTTGTGTGTGTGAGTTATATGTACTGTGTTGTGCACCTTGGTCCGGGGGAACGTTGTCTCGTTTGACGGTATACTTTACGTGTTGTGTGTGTGAGTTATATGTATTGTGTTGTGCACCTTGGTCTGGGGGAACGTTGTTTCATTTGACGGTATACTTTACGTGTTGTGTGTGTGAGTTATATGTACTGTGTTGTGTACCTTGGTCCGGCGGAACGTTGTTTCATTTGGGGCGGTATACATGTATAAATTCGAGTCATAGAAAATTTCAGCTCACCTAGTCTGTGCTGAACCATTTAAACAGCCTGCTCCCATTGACCTGCACCGGGACCATAGCCCTCCATACCCCTACCATCCATGTGCCCATCCAAATTTATCTTAAACGTTGAAATCGAGCTCACAGGCACCACTTGTGCTGGCAGCTCGTTCCACACTCTCACCACCCTCTGAGGGAAGACGTTCTCCCTTCATGCTCCCACTAAATTTTTCACCTTTCACCCTTAACCCATGACCTTTGGTTGTCGTCCCACCCAACCTCAGTGGAAAAAGCCTGCTTGCATTCACCCTATCTGTACCCCTCATAAAGTTGTATATGTCTATCAAATCTCCCCTTCCAATCTTCTCCATTCTAAGGAATACAGTACTAACCTATTCAATCTTTCCTTGTAACTCTGGTCCTCCAGTCCTGGCAACATCTTGTAAATTTTCTCTGCACTCTTTCAACCTTGTTTACATCTTTCCTGTAGGTAGGTGACCAAAACTGCACACGATACTCCAAATGAGGCCTCACCAATGTCTTATACAACTTCAAGATAACATCCCATCTCCTGTACTCAGTACCTTGATTTATGAAGGCCAACGTGCCGAAAGCTTTCTTAATGACCCCATGTACCTGTGATGCCGTTTTCAATGGATTATGGACCAGTATTCCCAGATCTCCTCTTCACTGCAGGGAATGAAGTGCCAACCCGTCCAACCTTTCCCGATAACTCAGGTCCCCCAGACCCGGCAACATCCTCGTTAAGTGTTCTCTGTACCCTGTCAACCTTATTGACATCTCTCCTGACCGAAACCGCACACACGATACTCCAAGATCAATGAAGGGGTTTGAACTCGGCTCGCGGCAGTGACAGTAAAATTCCGTTCTCTCTCTCCGCAGCTGCGCGGAGGTTCTCACAGCGAGGGGGGAAGTGCGTGTTACCCTCTGTAAGGGCCAGGGCGGCACCGGTGCAGACCAACCGGCACGAAGTTGGCACAACAGCTGGCAGATCGTCGCCATGGCGGCCGGCGCCAACTTCATTCTCACTGGGGTGCACCCGTTTGACAGCACCTGTTACGATGGCTACACCAGCACAGGCTACAGGTAGGTGGTGGTTGTCTAGTGCGCGGGTATGACCGACGCCTTCTGTATAATTTAAGCTGATGGAAATTTACGCTCACCGGCCTTTGTTTTTAGGTTAATGCAAATACAGTACCGTGCAAAAGTCTGTCATGATCAGTAAGCCAATTATTTGGAATCAAATGACCTTGTTTGGTGTCTCAGTGACTGCACCAAGCCACCCCCCCCCCCACCCCTGGCACTCCTTCTCTGCCACCTGTCCCGCACCCCTCCTGCGGGCGCTCCACCCTCGCCATTCCCGACGTCCTTTTACTCCCGCCAGGTTTACAGATCGCTCCCCGCTCCAGGTCGACAACTACAGCACCGTGTGCAGAACCCTGGCCGTACACGGGTGGCGTAGACTTCTGTGCAGTGCGGTCTCTGCCTCCACCACCAGCCCCCCCCGGCAGCGAGTTCTGCGCATTCTCCGCTCTCTGTGTCAAATAAAAACCTCCCTGTGGCACCTCCCTGTGCTTCCCTCCGGTCACTTTAAAATCACGCCTCCTTGTCTGAGCCTCCAGTTCTCTGCTCTATCTCCGTCTCTTGTCAACCTGTACACCCCTAACGTCTCATTCTGCCTCGCCCCGAAGAGAAACGCTCTAGCTCGCCCAGCCTGGCCTCGTAAGACCTGCTCTCCAACGCACGCAGCAGCCCGGCGCTACCTGAAACGCCTAGCTAAGGTCGCGTCGGTGTCGGACGCCTGAGGTCCCCAGGGTCGCTGATCTGAGAGGGTAGTTTCCCTCCCCGCAGCGTCCATCGCCCTGATGAACGGACCCTTCATTAGTCAAGAGATCCCACAGGGGTTACGGGAGGAGAGCGGAGTTGAGAGGCACCAAATGGGAGAGCAGATTCAGTGGGCCGAATGGCCTGATCCTACAATAGTAGCACAAGCACTTTCTGTTCCACTGGCCTCTGGATTAATTGGTGACGTTAACCTCACTGGGACAGATGGAGAGACCCGAAGCGTTAGCTGTTTATTCCTCTCCATAGATGCTGCCTGACCTGCTGAGTTCCTCCAGCACTGTGTGTGTGTGTGCGTGTGTGTGTGTGTTGCTTCTGTTCACAGTAACTGGGCATGACACAATGGTAACGCAGTGGTTAGCGCTTGGGGTGTCAGAGTTGGGAGTTCAATTCCGGCGTCCTCCCACAGTCCAAAACCTACCGGCTGCTTGGTCGCTGTAAGCCGTCCTGTGACCGGGCCAGGGGTTGAGTTGGTGGGCTGCTGGCAGTGCGGCTCGAAGGCCCAGCAGGGGCCGTGTTCTGCGCCGGATCTCCGAGTAAATAACAAAAGCCGGGGTGGAGCAGACCCTGTATAACAGGTGCACCTTTGCTCTTTTGTCCTTCAGGAGTCAAGATAAAGGCTTCTGCCTGGACGGGGCTCTTGCACACGTGTTCACCCGAAGCTTGCCGGTCGCCAGGTCGAAGCCCGTCGTCTTGGAGACCAGGATTGGGGATGAGCACCACTACTTCCAGATCCCGGGAGAGCTCGCTGACAAGATAAACAGGTTGGGTTCGGTGCCACGTTTTTCAACTGGGGAACAGCGCACTGCCCTTCGGCCCACAATGCTGTGCTGGCCCAATTAAGTTAGCAATCAAATGGCCGGTTAGGCCAATCCCCACTGCCTACGCAATGTCCATTTCCCCAACAATATCTTCTCTGATTTTTCTTCCTGCAGCAGCACCCCAGGGAACACATTCCAGGCACCCAACACGCTCGGTGTAAAAATAAACAAATTGCCCCTCACTTTCCCTTTGAAATTACCCCCTCTCCCTTGTGTATTGTAGACCAGATTCTGCTCGCCAGCCTCAGCTACTCTGCGGTGAATGGGCATTCTTTACCGGACAAAACAGGGTGGGAGCCCTGTACATTTCTGTGTGTCGATGGGCCAGACCTAACTGGCAGGTTCAGATCACCACGTGGGTGAAGCTGGCGATGAGCTGCGGCCTCTATCGAGGTGCTGGCTGGAACTTTTTAGGCTCGTTGGGGTGGTTTTGGGGACAGAGAGAGGGGTTAGGGGACAGGTTAGAGTTTAGTGATGGGTGTGGGGGATTTAGAGGTCGGGTTAGGGTTTAGTGACGGGTGTGGGGTATTTAGTGGTCAGGTTAGGGTTTAGGGACAGGGGTGTGGGGGATTTAGAGGTCGGGTTAGGGTTTAGGGACGGGGTGTGGGGGATTTAGAGGTCGGGTTAGGGTTTAGTGACGGGTGTGGGGTATTTAGTGGTCAGGTTAGGGTTTAGGGACAGGGGTGTGGGGGATTTAGTGGTCAGGTTAGGCTTTAGGGACAGGGGTGTGGGGGATTTAGAGGTCGGGTTAGGGTTTAGTGAGAGGTGTGGGGGGTTTAGAAGTCAGGTTAGGGTTTAGGGACAGGGCTGTGGGGGATTTAGAGGTCAGGGTAGGGTTTAGGGACAGGGGTGTGGGGGATTTAGTGGTCAAGTTAGGGTTTAGGGACAGGGGTGTGGGGGATTTAGAGGTCAGGGTAGGGTTTAGGGACAGGGGTGTGGGGGATTTAGTGGTCAGGTTAGGGTTTAGTGACGGGTGTGGGGGATTTAGTGGTCAGATTAGGGTTTAGGGACGGGTGTGGGGGATTTAGTGGTCAGGTTAGGGTTTAGGGACAGGGGTGTGGGGGATTTAGTGGTCAGGTTAGGGTTTAGGGACGGGGTGTGGGAGATTTAGTGGTCAGGTTAGGGTTTAGTGACGGGTGTGGGAGATTTAGTGGTCAGATTAGGGTTTAGGGACAGGGGTGTGGGGGATTTAGTGGTCAGGTTAGGGTTTAGGGACAGGGGTGTGGGGGATTTAGTGGTCAGGTTAGGGTTTAGGGACGGGGTGTGGGGGATTTAGAGGTCGGGTTAGGGTTTAGTGAGGGGTGTGGGGGGTTTAGTGGTCAGGTTAGGGTTTAGGGACAGGGGTGTGGGGGATTTAGTGGTCAGGTTGGGGTTTAGGGACAGGGGTGTGGGAGATTTATAGGTCAGGTTAGGGTTTAGGGACGGGGGTGTGGGGGATTTAGTGGTCAAGGTAGGGTTTAGGGACAGGGGTGAGGGGTATTTAGTGGTCAGGTTAGGGTTTAGGGACAGGGGTGTGGGGGATTTAGTGGTCAGGTTAGGGTTTAGGGACGGGGTGTGGGAGATTTAGTGGTCAGGTTAGGGTTTAGTGACGGGTGTGGGGGATTTAGTGGTCAGATTAGGGTTTAGGGACAGGGGTGTGGGGGATTTAGTGGTCAGGTTAGGGTTTAGAGACAGGGGTGTGGGGGATTTAGTGGTCAGGTTAGGGTTTAGGGACGGGGTGTGGGGGATTTAGAGGTCGGGTTAGGGTTTAGTGAGGGGTGTGGGGGGTTTAGTGGTCAGGTTAGGGTTTAGGGACAGGGGTGTGGGGGATTTAGTGGTCAGGGTAGGGTTTAGTGACGGGTGTGGGGGATTTAGAGGTCAGGTTAGGGTTTAGGGACAGGGGTGTGGGGGGTTTAGTGGTCAGGTTAGGGTTTAGGGACAGGGGTGTGGGGGATTTAGTGGTCAGGTTGGGGTTTAGGGACAGGGGTGTGGGAGATTTATAGGTCAGGTTAGGGTTTAGGGACGGGGGTGTGGGGGATTTAGTGGTCAGGTTGGGGTTTAGGGACAGGGGTGTGGGAGATTTATAGGTCAGGTTAGGGTTTAGGGACGGGGGTGTGGGGGATTTAGTGGTCAAGGTAGGGTTTAGGGACAGGGGTGAGGGGTATTTAGAGGTCGGGTTAGGGTTTAGGGACAGGGGTGTGGGGGATTTATAGGTCAGGTTAGGGTTTAGGGACGGGTGTGGGGGATTTAGTGGTCAGGTTAGGGTTTAGTGACGGGTGTGGGGGATTTAGAGGTCATGGTAGAGTTTAGGGACGGGTGTGGGGGATTTAGTGGTCAGGTTAGGGTTTAGGGACAGGGATGTGGGGGATTTAGTGGTCAGGTTAGGGTTTAGGGACAGGGGTGTGGGTGATTTAGAGGTCGGATTAGGGTTTAGGGACGGGTGTGGGGGATTTATAGGTCAGGTTAGGGATTAGGGACAGGGGTGAGGGGTATTTAGAGGTCGGGTTAGGGTTTAGGGACAGGGGTGTGGGGGATTTAGTGGTCAGGTTAGGGTTTAGTGACGGGTGTGTGGGGGATTTCGTGGTCAGGTTAGGGTTTAGTGACGGGTGTAGGGGATTTAGAAGTCAGGTTGGGGTTTAGGGACGGGTGTGGGGGATTTAGAGGTCAGGTTAGGGTTTAGGGACAGGGGTGTGGGGGATTTAGAGGTCGGGTTAGGGTTTAGGGACAGGGGTGTGGGGGATTTAGTGGTCAGATTAGGGTTTAGGGACAGGGGTGTGGGGGATTTAGAGGTCAGGTTAGGGTTTCTGTTTGGTGGAGTTCCGTCTGTTTCGGTTGACCGTCGAGGACACCCTATTTTGACAACATCTCCGGCATATCCCTCGCTTTGCTGTTAACGCAACCAGTGCTTTTCACTCCGGGCTTCGATGCTTCGATGTACCGGTGTTGATTCAATCTGAATTCCGGACGGGCCAGGCCGGGGGACCACGCACCTTTACCATCAAACCATCCACCGACGGGAGTTGTGAACTCGGTCCGCTCCGTCAAGGGTCATCTTCAAGGAGGACTGCTTCAAGAAGACCTCATCCGTCATTCAGGACCCCCTTCGCCCAAGACCTGCCCTCTTCTCATTGCTAACATCAGGGAGGAGGTACAGGAGGCTGAAGGCACACGCTCAACGATTCAGGAACAAGTTGTTCCCCACCGCTATCCGATTTCAGAATGGACATCGAACCCATGAACACTACCTCCCTATTTTTTATTCTCTCTTTTTGCACTTCTTAATTAATTTATTTTAATCTCTCTCTCTCTCTCTCTCTCTCACACACACACACACACACACACACACACACACACACACACACAGGACATTACAGTATTTATTGTTATGTATGGCACTGTACCACTGCCACATATCATAAGGACATAAGAAATAGGAGCAGGACTCGGCCATCTGGCCCGTCGAGCCTGCTGCGCCATTCAATAAGATCATGGACTGATCTCCACCTACCTGCCTTTCCCCCATAACCCTTAATTCCCCTACAACACACATAAAAGTTGCTGGTGAACGCAGCAGGCCAGGCAGCATCTCTAGGAAGAGGTGCAGTCGACGTTTCAGGCCGAGACCCTCCGTCAGGACTAACTGAAGGAAGAGCGAGTAAGAGATTTGAAAGTTGAAGTGGGAGGGGGAGATCCAAAATGATAGGAGAAGACAGGAGGGGGAGGGATGGAGCCAAGAGCTGGACAGGTGATCGGCAAAAGGGATATGAGAGGATCATGGGACAGGAGGTCCGGGAAGAAAGACAAGGGGGGGGGACCCAGAGGATGGGCAAGGGGTATATTCAGAGGGACAGAGGGAGAAAAAGGAGAGTGAGAGAAAGAATGTGTGTATAAAAATAAGTAACAGATGGGGTACGAGGGGGAGGGGGGCCTTAGCGGAAGTTAGAGAAGTCGATGTTCATGCCATCAGGTTGGAGGCTACCCAGACGGAATATAAGGTGTTGTTCCTCCAACCTGAGTGTGGCTTCATCTTTACAGTAGAGGAGGCCGTGGATAGACATATCAGAATGGGAATGGGATGTGGAATTAAAATGTGTGGTCACTGGGAGATCCTGCTTTCTCTGGCGGACAGAGCGTAGATGTTCAGCAAAGCGGTCTCCCAGTCTGCGTCGGGTCTCGCCAATATATAAAAGGCCACATCAGGAGCACCGGACGCAGTAGCCAATATATTAGAGGCCTTAATTCCCCTACTGTGCAAAAATCTATCCAACCTCTTCTTAAATATATTTACTGAGGTCGCCTCCCACTGCTTCATCGGGCAGAGAATTCCGCAGGTCCACCACTCTCTGGGAAAAGCAGTTCCTCCTCATCTCCCTCCCAAATCTTGAGGCAATGTCCCCTCGTTCTAGTCTCACCTACCAGTGGAAACAATTTTCCCGCCTCCATCTTATCTATCCCTTTTATAATTTTGTATGTTTCTGTAAATTCTCCTGTCATCCTTCTGAATTCCAGCGAGTACAGTCCCAGGCGACTCAATCTCTCCTCATAGTCTAACCCCCTCATCTCTGGAATCAAGCTGGTGAATGGAATCAGATCCTTTGGACCACCAGATAGTAATAAAACCATCAGGAATAGGAGCAAAACTCAGCCCATGGAGGTCGTTCCACCATGGCTGATTTATTATCCCACTCAACCCCACTCCTGTCCTGTTGTACATACTATTTATTACGAATTGCACATTGCACGTTTACACGGAGACGTAACGTAAAGATTTTTACTCATGTATGTGAAGGATGTAAGAAATAAAGTCAATTCAATTCTTACTTGTTTACTTTTAGAATAGAATAGAATATATTGTCATTGTTGTGGAGCAATTTAGCAGCTCAACGTTTTGCAGCATGACAAAGAATATATACATAAAATAAACTCTAAAACCTCAGGAGTGCAGTCTAAAATTAATAATATATGGATGGGGGTGTAGGTCTATTGCACACCTGCCATTCCTGGAAGTGTGATGCATTTAGCTTCCGCCGTCTTAGGAGGGGGGCAGGAGAAGGGAAGGGGGTGTTATACGTTTCACTGCTTGTGGGTAGAAGCTGTTAAGGAGTCTCTTTGTTTTCTCTGTATCTCTTCCCAGAAGGTAGAGGGGAAAACAGGTGATGTCCAGGATGAGTGGGATCCTTTGAAATACAAGTGGCCTTCTTTTGAAGTCTGCCAGTATAAATGTCTCTGAGGGAGGGTAACGTTGTGCCAATAACCCGCTCTGCCACCCTCACCACCCGCTGCAGGTCCTTCCTGTTCTGTTCTGTGCAGCTGGCAAACCACACTGCACAGCAATACGTCAGGAGGCTCTCTATAGAAGTTGATCAGCAGGTGATGAGGGAGGAGAGCGTGCTTTAGCTTCCTTAGGAAGCTTTTTTATTGTTTGCAGGATTTGTTCTCTCTTATTTTGCAGATTTGCTGTTTGACTGTCTCCGTTAGGTTGTGTTTCTTTGTGGCCAAATGCGAGAAGGTGACTATCAAGTTTGCGTGTGGCACACGCACTTTGAAAATAGATGGACTTCTGAACTTTTTTTTTTGTAAAGAAACTTTGGCCTTCCTACAGCGTCTCAGATGAATTCTTTCTTTTCTTGACAGGAATTTTCTCCAGAAAGGTTCGACCCACCCAGTGAATGTCATCAAAGACCTGCTGGTAAAGCAGATCAGCGCAGAAGCCGCCGCCCAGGAACTGGAGAACGACTTCCCGCTCCTGACCAAGTTTGACCCTGGAGACCGCTGGCCTGGGTCCGAGATTCCCGAGTCTGAGATTTACTTTGTCGGCTGCTCGAGCCACCGGGCGGTCCGGTGCGGGGAGCCAACCGGGCCTCCCTGCTGCTGGGGGGATTCTGGGGCGGCGTCCGATGGGAGCCCGGGCAGCGAGACGCCGGACGCGGCCAGGGTTCCTGGTCTGAGTGAGGCTTACTGCCTCTGTCCTGCTCTGACGGGATACCTGCCCGAGGTGCTGCGGAGACCGGACTTCCAAGCCGGGGTAATCTACACCTTGAGTGGCAGGGTCTTCAGAAGGTGCCCGATCTCCCCGCGGACGATGCCCGCTTTCCACGAGCTGCTCCTGGTGGCTGCCGCGTCACCGCTGGGCTTCTTCCGCCGGTTTACGTCTGCCGTAGAGAAGGCCATCACGGTGCTGGTGGAATCGGCCTCCGGGGACGGCCCGGCTCCCGTCGCCTTGGAAGAGGAGAGCGGCGGCGGGCGCTGGAGTATTCGCGTTACGGCCGCGGCGCCACCGGGCTGCGCCAGCGTGGCCGCCGGAAGAGTGGACCTCGTCCCGGACCCGACCCGGGGCGGGCTGGGGGTCTGCCTCGCCTCGGTGAACCTCGGGCTGCTGACCATGGCGCTGTGCCGGATCAGTGACTGGAGGCTGCTGTGGACGCGCGACTGGTGCTCTCCGTGCCACGCGGGGGGATTAAAACTGCCGCGGCCTCTCTCCGGCCTCTCGCTCTACCCACCCTCCTACACCCACGACGTCAGCTTCTGGGTGGAGCCCGGCGCAGAGCCGGCCGAGCTGGAACTCCACGCCGCCGCCCGACGGGTCAGCGGCGGGTCAGTCAAAACAATGGAGCTGATCGACAGCTTCTGCCACCCCGGGACGAACCGCAGGAGCTACTGCTACAGGCTAACGTACCAGTCGTGCGACAGGGCCCTGTCTTACCAGCGAGCACTGCAAATGCAACTCGACTTCAGGGCGGAGCTGCAGAGCGCCTTCCGCGTCGCTCTCAGATAACCCGGGGCTCTGCTTCTTCACCGCCGTAAGACCCTGACGCTCTTCCAGATCCGTTCCGGCTCTCCCCGCCCTCCCAGGCGCGTTCCCGTCTGACAGCGACAGAGCGCCACGTTTCAGCCGGGGGGGGGGGTAGCGTTGGGGAGCCGGTGGAGTTCATCGCCACGGGCGGCTGCGGAGGCCAGCCCGCGGGGTGTGTTTGAAGGCGCCACGCACGAAGCAGTGGGGGGACCCGGCGGGTCAGGCAGCATCTGTGGAGAGGAGTAAACGGTCGACGTCTTGGCGGGGTGGGGGGAGACCCTCCGTGAGGACGGGAGAGGGAAGGTGGGGGGAGAAGCTGTTTTGGCGTCACCTGAAAGAACCTGCCGAGTTCCTCCAGCATTTTGAGTGTTCAGTTCAGTTTTCGTTTATTGTCATTTAGAAATGCATGCATTAAAAGAATGATATAATGTTCCTCCAGAATGATAGCACAAGAAAACACAGGACAAACCAAGACTAAAACTGACAAAAACCACATAATTATAACATATAGTTACAGCAGTGCAAAGCAATACCGTAATTTGATAAAGAGCAGACCGTGGGCACAGTAAACAAAAAGTCTCAAAGTCCTAATAGCCTCATCATCTGACGCAGACGGTAAAAGAGAGAAACTCTCCCTGCTATGAACCTCCAAGCACCGCAAACTTGCCGATGCATTGGAAGCACCCGACCGCAGCCGACCCTGAGTCCGTCCGAAAACTTCGAGCTTCCAATCAGCCCCTCCGACACAGTCTCTCTGAGCACCATCCTCTGTCGAGCGCTTTGACCCCGCCCCGGCTGCCGAGCAACAAGCAAAGCCGGGGACTCGGGGCCTTCCCCTCCGGAGATTCTGGACCACACAGTAGCAGCGGCAGCGAAGCAGGCATTTCAGAAGTTTCACCAGATGTTCCTCCGTGCTCTCACGTCCGTCTCCATCAACTCAGGATTGTGCACGGCACCCTACTTGACAGATAAACAGACATCACCACCGGAGAGGCCACTGCGAGCTGCGTCGCGCCGCCATCTTCCCACGGAAGTATGTACCTGCTCTGGATTTGCAGCGTCTGCAGAAGCTCTCCTGGGTGTACTTAAAGCGGGTGGGGGGGGGGGTGTCCTCAATTGGTCAGAGTGCCAAAGGTTACGGGTGAAGGCAGGAGAGTGGGGTTAAGGGGGATAGGTAATCGGCCGTGGAGCAGAGTTGATGGGCCAAGTGGCCCCCAATTCTGCTTCTGCCTCTTACGGACTTCTGTACCACCACCGCCTCCTGCAGACGGGCATAACTTCCCACATTCCGTCGCCGCCACACCAGCTGCCGCCCTTGCCCTCGGATCTCCTCCTGGACTGCCTCTGACGTACACGAACTGGAACACAGGCCCTTCATCCTGTCACGCCCCTGCCGACCATCCCACTTGCCTGCGCTAATCCCACGCCCACAGAACGCCGGGGCGGTCTCGGCAGCTCAGGCACTGTCCGCGGAGAGGAGTAACTCGGCGCGAGGAGAGAGAGCAGTGCACCGCACGTGCGCAGCCCTCCGGTGAGAAATGATATCGTACCCGTTAAATAGTGGCCGTGGACAATTCTGATTTGATGGAGACAGACGTGAAAGCACAGAGGAACATCTGGAGAAATTTCTGAAACGCCCGTTCGCTGCTTTCGTTACCGCGCAATCATGAATCTTCCAGAGGGATGGCCTCAAGATCCCCGGCCTTGCCTGCTGTTGGCAACCGAGATTGAAGTCGAATCGCTCGGATAGAGATGGTGCTCGGTACTCGGTGTCAGAGGGCTGATCGGAGGCTCGAAGTTTTCGGATGACTCAGAGTCGGACTGTGGTCGGGCATGGCAGGGAGAGTTTTCTTCCTTCTCCCGTCTGCGTGAGATGTGGGACTTTCGAGAAACTTTGAACTTTTTTACTGTGCCATGGACTGTTCTTCATCAAGTTGTGGTATTGTTGCACTGTTGTAACTATATGTTATAATTATGTGGGGTTTGTTAGTCTTTCCGGTCTTGGTCTGTCCTGTGTTTTGTGATATCACACCGGAGAAATATTGTATCATTTCTTAATGCATGCATTACTAAATGACAATAAAAGAGGACTGCGTGTCCTCATAATCCAACCGGCCGCGGCGTTCTGGGAGCGAGACCATTCCTCAGGGCTGGAAAGGAAGGGGAGAGTGGGAGAGGACTGCAGGCTGCCAGGTGAAGCCAGGTGATTGGAGGGGAAGGATGAAGTGAAAAGCTGGGAGGTGATAGGTGAGATCAGGTGAAGTGGGGTGATTGGGGGGGGTGAAGTGAGAAGCTTGGGAGGGGGTGGTGATAGGTGGAAAAGGTAATGGGCTGTAGAAGAAGGAATCTGATAGGAGAGGAATCTGATCTCCCCTCACTTAGTCTCACCCATCACCTGTGTGCTTGTTTCTGCACCCTTCCTTTCCAGCCCTGAAACAGCCCGAAACATTGACTGTGAATTCCTCTCCATAGACGCTGCCTGACCTGCTGAGTTCCTCCAGCATTTTTTGTTTGTGTGTTGCCCTGGATTTCCAGTATCTGAAGAATCTCTTGTGTTTATTCCTCTGCACAGATGCTGCCTGATCTGGTGGGTTCCTCCAGCGTTTTGTGTGTGTGTGTGTGTTTTGCACTGGATTTTCAGCATCTGCAGAATCTCTTGCGTTTTTAATTCCACATTCCTCTGTGGCCTGACCAATAGTTCCTGTCCAGATTGCCTCTTCGAAGTTGTTATTGTCCCTACTGCCTCCGGCAAGCCCGTTCCACCTGTGCGACCCCCTTCAAAACTCCCGCTTGCCTTCCACTGATCCTATCCGGGTTTGGGTCGGTATCCTGCTGTGACCTCAGAACTGGTCCGGTTGTGATGTGCTCCCTTCTGGTCATCTCCGGCTACCATCAACAGTAATAATTGTAACTAGCAAAATTTCACCATAGCTTTAGAAAATTTTAAAAAACCTCTTGGAAAATGTGTAACTCAGGTGGTTGATGGTTGGGCCGGGCTGTTCTCTGATCTTGGCAAATCCATTTGCAAACGTTTCGTCACCATAGCAGGAGACATCATCAGTGCACTGTCCACTTGTGGTTTGCCCTCTGAATGCTCGGCCTCAGCTGACTGAAGCTCAATTGTGACACAGGAAGGGGGTCCCGTCACTCAGCCCAACTCATGCAAAGTGTTTCAAAGTTGAAAAGTACTTTTGTTGACAAAGTACGTACGCGCCATCGTCTCCTAACTTGAGATTCATTTTCTTGCAGGTATTCACAGTCAACGTTTCCTCTAACAATGAGCTACTGACTTCCATTCTGTGTTTATTGTTGCAATTTGTAACAGCGTTGTAACTTGAAATACTGATGATGTAAATGCATAGAAGCTCTAAAACGTTTTCAAAGTAAAGACATATTTATTATTTTGAATTTGTGGATTCTATTTATTAACAATTACAGGGTGTTTCACAGTTATATTAACATAGATCTTAAAATTATATTAACATAAATACAAAATTATATTACCAATTTCAAAATTATGTTAATATTATATTAAAAAAATTCCAACTGTGTGGCAACAAAGGCTATGTGCACAGGGGCATTTCAGTTACTGCATGACCACACGCCCGCACAACCTAGGGGGAACAGTGTCACAGTAGAACAAAGAAATACAATAGAATCTATGAGAAACTCCACAAAAAGACTGACAAACCCTGCAAATACCAAAAAATAAAAAATAAAATCACTCTCGCCCTTTCTCAGAACTTTACCTTCAGGTATTTTGAAACAGAAGGCAGTCGGTAATTTGAGGGAAGTACTGGTAGAAATCTGCAATCAGAGGGACGTAGAACCGCGCACTGAAGTTGGGCTGATCTGTCATGGTTGAGCTGGTGAGCCCTTGGTCTGGCCTGCTAGTTCATGTTTGCTCCATTTTTTTTTGTAATTTATTTTTTGTTGAAGTTCGTCATCAAACAAAACTTTCCATAAGATGTATTTCAGATACAGTACATATATATCATATAGTCATATTTGTCACAAATCTCCACATAATATTTAACATAGAAAGGAGAGGAAAGAAAGAACAATCAAAAGAAGAAAACTATGTACAAGGTAGGGAGTGATCTTTTTTATATATTCATTGACTTGTGAGAATAAAATCAGGTGTTATGTAGTTAAACCATTTTTCCCAGTATGAATCAAATTGTTCCAACTTATGATTAACAGATACTGTTATCTTCTCCATTTTGTAAATGTCCATTGGAATTTCCATCCATACATTTAAAGTTGGGCTCTCCTGTGATAACCATTTCCTGGTAAGGGTCTGTTTACCAGCCACCAGCAGTACATTCATTAAGTATTTATCTCTTTTCAACCATTCTTGAGGTACATACCCAAAATATATGGTCTTACTTACTAAGGGTATTTCACATTTAAAGCTGTTTTGTAGGGCATTGTGTATCCCACTCTGATAGTCTTTGATAAGCTTATTTCAATGTAGATCGCAACATGCATTAAAAAGGAAGGGAGACGCTACAGGTCCATCGCCACCAGGACGACATGTCGTCTCTGAAGCTTCTTTCCAGTAGCTATCCTGCTTCTCCTGAGTGTCCCTGGCGGACAGAGAAAGCAGGATCTCCCAGTGGCCACACATCTTAATTCCACATCCCATTCCCATTCTGATATGTCTATCCACGGCCTGCTCTACTGTAAAGATGAAGCCACACTCAGGTTGGAGGAACAACACCTTATATTCCGTCTGGGTAGCCTCCAACCTGATGGCATGAACATTGACTTCTCTAACTTCTGCTAATGCCCCAACTCCCCTTTGTACCCCATCCGTTATTTATTTTTATACACACATTCTTTCTCTCACTCTCCTTTTTCTCCCTCTGTCCCTCTGAATATACCCCTTGCCCATCCTCTGGGTTTCCCCCCCTCCCCCTTTCCCTTCTCCCCGGACCTCCTGTCCCATGATCCTCTCATATCCCTTTTGCCAATCACCTGTCCAGCTCTTGGCTCCATCCCTCCCCCTCCTGTCTTCTATCATTTTGGATCTCCCCCTCTCCCTCCCACTTACAAATCTCTTACTAGCTCTTCTTTCAGTTAGTCCTGATGAAGGGTCCCGGCCCGAAACGTCAACCGTACCTCTTCCTAGAGATGCTGCCTGGCCTGCTGCGTTCGCCAGCAACTTTGATGTGTGTTGCTTGAATTTCCAGCGTCTGCAGAATTCCTGTTGTTTGGTGTTTGCACTGTTGTCTTGTGAACTGTTGGTTCCTGTTGTGCTGCCTGTAATGGTTATTGTCCTGTGTTTTATGCTTGGCGCCGAGCCACAGTCAGTTCTGGCACGCTTCACACACTGGCTATAAAGTGATTCCGATTTCTACGCCGTGCTTTTGAACTCCAACCCGGTAGAGACTTGTCATGGTGGCCATGATTAGGGGGGGGGGTGAGCAGAAGTGGGGGACATTTGAAAGGAGATTTCAACCTATGGATTAGAACGGAACCCGGAATGGGCCAGCACGGTGCAGGCCCTTCGGCCCGCGATCTGCACCAACCTGTTAACCCGTTCAAAATCAATCTAAACGCTTCCTTCTCATACAGCCCTGCATTTTCCATCGCCCATCTGCCTTACCTAAGAGCATCTTAAATGCCTCTAATGTATCTGCCTCTACCATTACCCTTGGTGGGGCGTTCCAAGGACACCACACTCTATAAAAACAAAATTACCTCTGACATACTCCCCCCCTTCCCCACCACCCATACTTTCTTCCAAATCATCTGAAAATTAGAGGCATCCGTTAGTCTTGCGAGACCATGGATCTGCGCCTGGAAAGCCTTCACTCTCCAGGGCTCAGGCCTGGGCAAGGTTGTATGGGAGACCGGCAGTTGCCCATGCTGCAAGTCTCCCCTCTCCACGACACCGATGTTGTCCAAGGGAAGGGCATTAGGACCCATACAGCTTGGCACTGGTGTCGTCGCAGACCAATGTGTGATTAAGTGCCTTGCTTAAGGACACAACATGTTGCCTCGGCTGGGTCTCGAACTCACGACCTTCAGATCGCTAGTCCAATGCCTTAACCACTTGGCCATGTGCCCACATCTGAAAATTGTGCCCCGTTATTAGCTGTTTCTGCCCTGGGGAAAAGTCTCTGGCTGTCTACTCGATCTATGCCTCTTATCATCTTGTACACCTCTATCAAGTCGCCTCTCATCTTCAAAGTTCAAGGTAAATTTATTATCAAAGTACATATTTGTCTCCATATACAACCCTGAATTTCATTTTCCTGCGGGTTTAGTTAATAAATCCTTGATAGAATAATAACCATAACAGAAACAATGAAAGACTGCGCCAATTTGGGCTTTTCAGTGTGCAAAAGACAATGAAGCATGCAAATACTAAAAGAAAGAAAGAATAATAAAAAAATAAGCAATAAATATGGGGAACATGAGATGAAGAGTCCTTAACAGTGAGTCCATAGGTTATGGGAACATTTCAGTGATGGAGCAAATTAAGTTGAGTGAAGTTATCCCCTCTGGTTCAGGAGCCTGATAGTTGAGGGGTAGTAACTGTTCCTGAACCTGGTGGTGTGGGTCCTGAGGCTCCTGTACCTCCTTCCTGGTAGTTGAGGGGGTAATAACTGTTCCTGAACCTGGTGGTGTGGGACCTGAGACTCCTGTACCTCCATGCTGATGGTTGAGGGGTAACAACTGTTTCTGAACCTGGTGGTGTGGGTCCTGAGGCTCCTGTACCTCCTTCCTGATGGTTGAGGGGTAATAACTGTCCCTGAACCTGGTGGTGTGGGTCCTGAGGCTCCTGTACCTCCTTCCTGATGGTTGAGGGGTGATAACTGTTCCTGAACCTGGTGGTGTGGGTCTTGAGGCTCCTGTACCTCCTTCCTGATGGCAGCAGCGAGAAGAGAGCATGTCCTGGTTGTTCCTTTGCTCCAAAGAGAAGAACCCTAACTCGCTCAAACTATACTCATAAGACATGTTGATTTGATAAATTAAACTTTTGAGGTATCATAGACCACCCCCAGCCCTTGCTTCATGGATATATTGTGACTGTCTTGTGAGGGTGATGTAATGGTCTTGCGGAGGTCACATGATGTAATTTTCCCGCCAGTGAGGTCACATGATGACCTGTTCTCAACAGGTATATGAAAGGGAGACCCCTGGTGACGCAGTTAGTTTTCAGTTTAGTTTTGTGTTAGATATTCCGTTTTGCTGTGTGTTGGACCTGTGATGCAGTTTTGTTTTAAGACGGACTTTTTATTGTGAGTAGTATTGGAGAGCGAAGACCTTACCAAAATACTGGGATTTGCTGAGTCGAATAAAGCTGATATCATTTGGTGGTTTTGGAGAGGATCAACCTTATTGAATCTTCGTTCAAGTCAAAGTGACCTGCAACTGAGATATCCCCTGCTAAAGAAGGAAGGACAGTGCAGTGTCTGTTCACCAGAGCAAAGTATCAGTTCCTTTAAACCGTTTTATTTCCATCCTTGTGAATCCTGTGGACAAGGCAGGTTCCGGCTGGGATCAGCAGTAACGACACGTCTTCGAGGAATCCTTTACTTCAGGAAAGTCTCTCCTAATTGACTGTATAAATCTCTTGGACTTTCAAATTTACCACTTTAAGAACTGTTTTCGCATTTACCCTTTTAAGAACTGTTCCAGAGTTGTCGTATAGCAGTTAAATACATTTCGCTATTTATGAGCAAAGATTAATAAATGTTTGTTTGTTTTTATAAAACCTGACTCAATTCTATGTTCATGGTTGCCGGTCACGTGACAAATGGGATTGATCTGTGGCATTAAAAAAACAGTTGGGAATGGCTGTCATGGAGGAATAATTTGAGAAGAACATCAGAAATTGCTACTTCGAACAGTCTGTCACCAGACCCACCCAGGAATAGACTATTTAGAAAGGCAGGCACGCTAGCGTGTATTGGTTAGCACAGTGCTTTTCAGTACCAGTGCCCTGTGTTCAACTCTCGCTGCTGTCTGAAAGGAGTTTGCATGTTCTGCCCGTGACTGCCTGGGTTTCCTCCAGGTGCTCCGGTTTCCTCCCACAGTCCAAAGACGTACCAGTTGGTAGATTAATTGGTCATTGTAAGTTAAGGAAAAGAAAGAGAAATTGCCTTTGAACTCACGAGGGAGCATAGACCATCAACTTTTTTTGCTGTTGATGTTTCCTTAGCAGGCAATTTCTTTTTTTACGAGGTCGAGTTGCTAGCTCAGCCCAGCACGGATGGGAAGTGTGCCAGTGAGCCGGCTGGATTCGAACTCGGGACCCTTCGCTCCGAAGTCCGGTGCCGATGCCACTACGCCACCAGCCGGCTCTATTGTAAGCTATCCCGTGATTAAACTGGGGGTTGTTGGGCGTGAAAAGCAGAAAAGGCCTATTCCATGCTGCATCTCAATCAATCAATAAATATTTTAGATTTGGTTATGAGGGAGGATAAATTAGAGATCACGCGCATTCAACCGGTGACCACAATGTGGCGCAATTCTTGTTGCAAGCTGGAGGGTGAACAGCACAGGAGCTTGTGGGCTTTACGTGCCAGTTTTCAAAAGCGACCGGGCCATGTCAGGACTTGTCTGCAGAGCAGGGGGTTGCTTGGGTTAATAGTAACCGGTGTAAATTAGCGAGGGGCCGACCAACATCCACCACCCAGGACGTGCTCACTTCTCTTAATTCAGGGGTTCCTAAACTGGGGGTTCCCCTGCCTAATGGTATTGGACCATGGCATAAATAAATGTTGGGAAGCCCTGGTTTTGTTCAAAGTTCAGTTTCAATATCCTAAGAGAGACGAGCGTGGGCATCTAAAACTCTTTCTATAGATGAGTGGTGGAGAGTGTGTTGACTGGCTGCGTTACAGCCTGGTGTGGAAACACTAATATCCTGGAATGGAGAATCCCACAAAAAATCGTGGATACGGCCCAGTCCATCACGGGTGAAGCCCTCCCCACCACTGAATACATCTACATGGAGCGCTGTCACAGGGTAGCAGCATCCATCATCAGGGACCCCCACCACCCAGGACACGCTCTCTTCTCACTGCTGCCATCAGGAAGGAGGTACAGGAGCCTCAGGACCCACACCACCAGGTTCAGGGACAGTTATTACCCCTCAACCATCAGGAAGGAGGTACAGGAGCCTCAGGACTCGCACCACCAGGTTCAGGAACAGTTATTACCCCTCAACCATCAGGAAGGAGGTACAGGAGCCTCAAGACCCACACCACCATTTCAGGGACGGTTATTACCCCTCAACCATCAGGAAGGAGGTACAGGAGCCTCAGGACCCACACCACCAGGTTCAGGAACAGTTATTACCCCTCAACCATCAGGAAGGAGGTACAGGAGCCTCAGGACCCACACCACCAGGTTCAGGGACAGTTATTACCCCTCAACCATCAGGAAGGAGGTACAGGAGCCTCAGGACCCACACCACCATTTCAGGAACAGTTATTACCCCTCAACCTTCAGGCTCTTGAACCAGAGGGGATAACTTCACTTGCCCCATCACTGGAGTGTTCCTTTAACCTATGAATTCACTTGCAAGGACTCTTCATCTCATGTTCTTGATCTTTATTGCTTATTTGTTTGCTATCAATATTTCTTTATTTTTGTATTTGCACATTTGGTTGTCTTTAGTACACTGGTTGGACTCCCAGTCTTCCCTTGATTCTATTAAGAGTTTGTTGAGTATGCCCGCAAGAAAACGAATCTCAGGGCTGTGTATGTGTACTTTGACAACACTCTCACTTTGAACTTTCAGCAACACAGAACCCCAGAACCATAGAACAGCGCAGCACAGAAACAGGCCTTTTGGCCCTTCTTGGCTGTGCCGAACCATTTTCTGTCTAGTCCCACTGACCTGCACATGGACCATATCCCTCCATACACCTCCCATCCATGTATCTGTCCAATTTATCCTTAAATGTTAAAAAAGAACCCACATTTACCACCTCGTCTGGCAGCTCATTCCATACTCCCACCACTCTCTGTGTGAAGAAGCCCCACCAATGTTCCCTTTAAACTTTTCCCCCTTCACCCTTAACCCATGTCCTCTGGTTTTTTTCTCCCCTTGCCTCAGTGGAAAAAGCCTGCTTGCATTCACTCTGTCTATACCCATCATAATTTTATATACCTCTATCAAATCTCCCCTAATTCTTCTACGCTCCAGGGAATAAAGTCCTAACCTATTCAACCTGTCTCTGTAACTGAGTTTCTCAAGTCCCGGCAACATCCTTGTAAACCTTCTCTGCACTCTTTCAACCTTATTAGTAAACACAAAATACTCTGCAGGTGCTGGGGTCAAAGCAACAGTCACAACACGCTGGAGGAACTCAGCAGGTCGGGCAGCACCCGTGGAAACGATCGGTGAACGTTTCGGGCCGGAACCCTTCGTCAGGACTGTAGGGGGAAGGGGCAGAGGCCCTATAAAGAAGGTGGGAGGAGGGTGGGAAGGAGAAGGCTGGTAGGTTCCAGGTGAAAAACCAGTAAGGGGAAAGATAAAGGGGTGAGGGATGGGAAGCAGGGAGGGAATAGGCAGGAAAGGTGAAGAAGGAATAGGGGAAAACACCATGGGTAGTAGAAGGAGGCGGAACCATGAGGGAGGTGATAGGCAGCTGGGGGAGGGGGCAGAGTGAAATAGGGATAGGGGAAGAGAGGGGCAGGGAATTACCGGAAGTTGGAGATTCTATGTTCATACCAAGGGACTGGAGACTACCTAGACGGTATATGAGGTGTTTGTTCATACCAAGGAGCAATCTAAAAAAACTATTATCAATGTTACTCCGATCTCTTTGTACCATTAGTATAATGTATATTAATCTGAAATTTAATAAAAAGATTGAAACAGAAAGAAACTGCTCCAGCTGTTCGATGTGCCTGTGGTACGGGGTCCAGTTTTCGCAGTGGTACAGGAGAGAGGTGAGGATCACAGCCTTGTACACCTTGAGCTTGGTTGAAAGCTAAATGTCCTTGTGCTTATATATACATATATACATAGATTAGATTAGATTATGAGAACACTCAGTCCTCTTTTATTGTCATTTAGAAATGCATACATGCATTAAGAAATGATACAATGTTTCTCCAGAGTGATATCACAGAAAACAGGACAGACCAAAGACTAACACTGACAGAACCACATAATTATAACATATAGTTACAGCAGTGCAAAGCAGTACCATAATTTGATGAAGAACAAACCATGGGCACAGTAAAAAAAAAAGTCTCAAAGTCCCCGAGTCGATCGACTCCTGAGTCCCCGATAGCAGGCGGCAAAAGGGAGAAACTCCCTGCCATAAACCTCCAGGCACCGTCAACTTGCCGATGCCTTGGAAGCAGCCGACCACAGCCGACACTGAGTCCGTCCGTCCGAAAACTTCGAGCCTCTGACCAGCCCCTCCGATACAGCCTCCCAAGCGCCATCCTCTGCCGAGCGCCTTCCCCAGCCGCTGAAACAAGCAAAGCCACGGATTTCGGGGCCTTGTGATCCGGAGATTCCGGTTACCACACAGTAGCAGCGGCAGCGAAGCGAGCATTTCAGAAGTTTTCCAGATGTTCCTCCGTACTCTCACGTCCATCTCCATCAAATCAGAATTGTGCACGGTCCCCTACTTGACATCGTTCACCGGAGAGGCCACGCGCGCTGCCATCTTCTCCCCCCTCCTCAGGGATGTATTTACTGTAATTCACCAATCTCAATTATCATCATGGAGAGGGGGAGCTGAATTCTCAACAGCTTGCTCCCCATATCGCTCTGAGCTGGCTTGCCTATGACAGCTGGGGGGCAACATCTATGGTCAGCCCTGTCCAAAGGGGGGGTCTGACCGTTATTCTGCCAACAATTCAGAATCATCATTTATTATCACCGGCCTGTGTGTCGTGAAAAACGTGTCAACCCAGCAGCGGCAGTTCAATGCAATGCAGAATCTAGCAGGGAGGAAAGAAATAAATAAGGAAATTAACTCTATCATCATGTATTGCATTGTGCTGCTGCTGCAAAGACAACCAAGTTCACGACGTACGCCGGCAGGTATTGACCCCGAGTCTTATCCGGAATCAACGCAGGAGATGCCCAGCAGGTCAGGGTGTCGCCTGTGGGAAGAGAGAGAGTTAATGATTCATCTCCGGGACCCTTCATCAGGTCTGAGGAATCAGTAGATTTAGCCACAAAATCGACCTGCCGTCCAAGGTCTTGTTCAAATTTCAAAACAGAGCACCCTCAGGGCCCAAGGACACACAGAACAGGGACAGGCCCTCAGGGCCCAGGGACACACAGAACAGGGACAGGCCCTCAGGGCCCAGGGACACACAGAACAGGGACAGGCCCTCAGGGCCCAGGGACACATAGAACAGGGACAGACCCTCAGGGCCCAGGGACACACAGAACAGGGACAGGCCCTTTGTGCTGAAAGAAAAAAAAAGGGGAAGTATTTTTGCTAAAATATTCTCTCAGAAGTTAATGAAAACCCATTGAAAGTTCAACCCATTTTGGCTGCCACATCCACATTACTTTTCAGAATCAGGTTTAATGTCACTGGCATATGTCGTGAAATCTGTTGTCTTTGCAGCAGCAGTACATTGCAATACCTAGCAATAAATATATATATATATATTTAATTTCACACACACACATATATATATATTATTTAAACACACAAATCACAAATCAACTGAGCAGCGCAAACACAGGTTTAATATCCATGTGTTAACTGGGTTTATACTTATGTTTGATAATTACAACAATGTCACCCCAATAACTTTTTATGATTACCATGTTATGTTAATCTTTATCATTACGATCCTAATAAAAAGATTGAAAAATAAAGAAGTAGTGAGGTAGTGTTCACGGGGTCTGTGTCCGTTCAGGAATCTGATGGCAGAGGGGAAGAAGCTGTTCCCGAATCGCTGAGTGTGTCTCTTCAGGCTCCGGTACCTCCTCCCTGAGGGTAACGATGAGAAGCGGGCATGCCCTGGGTAAACGGGGGTCTGGAATGATGGATGCTGCCTTTTTGAAGTTGTCCTGGGGGCTGGAGACCGTCCCAGACGGTGGTGCGGCCAGTCAAGAAGGCTGTCCACGGCACACCGCTGGATAATTTCCGAGCGTCTGTGGCAGCAAAACGTCCTGGAATTGCGAACGAGAGTTGCGACGCCTTTGCCATTGTATCAAACGTTCAGCCCGGAATGAATCTTTCTGCACGTTGGCGCTGCCGGGAACTTGGAACCGCTCTCACCTTTTCCATTGCTGACCCCCTCGATGAGGTACTGGTGTGTGTCTCCCTCAACTCCCTACACACACAAACTCACACACACTCACTCACTCACAAACACACAGACAGACAAACTCACACACACTCACTCACAGACACACAGACAAACTCACACACACATACACCCACTCACTCACAGACACACACACACTCACACACATTCTCTCTCTCACACACACACACCCAGACACACACACACTCACTCACAAACACACAGTCTCACACACACAAAGACAGACAGACACACCCAGACAGACAGACACACACTCACACACAGTCTCACACACACAAAGACAGACAGACACACACACACAGTCTCACACACACACACACACAGTTGAAGGCGTTTCTCCCTCCTCAGATGCTGCCCGACAACTCTGTGTTTCTTAATTTAAAAAAAAAATTCAGATCCCCACCCCACGGGAGTACTGTGTCCCCGCCCGGGACCGGGGACGGCGGTGGGCGCGCCCGGCGAACGCGGCCGAGCGCAGGTTTTGAGCCCCGCCGCCCGCCGTACGGCGAGGAGCTGAGCCTCGCCGCTGCCCGTAGCTGCCTGTCGGGCGATGGCCTCGAAGGCGAGGCACCGGGCGGCCGGCGGCGGCGGCGGCGGAGGCGGCCGGCCTCCCCGGGAGGAGAGCGGCGCTGCCGACAAGAAGGGCCAGGAGAGCAGGAATGGGTGAGGGTTCATGCCGGGGATCGGGGCGGACTCGGGACCGGGGACCGGGGTCCCGGTGGCCGGGCTCGGCAGTAGCCGATGTCCGGTGTCCGGGAGCCCCGGGCCCGGGAGCGGTGCGCCTGCGCGGAACCTCATTCATTCATTCATTGCCGGCTGTCTCCTTGTTACATTGTTTCATTCCCTTTGCTACAATGTTTCCCTGTTTCCTGTCCATGGGGGTCTTGTGCCGGGGGGGGGGGAGGGGGTAGATTCGCTTTAAATTGTCAAACTGAAGTGTTTCATTTCCTGAAGCCGGTAAAAAGTCAGCTAAACCCTTCCCTCCTCTTCATTTCCCCACTTTGGCCTCCTCACCTGTCTGTCACCTCCCCCTGGTGTCCCTCCTCCTCCCCCTTCTCCCACCGTCCACTCTCCTCTCCGATCAGATTCCTTCCTCTCCAGCCCTTTACCTTTCCCACCCATCACCTCCCCCTGGTGTCCCTCCTCCTTCCCTTTCTCCCACGGTCCACTCTCCTCTCTTATCAGATTCCTTCCTCTCCAGCCCTTTACCTTTCCCACCCATCACCTCCCCCTGGTGTCCCTCCTCCTTCCCTTTCTCCCACGGTCCACTCTCCTCTCCCATCAGATTCCTTCCTCTCCAGCCCTTTACCTTTCCCACCCATCACCTCCCCCTGGTGTCCCTCCTCCTTCCCTTTCTCCCACCGTCCACTCTCCTCTCCGATCAGATTCCTTCCTCTCCAGCCCTTTACCTTTCCCACCCGTCACCTCCCCCTGGTGTCCCTCCTCCTTCCCTTTCTCCCACGGTCCACTCTCCTCTCCGATCAGATTCCTTCCTCTCCAGCCCTTTACCTTTCCCACCCATCACCTCCCCCTGGTGTCCCTCCTCCTTCCCTTTCTCCCACGGTCCACTCTCCTCTCCGGTCAGATTCCTTCCTCTCCAGCCCTTTACCTTTCCCACCCATCACCTCCCCCTGGTGTCCCTCCTCCTCCCCCTTCTCCCACCATCCACTCTCCTCTCCCATCAGATTCCTTCCTCTCCAGCCCTTTACCTTTCCCACCCATCACCTCCCCCTGGTGTCCCTCCTCCTCCCCCTTCTCCCACCATCCACTCTCCTCTCCCATCAGATTCCTTCCTCTCCAGCCCTTTACCTTTCCCACCCGTCACCTCCCTCTGGTGTCCCTCCTCCTTCCCTTTCTCCCACGGTCCACTCTCCTCTCCGATCAGATTCCTTCCTCTCCAGCCCTTTACCTTTCCCACCCATCACCTCCCCCTGGTGTCCCTCCTCCTTCCCTTTCTCCCACGGTCCACTCTCCTCTCCGGTCAGATTCCTTCCTCTCCAGCCCTTTACCTTTCCCACCCATCACCTCCCACCTTCTTACTTCATTTCCCCGCCCCCCCCTTCCCACCTGGTTTCACCTCTCACCTTCCAGCTTGTCCTCCTTCCCCTCCAGGAAGAAGGGAAGGTGAAGGGGACCCAGGGGAAGATGACGGGCAGGTGAGGAGAAAGAGGTAAGATGACAAAGTGGAGAAATGAAGAGGGAGACACATGGATGCTGCCTGACCTGCTGAGTTCCTCCAGAATTTTGTGTGTGTGTTGGTATAGTTAAAGCGGAGGTTGATAGGTTATTGATTAGTCCAAGGTTATGGGGAACTGTCAGGAGGATGGGGTTGAGAGGGTTAATAAACCACCCGTAATTGACAGAGGGCAATGAAGCCCAAGCCTTTCCAGCGTACTGAAGCAGATGTTCAGATGTCCTGGGGCTTCTGTGAGAGAAATTTCTTTGTATTAACTCCTCCTTTAATAGCACATCAAGTGGTGGTCATTCCACAGCTTTGCTATACTCTGCTCACTACTTTTTGTCTCATTGATGTGAGAAGCTGCAGAAGGTTGTAAATCGAGTCAGCTCCATCTTGGGCACTAGCCTACAAAGTACCCAGGACATCTTCAGGGAGCGGTGTCTCAGAAAGGCAGCGTCCATTATTAAGGACCCCCAGCACCCAGGGCATGCCCTTTTCTCACTGTTACCATCAGGTAGACTGAAGGCACACACTCAGCGATTCAGGAACAGCTTCTTCCCCTCCGCCATCCGATTCCTAAATGGACATTGAACCCTTGGACACTACCTCACTTTTTTTTAATGTATCTTGTTTCTGTTTTTGCAAGATTTCTGTTTTTACTAGAATGTTGCCTGGGTTTCATCGCCTAAGTTACAGAGAAAGGTTGAACAAGTTGGGCCTTTATGCTTCGGAGCATAGAAGGTTGAGGGGGACCTGATAGAGGTATTTAAAATTATGAGGGGGATTGATAGAGTTGGCGTGGATAGGCTTTTTCCATTGAGAGTGGGGGAGATTCAAACAAGAGGACATGAGTTGAGAGTTAAAGGGCAAAAGTTTAGGGGTAACATGAGGGGGAACTTCTTTACTCAGAGAGTGGTGACTGTGTGGAACGAGCTTCCAGCAGAAGTGGCTGAGGCAGGTTCGATGTTGTCGTTTAAAGTTAAATTGGATAGATATATGGACAGGAAAGGAATGGAGGGTTATGGGCTGAGTGCGGGTCGGTGGGACGAGGTGAGGGTAAGAGTTTGGCACGGACTAGAAGGGCCGAGATGGCCTGTTTCCCGAGTAATTGTTATATGGTAAGATTGATTTACTTGTTTATTTATTTATTGCATTGAACTGCTGCTGCTCAGTTAACAAATTTCACGTCGCATGCCAGTGATAATACACTTGATTCTGATGTAAGGAGCGCGGCGTACTTTTGCAGCTAAACTTCCAGCTGCCTGTTGGTCCTGGGCCCTCTGCCCGATCACCGGGCCGGGCTGCCTCCCCTGACCCTCAGTACGTGCCCTCTCTTGCAGGCAATCGGTGAAAGTCTGGGCGCCGGAGGGGTCCACGGCCTTCAAGTGCCTCATCTCGGCGAGGTTCTGCGCCGCCTTGCTCAGCAACGTGTCCGACTGCGACGAAACGTTTAACTACTGGGAGCCGGTGAGTGGCTGCGATCGCACGCCTGTGGAGAACGGGGGTGGGGTGAGCACAGAGAGAGGGTGACAACCTCCTGCGTGCTCGGCTTAAATCCCTCCGTGCGCCAGTAGCGGGAGACGTGTGAGAGGGAGCATTGGCGGGGAGAGGGGTGCCGATTTAAACAGCTGCGTGTACAATAGAGAGATGGAGTGTAAATACTGGAGGGAGCTCCCTGTCGACTCCAGTGCAGCAGGACGTGACGTGGGTGGGTCGTGTACACGGGGGAGGGGGATGTGTCTGTACACAGGGGAGGGGGGAGGGTATGGGGATTATGTGTGTGTGTGTGTGTATGTATTCATGGGGGGGTGAAACATGGAAAACCTACAGCACAATACAGGCCCTTCGGCCCCCAGAGCTGTGCTGAACATGTCCTGACTTTAGAAATTACCTTGGGTTACCCATAGCCCTCTGTTTTTCTAAGCTCCATGTACCTATCCAGGAGTCTCTTAAAAGACCCTATCGTATCCGCCTCCACCAGCCCATTCCACGCGCTCACCACTCTCTGCGTAAAAAACTTAACTCTGACATCTCCTCTGTACCTACTTCCAAGCACCTTAAAACTGTGCCCTCTCATGTTAGCCATTTCAGCCCTGGGGAAAAGCCTCTGACTATCCACATGATCAATGTCCCCTCATCATCTTATACACCTCTATCAGGTCACCTCTCATCCTCCGTCGCTCCAAGGAGAAAAGGCCGAGTTCACTCAACCGATTCTCATAAGGCATGCTCCCCAATCCAGGCAACATCCTTGTCAATCTCCTCTGCACCCTTTCTATGGTTTCCACATCCTTCCTGTAGTGAGATGACCAGAACTGAGCACAGTACTCCAAGTGGGGTCTGACCAGGGTCCTATATAGCTGCAACATTACCTCTCAGCTCCTAAACTCAGTTCCACGATTGATGAAGGCCAATGCACCGTACGCCTTCGTAACCACAGAGTCAACCTGCACAGCAGCTTTGAGCGTCCTATGGACTCGGACCCCAAGATCCCTCTGATCCTCCACACTGCCAAGAGTCTTACCATTAATACTATATTCTGCCATCATACGAGGGGTGATTGATAAGTTCGTGGCCTAAGGTAGAAGGGAGTCAATTTTAGAAAACCTAGCACATTTATTTTTCCTACATTTACACACTTAGCCCAGCAGTCGTGGGGCATACGGATCCCTTCTTTGTAGAAGTCGGTGTCTTGGACCTCCAGAAATGGTCCACAGCATGGGGTGATTGATAAGTTTGTGACCTAAGGTAGAAGGTGATGAGTTATTAACTCCAAACTTTCTGCATTTTCATTCAAAGAGTTGAACTGCATGTGTGGATAACGAGAGCTGTATAACTCATCTCCATCTACCTTAGGCCACAAACTTATCAATCACCCCTGCTGTGGACCACCTGGAGGTCCAAGACACTCTCGTTACATGTACGTGCAGTTCAACTCTTTGAGTGATAATGCAGAAAGTTTGAAGTTAATAACTCATCTCCTTCTACCTTAGGCCACAAACTTATCAATCACCCCTTGTATTTCACCTACCAAAATGAACCACCTCACACTTATCTGGGTTAAACTCCATCTGCCACTTCTCAGCCCAGTTTTGCATCTTATCAATGTCCCGCTGTAACCTCTGACAGCCCTCTACAGCACTATCCACAACACCCCCAACCTTTTGTGTCATTAGCAAATTTACTAACCCATCCCTCCACTTCCTCATCCAGGTCATTTATGAAAGTCACAAAGAGTAGGGGTCCCAGAACAGATCCCTGAGGCACACCACTGGTCACTGGCCCCTATGCAGAATATAACCCCGTCTACAACTACTCTATGCCTTCTGTGGGCAAACCAGTTCTGGATCCACAAAGCAATGTCCCCTTGGATCCCATGCCTCCTTACTTTCTCAATAAGCCTTGCATGGGGTACCTTATCAAATGCCTTGCTGAAATCCATATACACTACATCTACTGCTCTACCTTCATCAATGTGTTTAGTCACATCCTCAAAAAATTCAATCAGGCTTGTAAGGCATGACCTGCCTTTGACAAAGCCATGCTGACTATTCCTAATCATATTGTGGCTCTCCAAATGTTCATAAATCCTGCCTCTCAGGATCTTCTCCATCAACTTACCACCCACTGAAGTAAGACTCACTGGCCTATAATTTCCTGGGCTATCTCTACTCCCTTTCTTGAATAAGGGAACAACATCCGCAACCCTCCAATCCTCCGGAACCTCTCCCATCCTCATTGATGATGCAAAGATCATTGCCAGAGGCTCAGTAATCTCCTTCCTCGCTTCCCACCGTAGCCTCGGGTATGTCCCGTCCAGTCCTGGTGACTTATCCAACTTGATGCTTTCCAAAAGCTCCAGCACATCCTCTTTCTTAATGTCTACATGCTCAAGCTTTTCAGTCCACTGCAAGTCATCCCTACAATCGCCAAGATCCTTTTCCATAGTGAATACTGAAGCAAAGTATTCATTAAGTACCTCTACTATCTCCTCCGGTTCCATAAGCACTTTTCCACTGTCACACTTGATTGGTCCTTTTCTCTCACGTCTTATCCTCTTGCTCTTCACATACTTGTAGAATTCCTTGGGGTTTTCCTTAATCCTGTCCGCCAAGGCCTTCTCATGGCCCCTTCTGGCTCTCCTAATTTCATTCTTAAGTTCCTTCCTGCTAACCTTATAGTCTTCCAGATCTCTATCATTACCGAGTTTTTTTAACCTTTCGTAAGCTCTTCTTCTTGACTAGATTTACAACAGCCTTTGTACACCACGGTTCCTGCACCCTACCATCCTTTCCCTGTCTCATTGGAATGTACCTACTCAGAACCCCACGCAAATCCCCTGAATATTTGCCACATTTCTTCAGTATGTTTCCCTGAGAACATCTGTTTCCAATCTATGCTTCCAAGTTCCTGCCTGATAGCCTCATATTTCCCCTTACTCCAATTAAACGTTTCCCTAACTTATCTACTCCTATCCCTCTCCAAAAGGAGATAGAATTGCGGTCACTATCTCCAAAATGCTCTCCCACTGAGAGACCTGACACCTGACCAGGTTCATTTCAAATACCAGATCAAGTACAGTCTCTCCTCTTGTAGGATTATCTACATATTGTGTTAAAAAACCTTCCTGAACACACCTAACAAACTCCACCCCATCTAAACCCCTCACTCTAGAGAGATGCCAATCAATATTAGGGAAATTAAAATCTCCCACCATAACAACCCTGTTATTATTACTCCTTTCCAGAAACTGTCTCCCTATCTGCTCCTCGCTGTCCCTGTTACTATTGGGTGGTCTATAAAAAACACCTAATAGAGATATTGGCCCCTTCCCATTCCTAACTTCCACCCACAGAGACTCTGTTGACAACCCCTCCAATACTTCCTCCTTTTCTGCAGCCATGACACTATCTCTGATCAACAGTGCCACGCCCCGACCTCTTTTGCCTCCCGCCCTGTCCTTTCTGAAACATCTGAAGCCTGGCACTCGAAGTAGCCATTCCTGCCCCTGAGCCATCCAAGTCTCTGTAATGACCACAACATCATAGCTCCAAGTACTGATCCACAACTCTAAGCTCATTTGCTTTGTTCATAGTACTCCTCACATTAAAATAGACACATCTCAAACCATCGGTCTGAGTGCGTCCCTTCTGTATCACCTGCCTATCCTATCTCACATACTGTCTCCAAGCTTTCTCTATTTGTGAGCCAACCTCCCTTTCCTCCGTCACTTCAGTTCGGTTCCCACCCCCCCAGCAATTTTAGTTTAAACTCTCCCCAATAGCTTTAACAAACCTCCCCGCCAGGATATTGGTCCCCCTCAGATTCAAGTGCAACCCGTCCTTTTTGTACAGGTCACACCTGCCCCAAAAGAGGTCCCAGTGATCCAGAAATCTGAATCACTGCCCCCTGCTCCAATCCCTCAGCCACGCATTTATCCTCCACCTCACTCTATTCCTGTACACTGTCGCGTGGCACAGGCAGTAATTCCGAGATTACTACCTTTGAGGTCCTGCTTCTCAACTTCCTTCCTAACTCCCTGTGGTCTGTTTTCAGGACCTCCTCCCTTTTCCTACCTATGTTGTTTGTACTGATATCTACCACGATCTCTGGCTGATCTCCCTCTCACTTCAAGATATCTTGGACGCGATCAGAAACATCCCAGACCCTGGCACCTGGGACGCAAACTACCATCCGCGTTTCTTTCCTGCGTCCACAGAATCGCCTGTCTGACCTCCTAACTATAGAGTCCCCTATCACTGCTGCCATCCTCTTCCTTTCCCTACCCTTCTGAGCCACAAGGCCAGACTCTGTGCCAGAGGCACGGTCACTGTTGCTTCCCCCAGGTAGGCCCCCCTCCCAACAGTACTCAAGCAGGAGTACCAGGGGGACAGCCACTGGGGTACTCTCTAGCATCTGCCTCTTGCCCTTCCCTCTCCTGACTGTTACCCACTTCTCTGTCTCCCGTGGCCCTGGTATGACTACCTGCCTATAGCTCCTCTCTATCACCTCCTCACTCTCCCTGACCAGGTGAAGGTCATCGAGCTGCACTTCCAGTTCCCTGACATGGTCTCTAAGGAGCTGCAGCTCAACACAGATATGGGAGTCCGGGAGTCTCCAGAACCTCCAACACTGACACCGAGTACAGAACACCAGCCTCACACGCATACCTTGTCTGTATTCTACACAGATAACCTACCTCGCCTCGACCCTTTATCGCCGAAGCCCCGTTGAGCCAAAGCCTTCCTACTCTGTCTCCCTCTACTCTGTCACCCACTCTGTAAATCTCTCTTCTTCTTAAACTCTTCCCGTTGTTCTCACTGGCCGACTTACACGCGCTTGCGCAGTCGTGCCCCGTTCAAACTGCTGAAGAAATAAAGGAAGAGGGGGGAGGGTGTGGGGATTCTGTGTTAACATACACAGGGGAGGAGGGGTATGAGAATTGTGTGTGTGTGAGTGTGTACTCTTTGCTCAGAGCCAGAGTGTAAAGCACAGTGATACACATAAAACACACACATATGACACACCGTTACTTAGGAAAGTAACAATTAAGTCTACAAATGAATTACATGGAGATGAACAAAATGAAGTGCATAAATTAAATACATTTATTTATTTATTGAAAATCAAAGAGGAGGCTGGATGGATGGGTGGTGGAGGGAAAGACTATCGTCCGGCCACAGCTCGAACAACCTCAGCGTCACAAATCGCCCCCTCCTGGACATCCGGCCTGGCCCTTCTCTCCGACTCAGGAAACACTCTCACTCTCCGTCACTTGTTGAGATCAGGAAGAAGTTGGAAGACGACAAAAGGGTCAAATCCCCCTCACCCCCGCAGAGACAGATCTCCCCCCATCCAGAGATAATTCTCCTTAATCTCCATTCCTTGAGAACAGACAGCCTCAACGCCTGAACAACACTGTCCCCTCTCTCTCTCACTCACTCTCACTCACAGACCGCGTACACCCTACCCTTTGTATACCCACAGAAAATCCCCATAGCCCCCTCTCCTGTGTACACACACAGACAATCCCCAAACTCCCCCCTCCCCTGTGTATATATGTAGTTCATTTGTAGATTTAGTTGTTACTTTCCTCAGTAATTGTGTGTTATATGCGTGTGCTACCACTGTGCTTTACATCCTGGTTCCGAACAACGTCTCGTTTGGCGGTATACGTGTATGTAATGCCCTTAGTTGCGTGTACGGGTGCCTGAGACATTTTGCAAGGTCCCGTAAATGTCACCGTCTACCCCTGAGATCCGTTTTCTTATGGGGCATTCGCTGCCAATCAAAGACGGACAGCGGGAAAGAAGTGTTAAATGGTGGTTTTGCGAGCTGCCTGAAACAAGCCGCACGCCGCCAGTGCCAGGGGGGTTGGGGGCAAAGCGTGACACGCAGTCGGATCTGACGGGAGCCGGCCAGTCCTCGAGTCGGGTGGAGGGGGCGCGGGGTTGGGACTCGAAGGAGGGACGCGGCAGACGGTGACCTCGGTACAGTGAGCCGTCGGTCTCCCTGCTCTCCTCCGTTGCAGGAGCGATTATCTCCGTCTCACTCGCTCGTGCGAGAGCGAGAGCCTGTCTGAGATGTTGGTGCGTTGGGACGGACGGTAGTTTTTTGATGGACCCTAGACCAGGGTGTCTTTGGGGGAGGTGGGCGCTTTGCTGTTGCTTGCATCAGGGGGGTGGCGGGGGGGGGGCGGTGGCCATTGCTTTTTCTGGAACAAGTAGGGGGAGGGCTGGTGCGTGGGAGGGGGGAGCGGGACGTTCCCATCTCTCATTCTTTGGGGTTTTTTTCCCTCTCTCTGTCTTGTGGACGTCTGTGGAGAACAAGAATCTCAGGTGGTACACTGTACGTGTCCTCTGCTGTGAAGACGAGCCCTTGGTCACCGGCCCCGCGTTCTTTTTTTTTTCTCCAGACCCACTTCCTGCTGTACGGAACGGGTTTCCAGACCTGGGAGTACTCGCCAGCCTACGCCGTGCGCTCTTACGCCTACCTGTGGCTTCACGTCCTGCCCGCCTGGTTCCACGCCAGGGTCTTGCAGACCAACAAGGTGCTCTTATCGTATCGAACGGTTGAAGGGGCTGGGGTGTGTATAGATACGACGCGGCCCCCCGAGGCTGCTTCTATGGCCGTGACGAGGCCGTGCTCAGGGTGGAGGAGCGACACGTTGCATTCCGGCCGGGTGGCCGCCAACCTGATGCCGCGAACGTCGATTTCTCCAGCTTCCGTTAATTGCACAAACCGCCCCTTCACAATTCCCCATTACCCCTTTCCCCCTCACCTTATCTCCTCACCCGCTCATCACCTCCCTCCAGTGCTCCCTCCCCCCCTTCCCTGTCTTCCCTGGTCTTTTACCCTCTCCAATCAGATTCCCCCCTTCCTCCAGCCCTGTATCTCTTTCACCAATCAACTTCCCTGGTCTTTTACCCTCTCCAATCAGATTCCCCCCTTCCTCGAGCCCTGTATCTCTTTCACCAATCAACTTCCCTGGTCTTTTACCCTCTCCAATCAGATTCCCCCCTTCCTCCAGCCCTGTATCTCTTTCACCAATCAACTTCCCTGGTCTTTTACCCTCTCCAATCAGATTCCCCCTCCTCCAGCCCTGTATCTCTTTCACCAATCAACTTCCCTGGTCTTTTACCCTCTCCAATCAGATTCCCCCTCCTCCAGCCCTGTATCTCTTTCACCAATCAACTTCCCTGGTCTTTTACCCTCTCCAATCAGATTCCCCCCTTCCTCCAGCCCTGTATCTCTTTCACCAATCAACTTTCATGGTCTTTTACCCTCTCCAATCAGATTCCCCCCTTCCTCCAGCCCTGTATCTCTTTCACCAATCAACTTCCCTGGTCTTTTACCCTCTCCAATCAGATTCCCCCCTTCCTCGAGCCCTGTATCTCTTTCACCAATCAACTTCCCTGGTCTTTTACCCTCTCCAATCAGATTCCCCCCTTCCTCCAGCCCTGTATCTCTTTCACCAATCAACTTCCCTGGTCTTTTACCCTCTCCAATCAGATTCCCCCTCCTCCAGCCCTGTATCTCTTTCACCAATCAACTTCCCTGGTCTTTTACCCTCTCCAATCAGATTCCCCCTCCTCCAGCCCTGTATCTCTTTCACCAATCAACTTCCCTGGTCTTTTACCCTCTCCAATCAGATTCCCCCTCCTCCAGCCCTTTATCTCTTTCACCAATCAACTTCCCTGGTCTTTTACCCTCTCCAATCAGATTCCCCCTCCTCCAGCCCTGTATCTCTTTCACCAATCAACTTCCCTGGTCTTTTACCCTCTCCAATCAGATTCCCCCCTTCCTCCAGCCCTGTATCTCTTTCACCAATCAACTTTCCTGGTCTTTTACCCTCTCCAATCAGACTCCCCCTCCTCCAGCCCTGTATCTCTTTCACCAATCAACTTCCCTGGTCTTTTACCCTCTCCAATCAGATTCCCCCCTTCCTCGAGCCCTGTATCTCTTTCACCAATCAAGTTCCCTGGTCTTTTACCCTCTCCAATCAGATTCCCCCCTTCCTCCAGCCCTGTATCTCTTTCACCAATCAACTTCCCTGGTCTTTTACCCTCTCCAATCAGATTCCCCGCTTCCTCCAGCCCTGAATCTCTTTCACCAATCAACTTCCCTGGTCTTTACTTCTCCCCTCCCTTCCCCTCTCCCGGTTCCACCTATCACCCGCCTCCTTGTACTTTTCCTCCCCCTTCTTACACTGACACCTCCCCTTCCTCCTCAGCCCTGATGAAGGGCCTGGGTCCAAAACGTCGACTGTTTATTCATTTCCATCGATGCCGCCCGGGTCTGCTGAGTTCCTCCAGCGTTTTTTGTGTGTGTGTGTGTGTGTGTGCTGCCACTCTGGGTTTCTGGCATCTGCAGGTTTTCTGGTGTTTGAAGACTGATCCCTTTTGCCTACGCTATGTCCATATCCTTCCATTCCAGGCACCTATCGCTCTCTGTGTGAAAGTATATATATATAAAGCTTTGCCTTGCTCACCTCTTCTGAAGTCACCTCTCTCTTACCCTCTGGTATAAGTCGCTGCCCAGACGAGGGGCAACGGCAAACCACTTCTGCACAGCAATTCGCCAAGAGCAATCACAGTCGAGGCCGTGAGCGTCCATGTTGTACGGCACGGTGCATGACGTGCGAGTTGGTGTCGGACATTTCAGCCCCGGGACAAAGATACTCCCTGTCCACCCTACCTACGCCTCTCGTAAAACCTTATAGACCTCTGTCAGATCTCCCCTCACCCCCCCCCCACCCCGAGTCTTCACCGCTCCACAAAAAACAACCCAAGTTCGCCCAGTCTCTCGTGCCCTCTAATCCAGGCAGCGTCCCGGTGAACCTCTCAGAGTCACAGAGAAGTACAGCACAGAAACATGGCCCTTCGGCCCATCTAGTCCATGCTGAAACCATTTAAGCTGCCCGCTCCCGTCGACCTGCCCCAGGCCCATAGCCTCTGCCAACCTTGTACCTGTCCAAACTCCTCTTATAAGGCATCCGTTAGTCTTGCGAGACCATGGATCTGCGCCTGGAAAGTCTTCACTCTCCAGGGCACAGGCCTGGGCAAGGTTGTATGGAAGACCGGCAGTTGTCCATGCTGCAAGTCTCCCCTCTCCACGACACCGATGTTGTCCAAGGGAAGGGCATTAGGACCCATACAGCTTGGCACCGGTGTCGTCGCAGAGCAATGTGTGGTTAAGTGCCTTGCTCAAGGACACAACACGCTGCCTCAGCCAAGGCTCAAACTAGCGACCTTCAGATCGCTAGTCCAATGCCTCCTCTTAAACGTTGAAATATGGGCTCGCATCCACCACTCATGCTGGCAGCCCGTAACACACACTCGCGCTGCCCTCCCACGTTTCCCTGAAACTTTTCACCTTTCACCCTTAAACCCCTTGACCTCAAGTTGTAGTCCCACCCACCCAACCTCAGTGGGGAAAAACCCTGCTTGCATTTACCCTATCTATACCCCGTGGGCACGTGGCCAAGTGGTTAAGGCATTGGACTAGCGACCTGAAGGTTGTGAGTTCGAGCCTTGGCCGAGGCAGCGTGTTGTGTCCTTGAGCAAGGCACTTAACCACACATTGCTCTGCGACGACACCGGTGCCAAGCTGTATAGGTCCTAATGCCCTTCCCTTGGACAACATCGGTGGCGTGGAGAGGGAAGACTTGCAGCATGGGCAACTGCCGGTCTTCCATACAACCTTGCCCAGGCCTGCGCCCTGGAGAGTGAAGACTTTCCAGGCGCAGATCCATGGTCTCACAAGACTAACGGATGCCTATATATCTATACCCCTCATACTGTTGTGTGCCTCTGTCAAATCTCCTCTTAATCTTCTACGTTCCAAGCAACAAGGTCCTAACCTGTTCAAACTTTCCTTACAACTCAGGTCCTTGTTGTAAATTTTCTCTGCACTCTTTCAAACCTTGTTTACATCTCTCCTGTCGGTAGGTGGCCAAAACTGCGCATGATACTCCAAATTAGGCCTCACCGATGTCTGACACGACCTTAACATCTCCTGTACTCAGTACTTCAATTGATTCAGGCCAATGTGCCAAAATCTTTCCTTGTGACCTGATCAACAGGTGATGCGACTTTCAAGGAATTGTGGACCTGTGTTTTCTTCCGCGCCCTTTCCGAGCTTCCGCACTCTTCCTGTAGTGGGGTGAGCAGATCTGTACAGCCAGACCAAAGTCTTGTACCGTTGCAACATGACTCCCTGGCTGATGTGCCCAGTCTCTCACTGATGCCAGCAAGTATGCCAGACACCCTGCCTCTCTGTGTTGCTCTGGACTTGCACCCTCTTGTTCATCGATGCTCTGGGGCGTCCTGCCGTGTACAGAATACTTTCTTCCTTGTGCCTGACCGCCCCACTTGTGTCCAGATTAAACTGCAGCTGCCACTTTCCTGCCCTGCTCGACGCCCCCGCTGAAACCTTTGACCACCCGTCTCGCGACCCACAACTCCACCGGTTTTTCTGTCGTCCGCAAGCTTACTAATCCTTCCACTTATATTTTCTAAAGATAACTTATGAATATCGTAAATAACAGAGGTGCCAACAATGACTGCAGTGGAACACCACTAGTGACAGACCTCCAGTCGGAATAACACATTTCCACCATTACTGCCTGTCTTCCCAGTGGAACATTACTCGGCCAGAATAACACATCTCCACCGTTACTTTCTGTAGCCAAGTCAATTCTCGAACCAATTTACCAATTCACTGTGGGTTCCGTCTCCCTTCACCTCCTGGACGAGCCTCCTGTGAAGGTCCTTGTCAAGAGCTGTGCGATAGTCTGTGCAGGGCGCGTTCACTGCCCTACCCCGATCGGTCATCTTTGACCCTTCCTGAAAACTCGCCATCGAGTTTGTAAGACGTGACTCCCGCACCGCACCGCGACTGTCCCGGGGCTTTTCCATCGAAATACCGTTCAATATCCTGCTGATAGTTAATATTACATCCCACATCCTGCCCTCATGACACCCCACATCCTGCCCTCATTACACCCCACATCCTGCCCTCATTGCACCTCACATCCTGCCCTCATTGCACCTCACATCCTGCCCTCATTACACTCCACATCCTGCCCTCATTACACCCCACATCCTGCCCTCATTACACCCCACATCCTGCCTTCATTACACCCCACATCCTGCCCTCATTACACCCCACAACCTGCCCTCATTGCATCCCACAACCTGCCCTCATTACACCCCACAGTCTGTGCCCGCTGTGTCCCATAGCCTGCCTCCATTACACCAGACTGCCTACGCCTGCCATGGCCCAAACCTGCCTGCATTACCACCCACAGCCTGCCCTCATTACATCCCATAACCTGCCCTCATTACACACCGCAGCCTGCCCTCATTACACCCCACGGCCCACCCTCATTAAATTCCATAACTGGTCTCATTATACCCCACTTCCTGCCCTCATTACACCCCACATCCTACCTGCATTACACTCTATGACCCGTCCTCCTTAGCCCCATGACCCGCCCTCATTACAGACCAAGACCCGCCCTCATTACAGACCAAGACCCGTCCTCATTACAGCCCAAGACCCGTCCTCGTTACAGCCCACGACCCGCCCTCATTACAACCCACATCCTGCCCTCATTACACCCGACAACCCACCCTCCTTACCCCGCCATCCCGTGGTGCCCCCCCACCTTGCCTGCATTACACCCCGCATCCCCCGACGGCCGCGGCCCGGCTGAGTTTCACCCGGTTTCTCTGTCCGACAGGTCCTCGTCTTCTACTTTGTGCGCTGCCTCCTAGCCTTCGTCTGCTGTGTCTGCGAGCTCTATTTCTACAAGTAAGTCAACGTAACGGGTCTACCCCCCCCCCCGCCGCGCAGCGGGCCGAGAGACCGCGAGTACGCCGGCAGGGCTGTCAACAGTGAGGTGGAAGTCCGGGGAGGGAGACCCGCCCAAAAGCACAGACGTGCACGGTCGGGTGCCGAATGATGGAAATAGATGGTATAACTGCGTCCCGTCTTCGTCAACGGCTTAGGGCCGAGAGCGCAGGTCAGATGTGACCTGGGGGTCGAAACCTCTCCCCACCAAGGTTAACCTCCCACCACCCCCCCCCCGCCGCCCGGAATCGGAATCGGAATCAGGTTTAATATCACCAGCTGTCAGTACCCTGACAAAGTCTTCGGCACAGATAGGTAGCCAAGGTGCCTGAGACTGAGAATCATGTTTGGGAAAAGGGGAAGGGAGAGGGGAATCATGTTTGGGAAAAGGGGAAGAGAGAGGGGAATCGTGGTTGGGAAAGGGGAAGGGAGAGGGGAATGATGGTTGGGAAAGGGGAAGAGAGAGGGGGAATCACGGTTGGGAAAAGGGGCAGGGAGAGGGGGAATCATGTTTGGGAAAAGGGGAAGAGAGAGGGGAATCGTGGTTGGGAAAGGGGAAGGGAGAGGGGGAATCATGGTTGGGAAAAGGGAAAGGGAGAGGGGGTAATCATGGTTGGGAAAAGGGGAAGGGAGAGGGGAGCACCAGAGGGACATTCTGTAATGATCAATAAACTGATTGTCTGGAATAAAATGACCTTGCCTGGTGTCTCAGGGCTGGGTGTGTCTGCACCTGCAACACCATCCCCCTGGCCTCTGGCGCTCCTCATCTGCTGCCCGTCTCGCACCCCTCCCTCGCCATCCCCAACACCCTTTACTCCCGCCAGATTTACAAACTGGCTCTCTGCTCCATGTTGACAGGTACGGTACAGTGCGCAGAAGTCTGAGGCTCCCTCTTTATAAGTGTGTGGCTGAGACTCTGGCACAGTACTGGGTATGGATGGGGGTGGTGTGGAGGTCTCTGGTCCAGGTGCAGATTGGTGGCAGTTGGCAGGATAGTAGCCCAGCATGGAGTGGATGGGCCAAAGGGCCTGCTGGAAAATCTGCAGCACTTGGTGGGGCTTTGCAACCCCTGACCTGCTGAGTCCTCCCCGAGGTCAAGGACGATAAGTGTCACCAGTCTCAGCACAGCGGTTGACGGTGCAGGTGACGTGGTATCGATTCCCACCACTGCCTGCAAGGCGTCTGTACGGTCTCCCCACCCCGCGACCGCGTGGGTTTCCTCCGGGTGCTCTGGTTTCCTCCCACAGTCGAAAGACGTTCCGGCAGGTCGTTTAATCGGTCATGGTAAACCGCCCCGCGACTAGGCGAGGTCCTGTCCCGCACAGTATCTCAGACCGTGGACAGGTGCTTGTGGGCCTGTTGCCACTGGCGGGTCTCCTGCCTCGCGCCCGCCCGCGACCTGACGCTATGTTTTTGTGTTACAGAGCCGTCTGCAAGAAGTTCGGGCTGCACGTTGGCCGACTCATGCTAGCGTTCCTGGTCCTGAGCACTGGGATGTTCTGCTCGGCCGCCGGTGAGTGGTGTTCCTGTCTTCAACCCCGGCCGGGGGACACACGTGCACACGCTCTCGCACTGGAAATCCAGGGCCGCGGAACGCCGGAGGAACACAGCGGGCCAGGCAGCATCCGTGGAGAGGAATAGACAGCCAGCGTTTCGGGGCTGAGACCCTTCCTCGGGGCTGGGGATTAACCCAGAAGATAAACCCCTACAGGGTGGGTGTCCCTCGATGGGAGTTTGCACGTGGGGCAGCAGGTCGCGAAGACCAGATGCTCGACTGGTGCTGGAAGTCCAGAGCGACCCTCCGAGGTGCACCCACCCTGAAGAGGTCGAGGTTGCCCCTTCCTCTCCGGTCCTGATGGAGGGTCTCGGCCCGAAACGCTGGCTGTTTATCCGATTCTGAGGGCGCTGCCTGACCTGCTGAGTTCCTCCAGCGTTTCGCGTGTGTGTGTGTGTGTGTGTGTGTGTGTGTGTGTGTGTTGGTCTGGATTTCCAACATCTGCAGACTTTCTCTCATTTGTAAGAGGCAACAAACCACTTCTTCACAACACAGACACACACACACACACACTCACACACACACATACACACACACACACACACACACACACACACACAAAGACACACACACGCAGACACACACACACACAAAGATACACAGACACACACACACAGACACACACAAACACACACACAAAGACACACAGACGCACACACACACACACAGAGACACACACACAAAGACACACATGCAGACACACAGACGCACACACACACACAGACACACACACACAGACACACACAAAGACAAACACACGCAGACACACAGACGCACACACACACACACAGACACACACAGACACACACACACAGACACACAAAGACACACGCAGACACACAAACACACAGACACACAAACACACAGACACACACAGACACAAACACACACAAAGACACACGCACACAGACACACAAACACGCAGACACACAGACACACACACACAGACATACACACACACACACACAGACACACACAAACACACACACAAAGACACACACACACACAGACACACACACACACATACACACACACACACACACATACACACACACAAAGACACACACACACACGCACACACAAAGACACACACACGCAGACACACACAAAGACACACACACGCAGACACAGACGCACACAGACACACACAGACACACACACAGACACACACACAGACACACGCAGACACACACACAGACACACGCAGACACACAGACACACAAACACACAGACACAGACAGACAGACAGACACACACAGACATACACACACACACAGACATACACACACACACACACAGTGTCGGAGGAACTCAGCAAGGCAGGTAGCATCGATGCAAAAGAGTACAGTACACGCTTTGGCCGTTGAAAAAAGATGAGGTGTCAGGGTTCGAAGTGGGGTTGGGGAGGGACGTGGCGTGAGAAACACAAGGTGATGGGTGAATCTGGGAAGGGGAGGGGGTGAAGTAATGAGGTGGGAGGTCGATAAATGAAAGAGATACAGGACTGGAGAAGAGGGAGTCTGACAGGAGTGGACAGAAGGCCACGGAAAAAGGAAATGGGGGGGAGGAGCACCAGGGGGAGGCGATGGGTGAGCAAGGAGATAAAGTGAGAGAGGGGGTGGGAATGGGGAATGGTGAAGGCGGGGGGAGTTATCACTGGAAGTTAGAGAAGTCGATGTTCATGCCATCAGGTTGGAGGCTACCCAGACAGAATATTAAGTGTCATTCCTCCAAGCAGAGTGTGGCCTCATCCTGACAGTGGAGGAGGCCGTGGATGGACATGTTGGAATGGGAATGGGAAGTGGAATTAAAATGGGTGGCCTCCGGGAGATCCTGCTTGTTCTGGCGGATGGAGCGTAGATGCTCGGTGAAGCGGCCTCCCAATCGGTGTTGGGTCTCACCGATATACAGGAGGCCACACCGGCAGCACTGAACACAGAAGATGGCCCTGACAGACTCACAGGTGAAGTGTCGCCTCACCTGGATGGACGGTCTGGGGCCCTGAATGGTAGCGAGGGAGCAGGTGTAGGGGGGCAGGGTGTGGCATTTGTTCTACTCTCCCACGTTTTCTGATTTCCATGGCCCCACCTTCTCCTTCCAAACACCCCCAACTTCTCACTCCACACACCCCACCTTCTCACTCCACACACCCCACCTTCTCACTCCACACACCCCCACCTTCTCACTCCACACACCCCACCTTCTCACTCCACACACCCGACCTTCTCACTCCCACACCCCCACCTTCTCACTCCACACACCCCCACCTTCTCACTCCACACACCCCCACCTTCTCCTTCCAAACACCCCCACCTTCTCACTCCACACACCCCACCTTCTCACTCCACACACCCCACCTTCTCACTCCACACCCCCCACCTTCTCACTCCACACACCCAACTTCTCACTCCACACCCCCCCACCTTCTCACTCCACAACCCCATCTTCTCCTTCCACACCCCACCTTCTCACTCCACCCCCCCCACCTTCTCACTCCACACAACCCCCACCTTCTCCTTCCACACACCCCCACCTTCACCTTCCACACAGCCCCACCTTCTCACTCCACACACCCCCACCGTCTCACTCCACACACCCCCCACCTTCTCACTCCACACACCCCCCACCTTCTCACTCCACACACCCACCACCTTCTCACTCCACACCTCCACCTTCTCACTCCACACACCCCCACCGTCTCACTCCACACCCCCTCACCTTCTCACTCCACACCCCCACCTTCGCACTCCACACACCCCCACCTTCTCACTCCACACACCCCCACCTTCTCCTTCCACACACTCCCACCTTCTCACTCCACACCCCCCACCTTCTCACTCCACACACCCCACCATCTCACTCCACACACCCCACCTTCTCACTCCACACCCCCCCACCTTCTCACTCCACACCCCCCCACCTTCTCACTCCACACCCCCACCTTCTCACACCACACCCCCCACCTTCTCACTCCACACACCCCCACCTTCTCACTCCACACACCCCCACCTTCTCACTCCATACACCCCCACCTTCTCACTCCACACCCCCACCTTCTCACTCCACACCCCCACCTTCTCACTCCACACACCCCCACCTTCTCACACCACACCCCCCCAACTTCTCACACCACACCCCCCCACCTTCTCACACCACACCCCCCCACCTTCTCACTCCACACCCCCCCACCTTCTCACTCCACACACCCCCACCTTCTCACTCCACACACCCCACCTTCTCAATCCACACACCCCCCACCTTCTCACTCTACACACCCCCCACCTTCTCACTCCACACCCCCCCACCTTCTCACTCCAAACCCCCCCACCTTCTCACTCCACACACCCCCACCTTCTCACTCCACACCCCCACCTTCTCACTCCACACACCCCCACCTTCTAACTCCACACACCCCCACCTTCTCACTCCACACACCCCCACCGTCTCACTCCACACCCCCCCACCTTCTCACTCCACACCCCCCCACCTTCTCACTCCACACCCACCCACCTTCTCACTCCACACCCACCCACCTTCTCACTCCACACCCCCCCACCTTCTCACACCACACCCCCACCTTCTCACTCCACACCCCCCCACCTTCTCACTCCACACAACCCCCACCTTCTCACTCCACACCCCCACCTTCTCACTCCACACACCCCCACCGTCTCACTCCACACCCCCACCGTCTCACTCCACACACCCCCACCGTCTCACTCCACACCCCCCCACCTTCTCACTCCACACCCCCACCGTCTCACTCCACACTCCCCCACCGTCTCACTCCACACCCCCACCTTCTCACTCCACACACCCCCACCGTCTCACTCCACACCCCCCCACCTTCTCACTCCACACCCCCACCGTCTCACTCCACACCCCCCCACCTTCTCACTCCACACCCCCACCGTCTCACTCCACACCCCCCCACCTTCTCACTCCACACCCCCACCTTCTCACTCCACACACCCCACCTTCTCACTCCACACCCCCCCACCTTCTCACTCCACACAACCCCCACCTTCTCACTCCACACCCCCACCTTCTCACTCCACACACCCCCACCGTCTCACTCCACACCCCCACCGTCTCACTCCACACACCCCCACCGTCTCACTCCACACCCCCCCACCTTCTCACTCCACACCCCCACCGTCTCACTCCACACTCCCCCACCGTCTCACTCCACACCCCCACCTTCTCACTCCACACACCCCCACCGTCTCACTCCACACCCCCCCACCTTCTCACTCCACACCCCCACCGTCTCACTCCACACCCCCCCACCTTCTCACTCCACACCCCCACCGTCTCACTCCACACCCCCCCACCTTCTCACTCCACACCCCCACCTTCTCACTCCACACCCCCACCTTCTCACTCCACACACCCCACCTTCTCACTCCACACACCCCCACCTTCTCACTCCACACACCCCCACCGTCTCACTCCACACCCCCACCGTCTCACTCCACACCCCCCCACCTTCTCACTCCACACCCCCACCTTCTCACTCCACACACCCCCACCGTCTCACTCCACACACCCCCACCTTCTCACTCCACACCCCCACCGTCTCACTCCATACACCCCCCACCTTCTCACTCCACACACCCCCACCTTCTCACTCCACACACCCCCACCTTCTCACTCCACACCCCCACCATCTCACTCCACACCCCCCACCTTCTCACTCCACACACCCCCACCGTCTCACTCCACACCCCCACCTTCTCACTCCACACACCCCCACCCTCTCACTCCACACCCCCCCCACCTTCTCACTCCACACACCCCCCACCTTCTCACTCCACACACCCCACCTTCTCACTCCACACCCCCCACCTTCTCACTCCACACCCCCCCCACCTTCTCACTCCACACCCCCACACCTTCTCACTCCACACCCCCACACCTTCTCACTCCACACCCCCCCCACCTTTTCACTCCACACACCCCCACCTTCTCACTCCACACCCCCCCACCTTCTCACTCCACACACCCCCCACCTTCTCACTCCACACACCCCCACCTTCTCACTCCACACACCCCCCACCTTCTCCTTCCACACACCCCAACCTTCTCACTCCACACACCCCCACCTTCGCACTCCACACAACCCCCACCTTCTCACTCCACACAACCCCCACCTTCTCACTCCACACACCCCCACCTTCTCACTCCACACACCCCCACCTACTCACTCCACACACCCCCACCTTCTCACTCCACACACCCCCCACCTTCTCCTTCCACACACCCCAACCTTCTCACTCCACACACCCCCACCTTCTCCTTCCACACACCCCCACCTTCTCCTTCCACACACCCCCCACCTTCTCCTTCCACACACCCCCACCTTCTCCTTCCACACACCCCCACGTTCTCCTTCCACACACCCCCACCTTCACCTTCCACACACCCCCACCTTCACCTTCCACACACCCCCCACCTTCTCCTTCCACACACTCCCACCTTCTCACTCCACACGCCCCCACCTTCTCAATCCACACCCCCCACATTCTCACTCCACACACCCCCACCTCCTCACTCCACACACCCCCGCCTCCTCACTCCACACACCCCCACCTCCTCACTCCACACACCCCCACCTCCTCACTCCACACACCCCCACCTTCTCACTCCACACTCCCCACCTCCTCACTCCACACTCCCCACCTCCTCACTCCACACACCCCCACCTCCTCACTCCACACACCCCCACCTTCTCACTCCACACACCCCACCTTCTCACTCCACACACCCCCACCTCCTCACTCCACACACCCCCACCTCCTTACTCCACACACCCCCACCTTCTCACTCCACACACCCCCACCTTCACACTCCACACCCCGCCACCTTCTCACTCCACACACCCCCACCTTCCCACTCCACACACCCCCACCTTCTCACTCCACACACCCCCACCGTCTCACTCCACACCCCCCACCTTCTTACTCCACACCCCCACCACATCACTCCACACTCCCCACTTTCTCACTCCACACACCCCCACCTTCTCACTCCACACACCCCCACCTTCTCACTCCACACACCCCCACCGTCTCACTCCACACCCCCACCGTCTCACTCCACACCCCCCCAGCTTCACACACCACACTCCCCAGCTTCTCACTCCACACCCCCACCTTCTCACTCCACACACCCCCACCTTCTCACTCCACACACCCCCACCTTCTCACTCCACACACCCCCACCTTCTCACTCCACACAACCCCACCTTCGCACTCCACACAACCCCCACCTTCTCACTCCACACCCCCCCACCTTCACACTCCAAACCCCCCCAGCTTCTCACTCCACACACCCCACCTTCTCACTCCCCATCCCCCCACCTTCTCACTCCACACCCCCCCCACCTTCTCACTCCACACACCCCACCTTCTCACTCCACACACCCACCTTCTCACTCCACACACCCCACCTTCTCACTCCACACCCCCCACCTTCTCACTCCACACACCCCCCACCTTTTCACTCCACCCCCCCACCTTCTCACTCCACACCCCCCCACCTTCTCACTCCACACCCCCCCACCTTCTCACTCCACACCCCCCCACCTTCTCACTCCACACCCCCCACCTTCTCACTCCCCATCCCCCCACCTTCTCACTCCACACACCCCCACCTTCTCACTCCACACACCCCACCTTCTCACTCCACACACCCACCTTCTCACTCCACACACCCCCACCTTCTCACTCCACACACCCCCACCTTCTCACTCCACACACCCCCACCTTCTCACTCCACACACCCCCCACCTTCTCACTCCACACACCCCCACCTTCTCACTCCACACACCCCCCATCTTCTCACTCCACACCCCCCCACCTTCTCACTCCACACCCCCCCACCTTCTCACTCCACACCCCCCACCTTCTCACTCCACACCCCCCACCTTCTCACTCCACACCCCCCACCTTCTCACTCCACACCCCCCCCACCTTCTCACTCCACACCCCCCCCACCTTCTCACTCCACACACCCCACCTTCTCACTCCACACACCCCACCTTCTCACTCCACACACCCACCTTCTCACTCCACACCCCCACCGTCTCACTCCACACCCCCCCACCTTCTCACTCCACACCCCCACCGTCTCACTCCACACCCCCCCACCTTCTCACTCCACACCCCCACCTTCTCACTCCACACACCCCACCTTCTCACTCCACACCCCCCACCTTCTCACTCCACACACCCCCACCGTCTCACTCCACACCCCCACCGTCTCACTCCACACCCCCACCTTCTCACTCCACACCCCCACCATCTCACTCCACACACCCCCACCTTCTCACTCCACACACCCGCACCTTCTCACTCCACACACCCCCACCGTCTCACTCCACACATCCCCACCTTCTCAATCCACACACCCCCACCTTCTCACTCCACACACCCGCACCTTCTCACTCCACACACCCCCCACCTTCTCACTCCACACACCCCCACCTTCTCACTCCACACACCCACCTTCTCACTCCACACAACCCCCACCTTCTCACTCCACACACCCCCACCTTCTCACTCCACACACCCCCACCTTCTCACTCCACACACCCCCACCGTCTCACTCCACACCCCCACCTTCTCACTCCACACCCACCCACCTTCTCACTCCACACACCCACCTTCTCACTCCACACAACCCCCACCTTCTCACTCCACACACCCCCACCTTCTCACTCCACACACCCCCACCTTCTCACTCCACACACCCCCACCGTCTCACTCCACACCCCCACCTTCTCACTCCACACCCACCCACCTTCTCACTCCACACCCACCCACCTTCTCACTCCACACACCCCACCTTCTCACTCCACACACCCACCCTCTCACTCCACACACCCCACCTTCTCACTCCACATCCCCCACCTTCTCACTCCACACACCCCCCACCTTCTCACTCCACACACCCCCACCTTCTCACTCCACACCCCCCCACCTTCTCACTCCACACACCCCCCACCTTCTCACTCCACACACCCCCACCTTCTCACTCCACACACCCCCCACCTTCTCCTTCCACACACCCCAACCTTCTCACTCCACACACCCCCACCTTCGCACTCCACACAACCCCCACCTTCTCACTCCACACAACCCCCACCTTCTCACTCCACACACCCCCACCTTCTCACTCCACACACCCCCACCTACTCACTCCACACACCCCCACCTTCTCACTCCACACACCCCCCACCTTCTCCTTCCACACACCCCAACCTTCTCACTCCACACACCCCCACCTTCTCCTTCCACACACCCCCACCTTCTCCTTCCACACACCCCCCACCTTCTCCTTCCACACACCCCCACGTTCTCCTTCCGCACACCCCCACGTTCTCCTTCCACACACCCCCACCTTCACCTTCCACACACCCCCCACCTTCTCCTTCCACACACTCCCACCTTCTCACTCCACACGCCCCCACCTTCTCAATCCACACCCCCCACATTCTCAATCCACACACCCCCACCTCCTCACTCCACACACCCCCGCCTCCTCACTCCACACACCCCCACCTCCTCACTCCACACACCCCCACCTCCTCACTCCACACACCCCCACCTTCTCACTCCACACTCCCCACCTCCTCACTCCACACTCCCCACCTCCTCACTCCACACACCCCCACCTCCTCACTCCACACACCCCCACCTTCTCACTCCACACACCCCACCTTCTCACTCCACACACCCCCACCTCCTCACTCCACACACCCCCCACCTCCTTACTCCACACACCCCCACCTTCTCACTCCACACACCCCCACCTTCACACTCCACACCCCGCCACCTTCTCACTCCACACACCCCCACCTTCCCACTCCACACACCCCCACCTTCTCACTCCACACACCCCCACCGTCTCACTCCACACCCCCCACCTTCTTACTCCACACCCCCACCACATCACTCCACACTCCCCACTTTCTCACTCCACACACCCCCACCTTCTCACTCCACACACCCCCACCTTCTCACTCCACACACCCCCACCGTCTCACTCCACACCCCCACCGTCTCACTCCACACCCCCCCAGCTTCACACACCACACTCCCCAGCTTCTCACTCCACACCCCCACCTTCTCACTCCACACACCCCCACCTTCTCACTCCACACACCCCCACCTTCTCACTCCACACACCCCCATCTTCTCACTCCACACAACCCCACCTTCGCACTCCACACAACCCCCACCTTCTCACTCCACACCCCCCCACCTTCACACTCCAAACCCCCCCAGCTTCTCACTCCACACACCCCACCTTCTCACTCCCCATCCCCCCACCTTCTCACTCCACACCCCCCCCACCTTCTCACTCCACACACCCCACCTTCTCACTCCACACACCCACCTTCTCACTCCACACACCCCACCTTCTCACTCCACACCCCCCACCTTCTCACTCCACACACCCCCCACCTTTTCACTCCACCCCCCCACCTTCTCACTCCACACCCCCCCACCTTCTCACTCCACACCCCCCCACCTTCTCACTCCACACCCCCCCACCTTCTCACTCCACACCCCCCACCTTCTCACTCCCCATCCCCCCACCTTCTCACTCCACACACCCCCACCTTCTCACTCCACACACCCCACCTTCTCACTCCACACACCCACCTTCTCACTCCACACACCCCCACCTTCTCACTCCACACACCCCCACCTTCTCACTCCACACACCCCCCACCTTCTCACTCCACACACCCCCACCTTCTCACTCCACACACCCCCCATCTTCTCACTCCACACCCCCCCACCTTCTCACTCCACACCCCCCACCTTCTCACTCCACACCCCCCACCTTCTCACTCCACACCCCCCCCACCTTCTCACTCCACCCCCCCCCCACCTTCTCACTCCACACACCCCACCTTCTCACTCCACACACCCACCTTCTCACTCCACACCCCCACCGTCTCACTCCACACCCCCCCACCTTCTCACTCCACACCCCCACCGTCTCACTCCACACCCCCCCACCTTCTCACTCCACACCCCCACCTTCTCACTCCACACACCCCACCTTCTCACTCCACACCCCCCACCTTCTCACTCCACACACCCCCACCGTCTCACTCCACACCCCCACCGTCTCACTCCACACCCCCACCTTCTCACTCCACACCCCCACCATCTCACTCCACACACCCCCACCTTCTCACTCCACACACCCGCACCTTCTCACTCCACACACCCCCACCGTCTCACTCCACACATCCCCACCTTCTCAATCCACACACCCCCACCTTCTCACTCCACACACCCGCACCTTCTCACTCCACACACCCCCCACCTTCTCACTCCACACACCCCCACCTTCTCACTCCACACACCCCCCACCTTCTCACTCCACACCCCCCCACCTTCTCACTCCACACACCCACCTTCTCACTCCACACAACCCCCACCTTCTCACTCCACACACCCCCACCTTCTCACTCCACACACCCCCACCTTCTCACTCCACACACCCCCACCGTCTCACTCCACACCCCCACCTTCTCACTCCACACCCACCCACCTTCTCACTCCACACCCACCCACCTTCTCACTCCACACACCCCACCTTCTCACTCCACACACCCACCCTCTCACTCCACACACCCCACCTTCTCACTCCACACCCCCCACCTTCTCACTCCACACACCCCCCACCTTCTCACTCCACACACCCCCCACCTTCTCACTCCACACACCCCCACCGTCTCACTCCACACCCCCACCGTCTCACTCCACACCCCCACCTTCTCACTCCACACCCCCACCATGTCACTCCACACACCCCCACCTTCTCACTCCACACACCCGCACCTTCTCACTCCACACACCCCCACCATCTCACTCCACACATCCCCACCTTCTCAATCCACACACCCCACCTTCTCACTCCACACTCCCCACCTTCTCACTCCACACATCCCCACCGTCTCACTCCACACACCCCCACCTTCTCACTCCACACACCCCGACCTTCTCACTCCACACCCCCACACCTTCTCACTCCACACACCCCCACCTTCTCACTCCACACCCACCACCTTCTCACTCCACACACCCACCTTCTCACTCCACACAACCCCCACCTTCTCACTCCACACACCCCCACCTTCTCACTCCACACACCCCCACCTTCTCACTCCACACACCCACCGTCTCACTCCACACCCCCACCTTCTCACTCCACACACCCCCACCTTCTCACTCCACACCCCCACCTTCTCACTCCACACCCACCCACCTTCTCACTCCACACCCACCCACCTTCTCACTCCACACTCCCCACCTTCTCACTCCACAACCCCACCTTCTCACTCCACACCCCCACCTTCTCACTCCACACACTCCCACCTTCTCACTCCACACCCCCCCACCTTCTCACTCCACACCCCCCACCTTCTCACTCCACACCCCCCCACCTTCTCACTCCACACCCCCCCACCTTCTCACTCCACACACCCGCACCTTCTCACTCCACACACCCCACCTTCTCACTCCACACACCCCCCACCTTCTCACTCTACACACCCCCCACCTTCTCACTCCACACCCCCCCACCTTCCCACTCCAAACCCCCCCACCTTCTCACTCCACACACCCCCACCTTCTCACTCCACACCCCCACCTTCTCACTCCACACAACCCCACCTTCTAACTCCACACACCCCCACCTTCTCACTCCACACACCCCCACCGTCTCACTCCACACCCCCCCACCTTCTCACTCCACACCCCCCCACCTTCTCACTCCACACCCACCCACCTTCTCACTCCACACCCACCCACCTTCTCACTCCACACACCCCCACCTTTTCACTCCACACCCCCCCACCTTCTCACACCACACCCCCACCTACTCACTCCACACCCCCCCACCTTCTCACTCCACACAACCCCCACCTTCTCACTCCACACCCCCACCTTCTCACTCCACACACCCCCACCGTCTCACTCCACACCCCCACCGTCTCACTCCACACACCCCCACCGTCTCACTCCACACCCCCCCACCTTCTCACTCCACACCCCCACCGTCTCACTCCACACTCCCCCACCGTCTCACTCCACACCCCCACCTTCTCACTCCACACCCCCCCACCTTCTCACTCCACACCCCCCCACCTTCTCACTCCACACCCCCACCGTCTCACTCCACGCCCCCCCACCTTCTCACTCCACACCCCCACCGTCTCACTCCACACTCCCCCACCGTCTCACTCCACACCCCCCCACCTTCTCACTCCACACCCCCACCTTCTCACTCCACACACCCCACCTTCTCACTCCACACACCCCCACCTTCTCACTCCACATACCCCCACCGTCTCACTCCACACCCCCACCGTCTCACTCCACACCCCCCCACCTTCTCACTCCACACCCCCACCTTCTCACTCCACACCCCCACCTTCTCACTCCACACACCCCCACCGTCTCACTCCACACACCCCCACCTTCTCACTCCACACCCCCACCGTCTCACTCCATACACCCCCCACCTTCTCACTCCACACACCCCCACCTTCTCACTCCACACACCCCCACCTTCTCACTCCACACCCCCACCGTCTCACTCCACACCCCCCACCTTCTCACTCCACACACCCCCACCGTCTCACTCCACACCCCCACCTTCTCACTCCACACACCCCCACCCTCTCACTCCACACCCCCCCCACCTTCTCACTCCACACCCCCACCTTCTCACTCCACACCCCCCACCTTCTCACTCCACACCCCCCACCTTCTCACTCCACACCCCCCCCACCTTCTCACTCCACACCCCCACAGCTTCTCACTCCACACCCCCACACCTTCTCACTCCACACCCCCCCCACCTTTTCACTCCACACACCCCCACCTTCTCACTCCACACCCCCCCACCTTCTCACTCCACACACCCCCCACCTTCTCACTCCACACACCCCCACCTTCTCACTCCACACACCCCCACCTACTCACTCCACACACCCCCCACCTTCTCACTCCACACACCCCCCACCTTCTCACTCCACACACCCCCCACCTTCTCACTCCACACCCCCACCATCTCACTCCACACTCCCCACTTTCTCACTCCACACACCCCCACCTTCTCACTCCACACACCCCCACCTTCTCACTCCACACACCCCCACCTTCTCACTCCACACCCCCCACCTTCTCACTCCACACACCCCCACCGTCTCACTCCACACCCCCCCACCTTCTCACTCCACACCCCCCACCTTCTCACTCCACACACCCCCACCTTCTCACTCCACACACCCCCACCTTCTCACTCCACACACCCCCACCGTCTCACTCCACACTCCCACCGTCTCACTCCACACACCCCCAGCTTCACACACCACACTCCCCAGCTTCTCACTCCACACCCCCACCTTCTCACTCCACACACCCTCACCTTCTCACTCCACACACCCCCACCTTCTCACTCCACACAACCCCACCTTCGCACTCCACACAACCCCCACCTTCTCACTCCACACCCCCCCACCTTCACACTCCAAACCCCCCCAGCTTCTCACTCCACACACCCCACCTTCTCACTCCCCATCCCCCCACCTTCTCACTCCACACCCCCCCCACCTTCTCACTCCACACACCCCACCTTCTCACTCCACACACCCACCTTCTCACTCCACACACCCCACCTTCTCACTCCACACCCCCCACCTTCTCACTCCACACACCCCCCACCTTTTCACTCCACCCCCCCCACCTTCTCACTCCACACCCCCCCACCTTCTCACTCCACCCCCCCACCTTCTCACTCCACACCCCCCCACCTTCTCACTCCACACCCCCCACCTTCTCACTCCCCATCCCCCCACCTTCACACTCCACACCCCCCACCTTCACACTCCCCATCCCCCCCAGCTTCTCACTCCACACACCCCCCACCTTCTCACTCCGCACCCCCACCATCTCACTCCACACACCCCCACCTTCTCACTCCACACCCGCACCTTCTCACTCCACACACCCCCACCGTCTCACTCCACACATCCCCACCTTCTCAATCCACACACCCCACCTTCTCACTCCACACTCCCCACCTTCTCACTCCACACATCCCCACCGTCTCACTCCACACACCCCCACCTTCTCACTCCACACACCCCCACCTTCTCACTCCACACCCCCACACCTTCTCACTCCACACACCCCCACCTTCTGACTCCACACCCCCCACCTTCTCACTCCACACACCCACCTTCTCACTCCACACAACCCCCACCTTCCCACTCCACACACCCCCACCTTCTCACTCCACACACCCCCACCTTCTCACTCCACACACCCCCACCGTCTCACTCCACACCCCCACCTTCTCACTCCACACACCCCCACCTTCTCACTCCACACCCCCACCTTCTCACTCCACACCCACCCACCTTCTCACTCCACACCCACCCACCTTCTCACTCCACACCCCCCACCTTCTCACTCCACACACCCCCCACCTTCTCACTCCACACCCCCACCATCTCACTCCACACTCCCCACTTTCTCACTCCACACACCCCCACCTTCTCACTCCACACACCCCCACCGTCTCACTCCACACCCCCACCGTCTCACTCCACACCCCCCCAGCTTCACACACCACACTCCCCAGCTTCTCACTCCACACCCCCACCTTCTCACTCCACACACCCCCACCTTCTCACTCCACACACCCCCACCTTCTCACTCCACACAACCCCACCTTCGCACTCCACACAACCCCCACCTTCTCACTCCACACCCCCCCACCTTCACACTCCAAACCCCCCCAGCTTCTCACTCCACACACCCCACCTTCTCACTCCCCATCCCCCCACCTTCTCACTCCACACCCCCCCACCTTCTCACTCCACACACCCCACCTTCTCACTCCACACACCCACCTTCTCACTCCACACACCCCACC
>NC_092389.1:52272796-52315296 GCF_030028105.1 Mobula birostris | reverse complement strand
CAGCATCCGTGGAAACGGTGGGTCGACGTTTCGGGCCGGAACCCTTCGTCAGGACTGTAGGGGGATGGGGCAGAGGCCCTATAAAGAAGGTGGGGGGAGGGTGGGAAGGAGAAGGCTGGTAGGTTCCAGGTGGAAAACCAGTAAGGGGAAAGATAAAGGGGTGAGGGAGGGGAAGCAGGGAGGGGATAGGCAGGAAAGGTGAAGAAGGAATAGGGGAAAACACAATGGGTAGTAGAAGGAGGCAGAACCATGAGGGAGGTGATAGGCAGCTGGGAGAGGGGGCTCCGTCCGCCACAACAGGCAGGATCTCCCAGTAGCCACCCACTTCAACTCTGCTTCCCACTCCCATTCAGATATGTCTATACATGGCCTTCTCTACTGCCATAATGAGGTTAAACTCAGGCTGGAGGAGCAACACCTCATATACCGCCTGGGTAGTCTCCAGCCCCTTGGTATGAACATAGAGTTCTCCAACTTCCAGTAATTCCCTCCCCCTCCCTTCCCCTATCCCAGTTTCACTTTGCTCCCTCCCCCAGCTGCCTATCACCTCCCTCATGGTTCCGCCTCCTTCTACTACCCATTGTGTTTTCCCCTATTCCTTCTTCACCTTTCCTGCCTATTCCCTCCCTGCTTCCCCTCCCTCACCCCTTTATCTTTCCCCTTACTGGTTTTTCACCTGGAACCTACCAGCCTTCTCCTTCCCACCCTCCCCCCACCTTCTTTATAGGGCCTCTGCCCCTTCCCCCTACAGTCGTGACGAAGGGTTCCGGCCCGAAACGTCGACCGATCTTTTCCACGGATGCTGCCCGACCTGCTGAGTTCCTCCAGCGTGTTGTGAGTGTTGCTTTGACCCCAGCATCTGCGGAGTATTTTGTGTTTAAGTTTAGCATTCGGATCCTTTCTGTGAACGAGAACGGGGAAGAAAATTGTCAGGCTTGGAAGCGCTACATCTACAGAATATTTCCCCTCGCTTGTGCAAAAGCCTTGTTCGGAGCATCTAATGCAGCAGTTTCCAAGAGAGGCCGGGGGGTGGGGGATGGTTGTGTAGTTACAAAGCTCCGGCAAACAAATTGATTACAGGTGTGCTACTGTTGTAAGCCGGCGTCTCCTGAGCCAAGGAGAGGAGAAGGAACTTGCAAATTAATTGCAGCAGGCTCAGCGGGCGATACGGTGTTGCTCAGGCAATGAAGAAGGAAAAGGGCCAAAAACAAAACAAAACAAAACCCTGGGAGATGCATTTAAAACCTTCACGTTGTTTTCCTGTAACATTGTCAACGGTTTTGAGTATTTGTGCACATTTAAATTCACTTTGAAGACAGTACTCTATACAAGCTTGTGGGCACAGCAGACGTCCAGGTTGTGACGCAGTGTTGCACACGACAGAGGCTTTAGTTATTGTAAAGGGATTCCGGCCAGCATTTTTAAGGTAATCAGCATTGACTGGTGCCTATATAACCATATAACAATTACAGCACAGGAACAGGCCATCTCGGCCCTTCTAGTCCGTGCCGAACTCTTACTCTCACCTAGTCCCACCGACCTGCACCCAGCCCATAACCCTCCATTCCTTTCCTGTCCATATATCTGTCCAACTTAACTTTAAACGACAACATCGAACCTGCCTCAACCACTTCTGCTGGAAGCTCGTTCCACACAGCTACCACTCTCTGAGTAAAGAAGTTCCCCCTCATGTTACCTCTAAACTTTTGCCCTTTAACTCTCAACTCATGTCCTCTTGTTTGAATCTCCCCCACTCTCAATGGAAAAAGCCTATCCACGTCAACTCTATCTATCCCCCTCATAATTTTAAACACCTCTATCAAGTCCCCCCTCAACCTTCTACGCTCCAAAGAATAAAGACCCAACTTGTTCAACCTTTCTCTGTAACTTAGGTGATGAAACCCAGGCAACATTTTAGTAAACCTCCTCTGTACTCTCTCAATTTTGTTGACACCTTTCCTATAATTCGGTGACCAGAACTGTACACAATACTCCAAACTTGGCCTCACCAATGCCTTGTACAATTTCAACATTACATCCCAACTCCTATACTCAATGCTCTGATTAATTAAGGCCAGCAAACCAAAAGCTCTCTTCACCACCCTGTGTTTGACTAAAACAGGGGGCTCCCAATCTTTTTTTTATGCCGTGGACCAATGCCATTAAGGAAAGGGGTCCGTGGACCCCAGTTTGGGAACTCCTGGATTAGAGGGTTACAACAGCTGATTATGTTGGAAGCTTGCGCGCACTCGTGCATATTCTTTTTAAAAAATCGTACTCAAGTAAGTGGATTTGACTATTTCAAGCCTTCTCTTCCCTTCTCTTGTGAAGCCGGAGAGCAGCTCCACGATGTTTGCTTCAACCCCAGCAGCTACAAGGAAATGAAGGAGAATGCGGACAAGGTGCTGCAGTTCATAGCCTCGAAAAAGATTCGCATGCACCAGACGTCCGCTCGGGGTGAGTCGGGTGTGACTGGGTGGGTTCTCTCTGGGTCCCCACAGCCCGAAAACGGACCGGTTAGTGGGTCAGTTGGTCGTCGTAAGCCGCCCTGTAATCCGGCCAGGGTTAAAACCGGAGAGCGGAAAGGCTGGAAGAGGGCAGTGCCCCTTCAAGAGACAGGCGAGGCGAGGTAGATAGTTCCGAGAAGCTCAGTGAGGTCTGGGCGCGTGTCCTGACTCGAGGAGGGGCAAAGAGCTAGCTCGGACCAGGGGGTTCCCAATCTGGGGGCGGGGGTCCACAGACCCCTCGGTCGGTGGCTGGGAACCCCTGACTTCAGACGCCTGTGTTTGAAGGGGGTGGGGTCAGAGAAGTCCCGGCCTTCAGCGCTCAAAGGTTAACGCACCTACAGCGGAAGCCGTGCTCATCCACCGTGGCTGGGCGGGGGCAAACTGAGAGCGACGGCGTTCCTCGGAACGGTGAATCCGCCGGGAAAGGAGGGGGGGGTGTCTGGAGGACTAAATGTGGGGGGTGGGGGTATAGAGTGATGAAGATACTGATTCCCAGCTGCCAGGGAACCGGGAACAAGTGGGTGGTGGTGGTGGGGGAGCCAGTGCATGTGGGAATAATGGGTGAGAGGATCGTAAGTAATTTGCAGAAGTCATGTTCAGATAAATCGAGCACGGTGGAACGTAGCCCCCCCCCCCCCCATGGCACCCCTCCCATCCATTTAACAGTTCTGTTAAACGGTGAAATGGAAATCGCACCCAGCACCTGCACCGGCAGCTCGTTCCACATTCCCACCACCCTCCGAGTGATTTCACCTTTCACCCTTAACCCATGACCTCTGGTTCCCAACCTTGGCGCAAAAGGCCTGCCTGTGTTTACCCTACCCAAAGGCCCAGGGGTAGGCCATACACCAGACGGTCCGAAAGCCTTCGGCGAACGGGAGGCCTTCCTCGTCTGGTACAGCGTCTTATTCAAGTTGAACGCCGGTGACCGGTGTGAAGCTGTCCCTGGCGATAGAGACGATTGACAGTCACAAATAAGGGGTGGCATATTATATGTACTTGGATAATAAATTCACTTTGAGCATTCAATTGACAAGAATAGCCCAGCTTCCCCACACCCAATGGGTTATACTGGAGCAGCGGTCCCCAACCACCATGTGCTACCAGGCCGCGGGGAAACGATACGAGTCAGCTGCACCTTTCCTCATTCCCCGTCACGCACTGTTGAACTTGAGCATAGTCCGTATTTGCCGGGACATCCCGTATTTTGGGCTAAATTGGTTTGTCCCATATGGGACCGCCCTTGTCCCGTATTCCCCCGGCTAAGGTAGAGCGTTCCTATGAAACCTTTCGTGCCGAAATGGCGTGAAGCGAAGAAGCAATTACCAATAATTTATATGGGAAAAATTTTTGAGCATTCCCAGACCCAAAAAATAACCTTCCAAATAACACATAAAACCTAAAATAACCCTAACATATAGAAAAAGCAGAAATGATATGATAAATACACAGCCTATATAAAGTAGAAATAATGTATGTGCAGTGTAGTCAGGAAGATTAGGCCAAAACCGATTTGTGGGGGAAAAAAATCGGCATGTCACGCATGTGCACACAGGTGCCCGCGCAAGGCTTCATGGTCATGGTAGTCTTTCCTGGGGTAAAGTGTCCCGGGATTTGACTGCTACTTTTGTCCCTTATTTGGGAGTGAGAAAGTTGGCGACCCTAACTGTAAAAGACATGTTGAGGTGAGTTTCACCCTACTGGAACACACCCCGGGTCGTCCGGTCAGCAGGAATATTGTCAGTATTAAACCGGTCCGCGGTGCAAAATAGGTTGGGGACCCCTGTACTGGAACAACGGCTAATTTAAGCTGCAACTCTGGCTGGAAGGTCAGGGTTCAACTCCTGCTCCCTGTAAGGAGTTTGTATGTCTCTCCCCCCCCCCGCCCCCGTGACCCTGCCCTTTTCCTCCAGGTGCTCCAGTTTGCTCCCACATTCCCAAGACGTACTGGTTAGGATTAGTGAGCTGTGGGCGTGTTACGTTGGGGCGGGAAGCGTGGTGCCCACCCTCACTTGATTTGATGCTTGTTTCAATAGACATATGACAAATAAAGTTAATCTTCCACCTTTATCTTTGCGACTTCACAGCAAGAGCTGCAGGCTTAAATCTAGACGTTGTTCCAGTGTAACCCATTGAGTGTAGGGAAGCTGGGTCATTTTTGTTAATTCAATGTTCAAGGTGAATTTATTATCCAAGTACATATAATGTGCCACGAGATACGACCCTGACATTCACTGTAAATACAAAGAAACACGTCAGAGTCAATGAAAGACTGCCCCCTAGAGGTTGGACGAGCAATCAATGTGTAAAAGACAGCAAACCCTGAAAGTACTGAAATATAATATTAGTAATAATAATAAATAAGCAATTGAAAGTGAGTCCATAGGTTGTGGGAACAGTTCAGTGATGGGGGTGAGTGACGTTATCCCCTCTGGTTCAAGAGCCTGATGGTTGAGGGGTAATAACTGTCCCTGAACCTGGTGGTGTGGGTCCTGAGGCTCCTGTACCTCCTTCCTGATGGTTGAGGGGTAATAACTGTCCCTGAACCTGGTGGTGTGAGTCTTGAGGCTCCTGTACCTCCTTCCTGATGGTTGAGGGGTAATAACTGTCCCTGAGCCTGGTGGTATGGGTCCTGAGGCTCCTGTACCTCCTCCCTGATGGTTGAGGGGTAATAACTGTTCCTGAACCTGGTGGTGTGGGTCCTGAGGCTCCCGTACCTCCTTCCTGATGGTTGAGGGTTAATAACTGTCCCTGAACCTGGTGGTCTGGGTCCTGAGGCTCCTGTACCTCCTTCCCGATGGTTGAGGGGTAATAACTGTTCCTGAACCTGGTGGTGTGAGTTCTGGGGCTCCTGTACCTTCTTCCTGATGGCAACAGCAAGACTTGGACAGGATATCTCCCTTGGGCGATAGATCTATTATGCGGGAAAGATGAACAAGTGGGGCAAAAGGTCAAGGCATTACTGGAACTAAAAGCTTTATTTTGTTTTGCTTGAACAGACATCGTTGAAGGCAACTTGAAATGTGTGATGAGACTGATTTTAGCTCTGGCAGCTCACTTCAAGCCGTCTGGTGTTAGGTCGTCCAGCCACAAGTCCGCCATTCCCCTGGGGGGCCGGCCTGCCACATCGGTGGATAACCACAGGCCTCTCTCCGCAGCGGCCATGGTGCAGAACGCGGCCGCGGCCCTCGCGGAGGCCCGTCAGGACGTCTCGCGCTCGGGGCGGGAGGTGTTCCGATACAGACAGGAGGTACCGAGGTGAGTGCGGACCCTTCGCTGTTCCTCGCACGGCAGCACTTCATTGCTGCTTCACTGCTGTTCGCGAGATGCTCGGGGATGGGTGCGAAGTGTTCCGTGCAGTGGAAAAGTCAAGTTGCTTTTTTGCGCCCTGTTGCTGGTGCTGATTAAATTCATAAGAATCGGATATACAGCCGGCAGAATTGAACAGCAATAGAGAAGTCACGTCAGTGTGGCGCTATTACACCTTTGGGCGTCAGAGATCAGAGTTTAATTCTGATTTTCTCCAAACTAAGATGTAGCATCAGTTGAGAGAACCATTGTGACAAAGTGGGAGCTGATGTATTCTTCCACTTCAACAAAATGGCCTTCCTAGCTATCAGTGTAACAAATGCAATAACATGTTGGTCAGACAAAGAGATACCACGGATATTTTAAGGAATTATTCCAAAAAGCACAGTTAATTTGTTAGGTTGTAAATTAATTTTAAGTGCTTTAGAAATTGTTGAAAAAACCGACTTCCAGAACTGTTCCAGTATAGAACAGGACCAAAACAGATGTGTCAGTGTAGCTGTCTCAGTTTCACAATAACTATCAACGTTAGGGAATATTTTAGACAATCTCTCCTTCGTCAAATGGTAACGATGTACAGTTTTAAATTGAATCAGGGAATGACCAGCACAGATCGAAGAAGAGTTAACCAGCTTCAGAATCCGCATCTAATCCTTAGAAGTCCAACCTTTGAACCTGTGTTTGATTTTGAGAAAAGATGGGGTTCATTTGCTCATTATTATCACGTCAAGCCTCGGAGCCTCGGTATGATTTGGGTTCAACCAAGCAGGAGAGGTTGGAATTTTCCGGGGAGGGGGCGTGAATGACGGTGAGAGTACTGTCCCACACGGAGTTATCATTCGCCGGGAAATAGCGGGTCGTGCACCGGCATAGAATTACAAAGGAAATATATATCTACCAATATCTCAACTTAAAACAAACAGAAAAAAGAAAAGTAAAATAGAAGGGCCCCACTGCAGTTAAACCAGTCTAAATGTGCACATAAACGTTGGAGCTCGTCTCAGAAGCAGTCGGGATGCTTCGCTTTGGTTACTCGCGCGCTGAACCCACGCTCTGCGTGAAGGACGCCAGTCACAGTTTGAACTTCCCTCGAAGACCATCTCGAACGAACTGGCTAACTCAGGGGTATTGGTACTTCCTCCTTAGAACCATCTGTCTTCAGAAAGCACTCCTTACGATAGGGTCTGCCCTCCCGCCCTCCTCACCGAAGACCCCAAACCAAACTATCGTCCTTCAGAAATCTGATCTCCCCCATTCCCACCCCCCCAGCTCTCTCGAACCTTCTATCGCATCCCACTGGGCAGAAAGTTACAACATGTACCAAGCCAACCCTGATCGTCTGACACAGCCTTCCTAAGTTGGACATCATGGCTCCTTACCTTTAGCCGAAGCCAAAACACTCTTACTGGCAGCTTTTTGTAGAAAACTGCTGAAATAAAAATGCCTCACAGCATAGTGGTAGAAATCTTAGCCAGGGCCTTACACCAACAGCACCTTCAATGAACTAAGTTCCGGGCATGATGTGTTGGTGCTGGAAGCGTGGCAGTCTGCTCAGCTTAGTCCTCGCTGATCTAATCGGAGGAGGGAGGGAGAAGATGGCGACGTGACGCAGCCCGCGCGGCCGTTCCGAATGATATCGTATGTGTTAACTAGGGGGCTGTGCACAATCCTAATTTGATGGAGACGGATGTGAGAAGCACGGAGGAACACCTGGAGAAACTTCTGAAATGCCCGGTTCGCTGCCACTGCTACTGTGCGATCGAGAATCTCCGGAGGGGAAGGCCCCAAATCCTCGGCTTTGCCTATTGCCTGTTGCCGGGGCCGGGGTCAAAGCGCTCGGCCGAGATGGTGCTCGGTGCTCGGTGTCAGAGGGCTGGTCGGAGGCTCGGAATTTTTGGACGGACTCAGAGCCGGACTGTGGTCGGATGCTTCCGGGATGCTGCATCGGCAAGTTTGCGGCGCTGGAGGTTCACCGTCTGCGCGAGATGATGGGACTTTCGAGATACTTTGAGACTTTTTACCGTGCCCATGGTCTGTTCTTATCAAATTACGGTATTGCTTTGCACTGTTGTAACTATATGTTATAATTATGTGGTTTTTGTTAGTTTTCAGTCTTGGTTTGTCCAGTGTTTTGTGATATCATTCTGGAGGAACACTGTATCATTTCTTAATGCATGCATTACTAAATGACAATAAAAGAGGACTGCGTGTCCTCATAATCTAATCTAATCTAAATCAGGTTTATTATCACCGGCATGTGACGTGAAATTTGTCAACTTAGCAACAGCGGTTCAATGCAATACATAATATAGAAAAAAAAGATAAATGAAATACAAATAATAATAATAATAAATAAGTAAATTACAGTATATATATATAAAAATAGATTTTTAAGAAGTGCAAAAAATCAGAAGTACTGTATATTAAAAAAAGTGAGGTAGTGTCCAAGGAAATGAATAAACAGTCACCGTTCCGGGTCCTGAGGGAGGGTCTCGGCCCGGGACCTCGACTGTTCACTCTTCACCGTAGATGCTGCCTGGCCTGCTGGGTTGGGTTCTTCACTTCCCCACCCTGTCCACCTGTGACCCCCACACACGCAGTGAACCCGGCGCTGCACAATCACAACACCTCACTGCATTTAATTGCGTCTCATTGCAACAATCATCCTGCGTCATTTAGTAAAGATACTGCGAATCCGGTTTAGTCTCACCGGCGCATGCCGTGAAATGTCTTGTTTTGCACAATAATAAAAGCTGTAAATTGCAATAGATTAGATTAGATTAGATTATGAGGACACGCAGTCCTCTTTTATTGTCATTTAGTAATGCATGCATTAAGAAATGATACAATGTTTTTCCAGAATGATATTATGACAAACCGACTTAAAAACTAACAAAAAACACATATTTATAACATATAGTTACAACAGTGCAAAGCAATACCGTAATTTGATAAGAACAGACCATGGGCATGGTAAAAGTCTCAAAGTCTCTCGCAAGTCCTATCATCTCACGCAGATGGTAGAAAGAAGAAAAACTCTCCCTGCCGTGAACCTCCAGCGCCGCAAACTTGCCGATGCAGCATCCTGGAAGCACCCGACCACAGTCCGACTCCGAGTCCATCCGAAAAACTCCAAGCCTCCAACACCGAGCACCGAGCGCTTTGACCCCAGCCCCGGCAACAGGCAATAGGCAAAGCCGAGGATTTGGGGCCTTCGTCTCCGGAGATTCTCGATCGCACAGTAGCAGCGGCAGTGAAGCAGGCGTTTCAGAAGTTTCTCTAGACGTTCCTCTGCGCTTCACGGCTGTCAACCATCAAATCCGGATTGTGCATGGCACCCCTAGTCACACATATCGATATTCATTTGGAACGGCCGCGCGTGCTGCATCGCGCCATCTTCTCCTCCCTCCTCAGATGTGGAGATTTAAAACAGCTGTCTGTGCGGGCCAGGTCGTTGGGTGTATTTAAGGCAGAGCTTGATAGGTTCTTGATTGGACGCGGGGAGAAGGCCGGGGGGTGGGGCTGAGGAGGGGGCGAAAAAGGATCAGCCATGATTGAATGGTGGAGCAGACTCGATGGGGCAGATGGCCTAATTCTGCTCCAGTGTCTTGTGGTCTTACGGTCTTATATTAACGAAGTAGTACAAAAAGATAGGAAGAATAGTGAGGTAGTGTCAACAGGTTCAGTGTCCATTCATAAATCGGATGGCAGAGGGGGGAGAAAAGCTGTTCCTGAAAAGCTGAGCGTGTGCCTTCGGGCTCCTGTACCTCCTCCCTGATGGTAGTGACCAGAAGAGGGCCCGCCCTGGGTGATGGGGGTCCTTAACGATGGACGCCACCTTTCTGAGCGTGAGGTCTCATCTGCAAAGCGACCGCCTGGACGTGTGTTGAAGGCAGGAGAGTTTAAGCTCTAAGGATTGCCCCGTGCACGGCCAGTACGTAACGGGGGAAACCCAAGAGGCTGGGGTAAAATAATCGCGTCCTTGGTCTGAAGAGTAACATCCAGATGCCCAGCCCAGATGTGTTGACGAGCAACACACACAAACTGCTGGAGGAACTGAGCGGGCCAGTCGACGTTTGGGGACGAGGCCCCTCAGTTGCTTTTTCCCGCAGGACCAGGTAAAGGCTGTGTGGCACAGGCCAGATTTGCTCCGTCACACGGGAGGGACTGTCTGGTGAACATCTTAGCCAGTTCTTCCAGGAGCACCATCGAGAGGGTCCTGACTAGCTGCATCGCCCTCCGGTACGGGAATTGACCGCACGTCCCTGCAGAGGGTTGCGAGGAATGCTGTGAGGATCAGTGGGGTCTGTCCTCCACCCACCAGAGATATTTATCAGGAGCTCTGCTTACGCCGGGCCCTCAGCATCATCAATGATCCCTCTCATCCGTCCTGCAATCTCTTTCACCCCCTACCATCGGGCAGGAGGTACCATAGCATTAGGACAAGGGCTGTCAGGATGGGAAACAGCTTCCTCCCCAGGCTGTGAGACGACTGAATACCCCGACACCACCCAGATCACACCTTATCCAGTAATGTCATCCTGTTTACTTTTCAATTTGTATCAGATATCACCTTATTATTTGTTAATTTATCTGTGGTGATTTTACTTTGTGTGTTGTGTGTGTGAGTTATATGTACAGTGTCGTGCACCTTGGTCCGGGGGAACGTTGTTTCGTTTGACGGTATACTTTATGTGTTGTGTGTGTGAGTTATATGTACTGTGTCGAGCACCTTGGTCCGGGGGAACGTTGTTTCGTGTGACGGTATACTTTATGTGTTGTGTGTGTGAGTTATATGTACTGTGTTGTGCACCTTGGTCCGGGGGAACGTTGTTTCGTTTGACGGTATACTTTACGTGTTGTGTGTGTGAGTTATATGTACTGTGTTGTGCACCTTGGTCCGGGGGAACGTTGTTTCGTTTGACGGTATACTTTATGTGTTGTGTGTGTGAGTTATATGTACTGTGTTGTGCACCTTGGTCCGGGGGAACGTTGTTTCGTTTGACGGTATACTTTATGTGTTGTGTGTGTGAGTTATATGTACTGTGTTGTGCACCTTGGTCCGGGGGAACGTTGTTTCGTTTGACGGCATACTTTATGTGTTGTGTGTGTGAGTTATATGTACTGTGTTGTGCACCTTGGTCCGGGGGAACGTTGTTTCGTTTGACGGTATACTTTATGTGTTGTGTGTGTGAGTTATATGTACTGTGTTGTGCACCTTGGTCCGGAGGAACGTTGTTTCGTTTGACAGTATACTTTATGTGTTGTGTGTGTGAGTTATATGTACTGTGTTGTGCACCTTGGTCCGGCGGAACGTTGTTTCGTTTGACGGTATACTTTATGTGTTGTGTGTGTGAGTTATATGTACTGTGTTGTACACCTTGGTCCGGGGGAACGTTGTCTCATTTGACGGCATACTTTATGTGTTGTGTGTGTGAGTTATATGTACTGTGTTGTGCACCTTGGTCCGGGGGAACGTTGTTTCGTTTGACGGTATACTTTATGTGTTGCGTGTGTGAGTTATATGTACTGTGTTGTGTACCTTGGTCCGGGGGAACGTTGTTTCGTTTGACGGTATACTTTATGTGTTGCGTGTGTGAGTTATATGTACTGTGTTGTGCACCTTGGTCCGGGGGAACGTTGTTTCGTTTGACGGTATACTTTATGTGTTGTGTGTGTGAGTTATATGTACTGTGTTGTGCACCTTGGTCCGGGGGAACGTTGTTTCGTTTGACGGTATACTTTATGTGTTGTGTGTGTGAGTTATATGTACTGTGTTGTGCACCTTGGTCCGGGGGAACGTTGTTTCGTTTGACGGTATACTTTATGTGTTGTGTGTGTGAGTGAAATGTACTGTGTTGTGCACCTTGGTCCGGGGGAACGTTGTTTCGTTTGACGGTATACTTTATGTGTTGTGTGTGTGAGTGAAATGTACTGTGTTGTGCACCTTGGTCCGGGGGAACGTTGTCTCGTGTGACGGTATACTTTACATGTTGTGTGACACTGAGCTCAATCTTCACCTTGGCTTGAACGGAGGGAAGAATGTGTCACGGGGTGCCCTCTGCTGGCAGCTTTCATTTTAACACAAACTCCAGCGGCTGAATGTGGATCTGAAGTTCAGCTTTAAGCCAGCATCTCAAGAAAATATTGTTGTTACCTTAGAAAGATGCTTAAAACAAAAACTACTTGTAGATACTAACCTACTAAGACAGTGCTTGTGGAGGAGCAAATGGATATAGAACAGGGGATTGGATTCAAGATTGTTTAACGTCATTCCCAGTACACGAGAACGAAATAATTGTTACTCCAAAAAAAACCACAATAACATAAGGGGCACGAAAATAGTTTTTTACAGAACATATTGAATATGAATACATTCATTCGTTCGGTTGTGATGCGCTGTGTCGTATGACGTGAGGGATCACGGTCTAGCCATGACCATGATTGTTCCTGGCAAAGTTTTCTACAGAAGTGGTTTGCTGTCGCTGCCAACTGAGCAGTGTGTGTCTTTACAAAGACGGGTGACCCCCCCCCACCCAGTCCATTATCAATATCCTTCAGAGATTGTCTGCCTGGCATCAGCGGTCGCGTAACCAGGACTTGTGACCTGCTGATACGACCCTCCACCACCTGCTCCCGCGGTTTCATGTGACCCTGATCGAGGGGCTAAGCAGGTGCTGCACCTTGCCCCAAGGGTGACCTGCAGGCTAGCGGAGAGAAGGAGCGCCTCACACCTCCTTTGGTAGAGACATGCCCCCACCCTGCCTCTCAGTAAGTAAATAAGGTCGTGTATTGACATCTGAATGGACATTGAACCTATGAACACCACCTCGCTAACAGGAGGGAATCTGCAGATGCTGGAAATCCAGAGCAAAACACACACACACACACAAAATGCTGGAGGAACTCAGCAGGTCGGGCAGCAGCTGTGGAAAAGAAGTCTTGCGAGACCATGGACCATGGATCTGCGCCTGGAAAGTCTTCATTCTCCAGGGCGCAGGCCTGGGCAAGGTTGTATGGAAGACCGGCAGTTGCCCATGCTGCAAGTCTCCCCTCTCCACGTCACCGATGTTGTCCAAGGGAAGGGCATTAGGACCCATACAGCTTGGCACCGGTGTCGTCACAGAGCAATGTGTGATTAAGTGCCTTGCTCAAGGACACAACATGTTGCCTCGGCTGGGGCTCGAACTCATGACCTTCAGATCGCTAGTCCAATGCCTTAACCACTTGGCAACGTGCTCACACTTACGGAAAAAAGAAGTTCGGTCGACCTTTTGGGCCGAGACGCTACCTCACTATTTTTTAAAATTGTTTTTCCACTATTTATTTAACTTAGAAAATATGTATACATATGATTGCAGTAATTTATAGTTTTTATTGTTATGTAGTGCAATATACTGCTGCCACAAAAGAACAAATTTCACAACATGAGCCAGAGTTATTAAACCTGTTACCAGTTCTGACACAGAGATCAATTGGATGCCCATAACGTGATACTGGGCACAGGAGTCTCTGTGCAGAAGGTGACTCTGACAGGAAATGATAAAGTAGTGGCGGTTGGGGGTGTAGGAGGGGTGGGTTACTACACCAGGCCCTTCGGCCCATCGTGACCGTGCTCACCGGGATGGCAGTTTAAACTGGTCGTCTGCCTGCACGTGATCAAAAATCTCTCCATTCCCTGCCCATCCCCGTGCTTGTCCAAATGCTTTTAATTAATTTTTTTATTAGCCATTATTGTATTGACTTCCACTTATTCCCCGACACTGTGTTCCAGTGCCTGTCTGTGTGTGTGTGTGTAAAAAAAAAAGAAATACATAATTGCCATGTAAACCTCCTTTCAACCTTCTCCTCCTCGCCATAAGACTATGCTGTCTAGTATTTCACTTTTCCACCGTGGGGGGAAAGGACTCTGACTATCTTCTCAAGCTGCCCTATTAGACCAGCGTTGAGGAGGAATTTCTTCAGACAGAGGGTGAAGAGTCTGTGGAATTCGTTGCCACGGGCCGCAGTGGAGCCCGAGTCACTGGGTGTATTTAAAGTGGAGGTTGATCGGTTCTTGATCAGTCGGGGAGTGAAAGATTACGGGGAGAAGGCAGGAGGGGTATTAAATCAAGGATATTAAATGGTAGACCACACTCGATGGGCTGAACGGCCTAATTCTGCTCCCACGTCTTATGGCCTGTGTCTCTGATAACTTAATACATTTCTGTCTGTTTGCCCCACAGCTTCTGCGATTGCGTTTCAGGTCAGTTATTTCTGTGTTAAATCAAAGCGACAGACTTTGGTTTCAGGGCTCAGCGGTTCCTACAGCAATAGATGCTACTTTCAGCAAATGTGTGACGTCAAAGGAAAATTTGTTCAAACTGAGAGTGCACCAGGCAGGGTAGTGGTGGTTTAACATTAGACACAGAATCAGGTTTATTACCACTGACACATATATGAAATTTGATGTTTTGTGGCAGCAGTACATTACAATACATAATAAAAATGTATAAATTACAATAAGGTGTGAATATACATATATATATATATATTCCCTCCCACCACCCCCTTCAATTCTGCACTGGCCTCTTACTACTCTTTTCTTCATCTGCCCATCACCTCCCCCTGGTGTCCCTCCTCCTTCCCTTTCTCCCACGGTCCACTCTCCCCTCCTATCAGATTCCTTCCTCTCCAGCCCTTTACCTTTCCCACCCATCACCTCCCCCTGGTGTCCCTCTTCCTTCCCTTTCTCCCACGGTCCACTCTCCTCTCCGATCAGATTCCTTCCTCTCCAGCCCTTTACCTTTCCCACCCATCACCTCCCCCTGGTGTCCCTCCTCCTTCCCTTTCTCCCACGGTCCACTCTCCTCTCCTGTCAGATTCCTTCCTCTCCAGCCCTTTACCTTTCCCGCCCATCACCTCCCCCGGTGTCCCTCCTCCTTCTCTTTCTCCCACGATCCACTCTCCTCTCCTGTCAGATTCCTTCCTCTCCAGCCCTTTACCTTTCCCGCCCATCACCTCCCACTGGTGTCCCTCCTCCTTCCCTTTCTCCCACGGTCCACTCTCCTCTCCGATCAGATTCCTTCCTCTCCAGCCCTTTACCTTTCCTGCCCATCACCTCCCCCTGGTGACCCTCCTCCTTCCCTTTCTCCCACGGTCCACTCACCTCTCCGATCAGATTCCTTCCTCTCCAGCCCTTTACCTTTCCCACCCACCACCTCCCCCTGGTGTCCCTCCTCCTTCCCTTTCTCCCACGGTCCACTCTCCTCTCCGATCAGATTCCTTCCTCTCCAGCCCTTTACCTTTCCACCCATCACCTCCTCCTGGTGTCCCTCCTCCTTCCCTTTCTCCCACGGTCCACTCTGCTCTCCGATCAGATTCCTTCCTCTCCAGCCCTTTACCTTTCCCACCCATCACCTCCCCCTGGTGCCCCTCCTCCTTCCCTTTCTCCCACGGTCCACTCTCCTCTCCGATCAGATTCCTTCCTCTCCAGCCCTTTACCTTTCCCACCCATCACCTCCTCCTGGTGTCCCTCCTCCTTCCCTCTTTCCCACGGTCCACTCTCCTCTCCTATCAGATTCCTTCCTCTCCAGCCCTTTACCTTTCCCACCCATCACCTCCCCCTGGTGTCCCTCCTCCTTCCCTTTCTCCCATGGTCCACTCTCCTCTCCTGTCAGATTCCTTCCTCTCCAGCCCTTTACCTTTCCCGCCCATCACCTCCCCCTGGTGTCCCTCCTCCTTCCCTTTCTCCCACGGTCCACTCTCCTCTCCTGTCAGATTCCTTCCTCTCCAGCCCTTTACCTTTCCCGCCCATCACCTCCCCCTGGTGTCCCTCCTCCTTCCCTTTCTCCCACGGTCCACTCTCCTCTCCGATCAGATTCCTTCCTCTCCAGCCCTTTACCTTTCCCGCCCATCACCTCCCCCTGGTGACCCTCCTCCTTCCCTTTCTCCCACGGTCCACTCACCTCTCCGATCAGATTCCTTCCTCTCCAGCCCTTTACCTTTCCCACCCATCACCTCCCCCTGGTGTCCCTCCTCCTTCCCTCTCTCCCACGGTCCACTCTCCTCTCCGATCAGATTCCTTCCTCTCCAGCCCTTTACCTTTCCCACCCATCACCTCCCCCTGGTGTCCTCCTCCTTCCCTTTCTCCCATGGTCCACTCTCCTCTCCTATCAGATTCCTTCCTCTCCAGCCCTTTACCTTTCCCACCCATCACCTCCCCCTGGTGTCCCTCCTCCTTCCCTTTCTCCCACGGTCCACTCTCCTCTCCCATCAGATTCCTTCCTCTCCAGCCCTTGACCTTTCCCACCCACCACCTCCCGCTGGTGTCCCTCCTCCTTCCCTTTCTCCCACGGTCCACTCTCCTCTCCCATCAGATTCCTTCCTCTCCAGCCCTTTACCTTTCCCACCCATCATCTCCCCCCTGGTGTCACTCCTCCTTCCCTTTCTCCCACGGTCCACTCTCCTCTCCGATCAGATTCCTTCCTCTCCAGCCCTTTACCTTTCCCACCCATCACCTCCCCCTGGTGTCCCTCCTCCTTCCATTTCTCCCCCGGTCCACTCTCCTCTCCCATCAGATTCCTTCCTCTTCAGCCCTTTACCTTTCCCACCCATCACCTCCCCCTGGTGTCCCTCCTCCTTCCCTTTCTCCCACGGTCCACTCTCCTCTCCGATCAGATTCCTTCCTCTCCAGCCCTTGACCTTTCCCACCCACCACCTCCCGCTGGTGTCCCTCCTCCTTCCCTTTCTCCCACGGTCCACTCTCCTCTCCGATCAGATTCCTTCCTCTCCAGCCCTTTACCTTTCCCACCCATCACCTCCCCCTGGTGTCCTCCTCCTTCCCTTTCTCCCATGGTCCACTCTCCTCTCCTATCAGATTCCTTCCTCTCCAGCCCTTTACCTTTCCCACCCATCACCTCCCCCTGGTGTCCCTCCTCCTTCCCTTTCTCCCACGGTCCACTCTCCTCTCCCATCAGATTCCTTCCTCTCCAGCCGTTGACCTTTCCCACCCACCACCTCCCGCTGGTGTCCCTCCTCCTTCCCTTTCTCCCACGGTCCACTCTCCTCTCCTGTCAGATTCCTTCCTCTCCAGCCCTTTTCCTTTCCCACCCACCACCTCCCCCTGGTGTCCCTCCTCCTTCCCTTTCTCCCACAGTCCACTCTCCTCTCCTGTCAGATTCCTTCCTCTCCAGCCCTTTACCTTTCCCACCCATCACCTCCCCCTGGTGTCCCTCCTCCTTCCCTTTCTCCCACGGTCCACTCTCCTCTCCGATCAGATTCCTTCCTCTCCAGCCCTTTACCTTTCCCACCCATCACCTCCCCCTGGTGTCCCTCCTCCTTCCCTTTCTCCCACGGTCCACTCTCCTCTCCGATCAGGTTCCTTCCTCTCCAGCCCTTGGCCTTTCCCACCCATCACCTCCCCCTGGTGTCCCTCCTCCTTCCATTTCTCCCCCGGTCCACTCTCCTCTCCGATCAGATTCCTTCCTCTCCAGCCCTTTACCATTCCCACCCATCACCTCCCCCTGGTGTCCCTCCTCCTTCCCTTTCTCCCACGGTCCACTCTCCTCTCTGATCAGATTCCTTCCTCTCCAGCCCTTTACCTTTCCCACCCATCACCTCCCCCTGGTGTCCCTCCTCCTTCCCTTTCTCCCACGGTCCACTCTCCTCTCCCATCAGATTCCTTCCTCTCCAGCCCTTTACCTTTCCCACCCATCATCTCCCCCCTGGTGTCACTCCTCCTTCCCTTTCTCCCACGGTCCACTCTCCTCTCCGATCAGATTCCTTCCTCTCCAGCCCTTTACCTTTCCCACCCATCACCTCCCCCTGGTGTCCCTCCTCCTTCCCTTTCTCCCACGGTCCACTCTCCTCTCCGATCAGATTCCTTCCTCTCCAGCCCTTTACCTTTCCCACCCACCACCTCCCCCTGGTGTCCCTCCTCCTTCCCTTTCTCCCACGGTCCACTCTCCTCTCCGATCAGATTCCTTCCTCTCCAGCCCTTTACCTTTCCCACCCATCACCTCCCCCTGGTGTCCCTCCTCCTTCCCTTTCTCCCACGGTCCACTCTCCTCTCCCATCAGATTCCTTCCTCTCCAGCCCTTTACCTTCCCCACTCATCACCTCTCCCTGGTGTCCCTCCTCCTTCCCTTTCTCCCACGGTCCACTCTCCTCTCCCATCAGATTCCTTCCTCTCCAGCCCTTGACCTTTCCCACCCACCACCTCCCCCTGGTGTCCCTCCTCCTTCCCTTTCTCCCACGGTCCACTCCTCTCCCATCAGATTCCTTCCTCTCCAGCCCTTGACCTTTCCCACCCATCACCTCCCCCTGGTGTCCCTCCTCCTTCCCTTTCTCCCGCGGTCCACTCTCCTCTCCTATCAGATTCCTTCCTCTCCAGCCCTTTACCTTTCCCACCCATCACCTCCCCCTGGTGTCCCTCCCCCTTCCCTTTCTCCCACGGTCCACTCCTCTCCCATCAGATTCCTTCCTCTCCAGCCCTTTACCTTTCCCACCCATCACCTCCCCCTGGTGTCCCTCCTCCTTCCCTTTCTCCCGCGGTCCACTCTCCTCTCCTATCAGATTCCTTCCTCTCCAGCCCTTTACCTTTCCCACCCATCACCTCCCCCTGGTGTCCCTCCCCCTTCCCTTTCTCCCACGGTCCACTCTCCTCTCCGATCAGATTCCTTCCTCTCCAGCCCTTGACCTTTCCCACCCACCACCTCCCCCTGGTGTCCCTCCTCCTTCCCTTTCTCCCACGGTCCACTCCTCTCCCATCAGATTCCTTCCTCTCCAGCCCTTTACCTTTCCCACCCATCACCTCCCCCTGGTGTCCCTCCTCCTTCCCTTTCTCCCGCGGTCCACTCTCCTCTCCTATCAGATTCCTTCCTCTCCAGCCCTTTACCTTTCCCACCCATCACCTCCCCCTGGTGTCCCTCCTCCTTCCCTTTCTCCCACGGTCCACTCTCCTCTCCCATCAGATTCCTTCCTCTCCAGCCCTTTACCTTCCCCACTCATCACCTCTCCCTGGTGTCCCTCCTCCTTCCCTTTCTCCCACGGTCCACTCTCCTCTCCCATCAGATTCCTTCCTCTCCAGCCCTTGACCTTTCCCACCCACCACCTCCCCCTGGTGTCCCTCCTCCTTCCCTTTCTCCCACGGTCCACTCCTCTCCCATCAGATTCCTTCCTCTCCAGCCCTTGACCTTTCCCACCCATCACCTCCCCCTGGTGTCCCTCCTCCTTCCCTTTCTCCCGCGGTCCACTCTCCTCTCCTATCAGATTCCTTCCTCTCCAGCCCTTTACCTTTCCCACCCATCACCTCCCCCTGGTGTCCCTCCCCCTTCCCTTTCTCCCACGGTCCACTCCTCTCCCATCAGATTCCTTCCTCTCCAGCCCTTTACCTTTCCCACCCATCACCTCCCCCTGGTGTCCCTCCTCCTTCCCTTTCTCCCGCGGTCCACTCTCCTCTCCTATCAGATTCCTTCCTCTCCAGCCCTTTACCTTTCCCACCCATCACCTCCCCCTGGTGTCCCTCCCCCTTCCCTTTCTCCCACGGTCCACTCTCCTCTCCGATCAGATTCCTTCCTCTCCAGCCCTTGACCTTTCCCACCCACCACCTCCCCCTGGTGTCCCTCCTCCTTCCCTTTCTCCCACGGTCCACTCCTCTCCCATCAGATTCCTTCCTCTCCAGCCCTTTACCTTTCCCACCCATCACCTCCCCCTGGTGTCCCTCCTCCTTCCCTTTCTCCCGCGGTCCACTCTCCTCTCCTATCAGATTCCTTCCTCTCCAGCCCTTTACCTTTCCCACCCATCACCTCCCCCTGGTGTCCCTCCCCCTTCCCTTTCTCCCACGGTCCACTCTCCTCTCCGATCAGATTCCTTCCTCTCCAGCCCTTGACCTTTCCCACCCACCACCTCCCCCTGGTGTCCCTCCTCCTTCCCTTTCTCCCACGGTCCACTCCTCTCCCATCAGATTCCTTCCTCTCCAGCCCTTTACCTTTCCCACCCATCACCTCCCCCTGGTGTCCCTCCTCCTTCCCTTTCTCCCGCGGTCCACTCTCCTCTCCTATCAGATTCCTTCCTCTCCAGCCCTTTACCTTTCCCACCCATCACCTCCCCCTGGTGTCCCTCCTCCTTCCCTTTCTCCCACGGTCCACTCTCCTCTCCGATCAGATTCCTTCCTCTCCAGCCCTTTACCTTTCCCACCCATCACCTCCCCCTGGTGTCCCTCCTCCTTCCCTTTCTCCCACTGTCCACTCTCCTCTCCGATCAGATTCCTTCCTCTCCAACCCTTTACCTTTCCCACCCATCACCTCCCCCTGGTGTCCCTCCTCCTTCCCTTTCTCCCACGGTCCACTCTCCTCTCCTATCAGATTCCTTCCTCTCCAGCCCTTGACCTTTCCCACCCATCACCTCCCCCTGGTGTCCCTCCTCCTTCCCTTTCTCCCACGGTCCACTCTCCTCTCCGATCAGATTCCTTCCTCTCCAGCCCTTTACCTTTCCCACCTATCACCTCCCCCTGGTGTCCCTCCTCCTTCCCTTTCTCCCACGGTCCACTCTCCTTTCTGATCAGATTCCTTCCTCTCCAGCCCTTTACCTTTCCCACCCATCACCTCCCCCTGGTGTCCCTCCTCCTTCCCTTTCTCCCACGGTCCACCCTCCTCTCCGATCAGATTCCTTCCTCTCCAGCCCTTTACCTTTCCCACCCATCACCTCCCCCTGGTGTCCCTCCTCCTTCCCTTTCTCCCATGGTCCACTCTCCTCTCCGATCAGATTCCTTCCTCTCCAGTCCTTTACCTTTCCCACCCATCACCTCCCCCTGGTGTCCCTCCTCCTTCCCTTTCTCCCACGGTCCACTCTCCTCTCCGATCAGATTCCTTCCTCTCCAGCCCTTTACCTTTCCCACCCATCACCTCCCCCTGGTGTCCCTCCTCCTTCCCTTTCTCCCACGGTCCACTCTCCTCTCCGATCAGATTCCTTCCTCTCCAGCCCTTTACCTTTCCCACCCATCACCTCCCCCTGGTGTCCCTCCTCCTTCCCTTTCTCCCACGGTCCACTCTCCTCTCCGATCAGATTCCTTCCTCTCCAGCCCTTTACCTTTTCCCACCCGTCACCTCCCCCTGGTGTCCCTCCTCCTTCCCTTTCTCCCACGGTCCACTCTCCTCTCCGATCAGATTCCTTCCTCTCCAGCCCTTGACCTTTCCCACCCATCACCTCCCCCTGGTGTCCCTCCTCCTTCCCTTTCTCCCATGGTCCACTCTCCTCTCCGATCAGATTCCTTCCTCTCCAGCCCTTTACCTTTCCCACCCACCTAACCTCACCTATCACCTTCCAGCTATCCAGCTTCCCCTACCCCTACCCACCTTTTTTATGCTGGCGTTCTCCCCCTTCCTTTCCTGTCCTGGCCCAAAACATCGACTGTTTATTCCTCTCCATAGATGCTGCCTGACCTGCTGAGTTCCTCCAGCATTTTGTGTGTGTTGCTCTGGATTTCCAGCATCTGCAGAATCTCTTGTGTTTATGTTCTTCATTTTTAATTCCCTGTGCCACTTAATTGGCTGATGAAGTGCTCTGTTGGTGTTGTGTAATGAGTCCACATGCTTTTTCGAAACAACTCTGCCCCAAGTCTAAGGAACTCATCGTTGTTAGCAGTATCGGGGAACAGAGGGATCTTAGGGTGCAAGTCTGTAGAATTTCTAGTGTATCTGTTCACCTGGGTGGTCCTTTTGAAACGCCAGCACCGTTTTCTCCACATGCTCCGCCTGACATGATGAGTACTTCCTACGTTGTGTGTTTTGATTTCCACCATTTATGAATGCCGGGGACGGATCAGAAATTGATGACAGGACTCAGTCTGAAATGTCAGCTCCATAGGTGCTGCCCGACCTGCTGAGTTCCTCCAGCATTTTGTGTGTGTGCATGTGTTGCTCTGGATTTCCAGCATCTGCAGAATCTCTTGTGTTTATTCCTCTCCATAGATGCTGCCCGACCTGCTGGTTTCCTCCAGCATTGTGTGTGTGTCACTGGGAAGCTGGGTGGGCCTTTAGAGTTTAGATTTCCATTGTCCACTGAAGGTTGCAGTGACCGTCTTGTGTCTTGCAGCATTGAAGAGGAAATCGCAAGCCCGTCCTGGAGCGTTCGAGCAATGGTAAAGCAGTACGAAGGACAACAGATGCCTTTATCCCCACCACTTTCACCAAGGTAACGGACTTTCTAATTATGACAGTATCACTTTTTAAATTTTACATCGGGAGTTCAGCTACTTTGGTTTACACCTGTGTATGTGTCCAATTAAATATGTTAAACACACCGTTGTCGAGATAGCAGGAACTTCTCCGTTTTATAAAATTGGACAGTAAGGATTGTGTTTCGATTCTGGGATTGCTTTGTTTGAATCTATGCTGTGGTGAGTGACTTGAAAACAGGGAGAACTCTGCGAGTAATTTAGGCCGCTCCGCAGTTCTGAAACTTTTCCATCTGATGTCTGGTAGGCTGGAGTTCAGTGAAACACCAGCAGGCGGCCCTGTGACACCTCAGTACCGAGCTTACTGTAGCCGCGTCCTCTTGCCTCTGGGAAGTTGAAGCCTGTGTGTTTTGTGCAGCTCTGTCCAAAGTGAACTGGAGAGAGAGAAAAAAATCCTTCAGCTACGTTCCAGTTCAGACTCAGAATCAGGATTAGTCTCACCACATATGTCGTGAAATTTGTTGCATTGGCGGCAGCAGTACAGTGCCATACATAATAATATAAACTGTGAATTACAATATATGTGTGTGTTTGTGTATATATATATATATATATAAAATAGTTAAATTAAACAAGTAGTGTAAGAATAGAAATTTAAAAAAAGTAGTGAGGTAGTGTTTATGGGTTCAATGTCCATTCAGAAATCAGACGGCAGAGAGGAAGAAGCTGTTCCTGAATCACTGAGTGTGTGCCTTCAGGCTTCTGTACCTCCTACCTGATGGTAACAGTGAGAAAAGGACATGCCCAGGGTGCTGGAGGTCCTTAATAATGGATGCTGCCTTTCCGAGACACCGCTCCCTGAAGATGTCCTGGGTGCTTTGTTGCAGATTGTGTGCCTTCTGTTCACCTCAGTACAGGAGGGACGTGGGTACTGTAGAGAGAGTGCAGAGGAGGTTTACAAGGATGTAGACTGGATTCGGGAGCATGCCATATGAGAATAGGTTGAGTGAACTCAGCCTTTTCTCCTTGGAGCGACGGAGGATGAGAGGTGACCTGACAGAGGTGTATAAGATGATGAGAGGCATTGATCGTGTGGATAGTCAGAGGCTCTTCCCCAGGGCTGAAATGGCTAACACGAGGGGGCACAGTTTTAAGCTGCTTGGAAGCAGGTACTGAGGGGATGTCAGGGGTAAGAGAGTGGTAGGTGCGTGGAATGCACTGCCAGCGACGGTGGTGGAGGCAGATACAATATTAAGAGCCTCCTAGATAGGTAAGTGGAGCTTAGGAAAATAGAGGGCTATGCAGTAGGGTAACTCTAGGCAGTTTCTAGTGTAGGTTACACGGTCAGCACAACATTGCGGGCCGAAGGGCCTGTAATGTGCTGTAGATTTCTATGTTCTATGTTCTGTACATTGTTTCTGTTGGTAGCCATGAAAACGGCATGTCCTGGGTGGTGAGGGGTCCTTAATGATGGGCGCCGCCTTTCTGAGGCACTGCTCCGAGAAGGTGTCCTGGAAACTGTGGAGGCTTTGATGCATTTTCCACTCGGATCAATAAAGTATGTTCTATTATTATTATCATGGAGCTGACTAAGTTTACAACACTCTGCAGCTGACCTCGAAGTTAGATTATCCGCTCATTCGTCTAGCAGCTGCTCGTGGGACCTCTTTGTACACTCTGGCAACACACGCAAAATGCTGGAGGGCCTCAGCAACGGTTATGTTGATCTCGGAGTCGATTTAAAGGCTGGCACGACATCGTGGGCCGTAGGGCGTGTACTGTGCTGTACTGTTCTCTGTTCCGTTTCCCCGCTACTTAATCTGGAGCAGTGAGACCAGCTGATCTCCGTAGTAGTTTCTGTAGTTGGTTGGAAATCTGGTTTCTGTAGTAGTTTCTGTTGTTAGTCGGAGGTCTGGCCTCTGTATTTGGTTGGGAGTCTGGTTTCTGTATTTGGTTGGGAGTCTGGTTTCTGTATTTGGTTGGAAGTCTGGTTTCTGTAGTAGTTTCTGTGTTTGGTTGGAAGTCTGGTTTCTGTATTTGGTTGGGAGTCTGGTTTCTGTATTTGGTTGGGAGTCTGGTTTCTGTATTTGGTTGGGAGTCTGGTTTCTGTGTTTGGTTGGGAGTCTGGTTTCTGTAGTAGTTGGAAGTCTGCTCTCTGTAGTAGTTCCTGTATTTGGTTGGAAGTCTGGTTTCTGTAGAAATTTCTGTAGTTGGTTGGAAGTCTGGTCTCTGTAGTAGTTTCTGTGTTTGGCTGGGAGTCTGGTTTCTGTTTTTGGCTAGGAGTCTGGTTTCTGTGTTTGGTTGGGAGTCTGGTTTCTGTGTTTGGCTGGGAGTCTGGTTTCTGTAGTAGTTGGAAGTCTGCTCTCTGTAGTAGTTTCTGTATTTGGTTAGAAGTCTGGTTTCTGTAGAAATTTCTGTAGTTGGTTGGAAGTCTGGTCTCTGTAGTAGTTTCTGTGTTTGGCTGGGAGTCTGGTTTCTGTATTTGGTTGGGAGTCTGGTTTCTGTATTTGGTTGGGAGTCTGGTTTCTGTAGTTGCTTGGGAGTCTGGTTTCTGTATTTGGTTGGGAGTCTGGTTTCTGTGTTTGGCTGGGAGTCTGGTTTCTGTGTTTGGCTGGGAGTCTGGTTTCTGTGTTTGGCTGGGAGTCTGGTTTCTGTATTTGGTTGGAAGTCTGGTTTCTGTAGTAGTTTCTGTGTTTGGTTGGGAGTCTGGTTTCTGTATTTGGTTGGGAGTCTGGTTTCTGTATTTGGTTGGGAGTCTGGTTTCTGTAGTTGCTTGGAAGTCTGGTTTCTGTGTTTGGCTGGGAGTCTGGTTTCTGTGTTTGGCTGGGAGTCTGGTTTCTGTGTTTGGCTGGGAGTCTGGTTTCTGTGTTTGGCTGGGAGTCTGGTTTCTGTATTTGGCTGGGAGTCTGGTTTCTGTGTTTGGTTGGGAGTCTGGTTTCTGTGTTTGGTTGGGAGTCTGGTTTCTGTATTTGGTTGGAAGTCTGGTTTCTGTATTTGGTTGGGAGTCTGGTTTCTGTAGTTGCTTGGGAGTCTGGTTTCTGTATTTGGTTGGGAGTCTGGTTTCTGTATTTGGTTGGGAGTCTGGTTTCTGTAGTTGCTTGGGAGTCTGGTTTCTGTATTTGGTTGGGAGTCTGGTTTCTGTAGTTGCTTGGAAGTCTGGTTTCTGTGTTTGGTTGGGAGTCTGGTTTCTGTATTTGGTTGGAAGTCTGGTTTCTGTAGTAGTTGGAAGTCTGGTTTCTGTATTTGGTTGGAAGTCTGGTCTCTGCAGTTGGTTAGAAGTCTGGTCTCTGTAGTCGTTGGAAGTCTATACCATCCTGTTTCGTATGCCTCGGCTGAACTGTTGGAAAACTCATGGAATCCTCAATGGAATTCCATTGCACCTTGCACTCCTGCAAACTAGGAAGCTGAGCTGTAACGCAGAGGTTACGTATACTCGTCTGAGTCTGAAGATCACTGTAATTACATAGAGCTCTATCTTTAGTGTCACTTCAGTAAAGCTGGTCATTATCTCCGAATTTGCGGCTCGTAAAATTTATATGAGGAGGTAGTTAGAAATTGAACTGAGCGGTATAACTGAAATATATTATTACATTTTCAGGGACTTGGGAGAATTTTGTTAAAATAACTGGTTTCCCTTTTGACCTAGAACATTGCAGAGCAGGTCCTTCGGGCCTTGATAAGCTGATCTTTTAACCTATTCCAACCTAACCGTTCTCTCCCACATTGCTTTCCAGTTTTCTCTCATCCACGTGCCCATCTAAGAGTCTCTTAAATGTCCCTAAAGTATCTGCATACGCCTCGGGAAACCTGCCTCTGACATTTCTCCTTGCATGTTCCTCCAATCTCCTTGTATGTCCCCTTGTTTTTGGCCGTTTCCTCCCTGAGGAAAAGTCTTTGGCTGCTCCCCCACGAGCCATGCCTGTTACCTCTCATACATCTCTGTCACGTCTGGGACCTACCTAAATTGGCTGCCTGCCTCGTCTTTTTTGTAGGACTACTTTTTGAAGGATTTTCTGTTCAAGGGCACTAAAGCAGTCAGTCTACTCTCCACTCACAAGCAAGAGAAGATCTGCAGGTGCTGGGAATCCTGAGCCGCACGCACAAAACGCTGGAGGGACTCAGCTGGTCAGGCAGCGTCTGTGGAAAAGGGTAAACCAGTCGACGTTTCGGGCCGAGACCTTTTGGCAGGACTGGAGAAGGGTCTCGGCCTGGACGTCGGCTGTTTTACTCTTTTCCACAGATGCTGCCCGGCCTACTGAGTTCCTCCAGCGTTTTGTGTGTGTGTGTGTGTGTGTGTGTGTGTGTGTGGCTTGAATATACTGTCTACCTCACGTCTATAGATGTTTGTCAAAGTATTGGAAGCCAGATCTTCGCAAACGTCTGAGGAAGTAGGGGAGGAAACACGCAGGAGGGCGTGGGTCACTGCTTCCGAGCGTATCATGAGATTTGTGTCACGTTCGCGGTCTTGATCGGCGACTGTGAAGGGCAGGGGTAGCACTGGTAATGACGAAGTTATCACTGACATCTGCCTTTGCCGTGAAGTCTCCTCGGGCGCGGGGGGTGTAGCTGCGGACCAGGAGAATTGTACAGTGGGGGTAGATTGGCAGAGGACCTTTCCTGTCCTGCAGCTGAGAGGGACATAGGGAGAAAAAGGAGAGAGAGAAAAAGAATGTGTGTATAAAGATAAGTAACGGATGGGGTACGAGGGGGAGGTGGGGCATTAGCGGAAGTTAGAGAAGTCGATGTTCATGCCATCAGGTTGGAGGCTACCCAGACGGAATATAAGATGTTGTTCCTCCAACCTGAGTGTGGCTTCATCTTTACAGTAGAGCAGGCTGTGGATAGACATATCAGAATGGGAATGGGGTGTGGAATTAAAATGTGTGGCCACTGGGAGATCCTGCTTTCTCTGGCGGACAGAGCATAGGTGTTCAGCAAAGCGGTCTCCCAGTCTGCGTCGGGTCTCGCCAATATATAAGAGGCCACATCGGGAGCACCGGACGCAGTATATCACCCCAGCCGACTCACAGGTGAAGTGTCGCCTCACCTGGAAGGACTGTTTGGGGCCCTGAATGGTGGTGAGGGAGGAGGTGTAAGGGCATGTGTAGCACTTGTTCCGCTTACACGGATAAGTGCCAGGAGGGAGATCAGTGGGGAGGGATGGGGGGGAACGAATGGACAAGGGAGTCGCTTAGGGAGCGATCCCTGCGGAAAGCCGGGCGGGGGGGGTTGGAGGGAAAGATGTACTTAGTGGCGGGATCCTGTTGGAGGTGGCGGAAGTTACGGAGAATTATATGTTGGACCCGGAGGCTGGTGGGGTGGTAGGCGAGGACAAAGGGAACCCTATTCCTAATGGGGTGATGGGAGGATGGAGTGAGAGCAGATGTCCATGAAATGGGGGAGATGCGTTTGAGAGCAGAGTTGATGGTGGAGGAAGGGAAGCCCATTTCTTTCAAAAAGGAGGACATCTCCCTCGTCCAAGAATGAAAAGCCCATCCTGAGAGCAGATGCGGCGGAGATGGAGGAATTGCGAGAAGGGGATGACATTTTTGCAAGAGACAGGGTGAGAAGAGGAATAGTCCAGATGGCTGTGAGTCAGTAGGCTTATAGTAGACATCAGTAGATAAGCTGTCTCCAGAGATAGAGACAGAAAGATCTAGAAAGGGGAGGGAGGTGTTGGAAATGGACCAGGTAAACTTGAGGGCAGGGTGAAAGTTGGAGGCAAAGTTAATAAAGTCAACGAGTTCTGCATGCGTGCAGGAAGCAGCGCCAATGCAGTCATCGATGTAGCGAAGGAAAAGTGGGGGACAGATACCAGAACAGGCACGGAACATAGATTGTTCCACAAAGCCAACAAAAAGGCAGGCATAGCTGGGACCCCTTACGGGTGCCCATAGCTACACCTCTAGTTTGGAGGAAATGGGAGGAGCCAAAGGAGAAATTATTAAGAGTAAGGACTAATTCCGCTAGACGGAGCAGAGTGGTGGTAGAGGGGAACTGATTAGGTCTGGAATCCAAAAAGAAGCGGAGAGCTTTGAGACCTTCCTGATGGGGGATGGAAGTATATAGGGACTGGACATCCATGGTGAAAATAAAGCGGTGGGGGCCAGAAAACTTAAAATCATCGAAAAGTGAGAAGTGTCATGAACATAGGTTGGAAGGGATTGAACAAGGGGGGGATAAAACAGTGTCGAGGTATGCAGAAACGAGTTTGGTGGGCCAGGAGCAAGCTGAGACAATAGGTCTGCCAGGACAGGCAGGTTTGTGGATCTTGGGTAGGAGGTAGAAACGGGAAGTGTGAGGTGTGGGAACTATAAGGTTGGTAGCAGTGGATGGGAGGTCCCCTGAGCGGATAAAGTCGGTGATGGTGTGGGAGACAATGGCCTGGTGCTCCTTAGTGGGGTCACGATCGAGGGGTAAATAAGAGGAGGTATCCGCGAGTTGTCGCTGTGCCTCGGCAAGGTAGAGGTCAGTACACCAGACTACAACAGCACCCCCCTTATCGGCGGGTTTAATAATGTTAGGATTAGTGTGGAGGGAGTAGAGAGCAGAGCGTTCAGAAGGAGTGAGGTTGGAATGGGGACAAGGTGCGGTGAAGTCGAGATGGTTGATGTCCCGTTGGCAGTTAGCAATAAAGAGATCCAGAACAGGCAGAAGACCAGAGCGGGGTGTCCATGAAGAAGAGGAGAGTTGAAGACGGGAGAAGGGGTCATCGGTGGGGGTGGGAGAGTCCTTGCCGAAGAAGTAGGCTTGGAGACGGAGACGGCGGAAGAAGAATTCCGCGTCATGGCGAATGCGGAACTCGCTGAAGTATGGGCGAAGGGGGACAAAGGTGAGGCCCTTACTGAGGACAGAGCATTCTGCCTCAGAGAGTTGAAGGTCGGAGGGGATGGTGAAGACCCGGCACAGATGAGAAGTGGGATCAAAATAATTACCTGCATTTTTGTATCAGCCTCCAAAAGGACCACAACCTTGTGGTTCGGAGGTTGGCATGCCTCAGTGACCTGGACAGCTGTGCTGGCTGGAGTCAGGACCTTGTACTTTGGCTCTTGGCTCGGGTCACCTGTGCCAAACAGGTCAAAGGGCAGAGGTCAGACTGAGAGTGGTCCACCGGTCCTCCGGGTTCAGGGGTTCAGCTCAGGGCTAATGACCCTGAGTGGTCAAAAAGAAAATGTTACAGAGACAGCAGTGAAGCATCCTTCTACATCTGTGTGCGACGGTGCGGACAGTCAGAGATGGAGGACCTCCACTGCTGCCCTGAACCCCAGGTAAAACATTAGTATCAGAATCCAGGTTTATTATCACTGGCGTATGTAGTCGCCGGGGGTGGTGGTGGGGATAAGCTCCCGCTACCTATAAAGTGCTCCTAATGCCGTGCGTCTCTAACAGTCTCTGACAACCAGGCCCAACTCTCGGCCTTCACGTGTGGTTTAGCTACTAGGCCCGGTGGAACTGTTTCTACTGACAGAAGAAGGGGCAAAGGCACCTCAAGACCTGTTGCTTCGGGCAGGTGGGGCCCGTCGGCCTTGGACTGCGGCCCGCCCGGGAGAAGGAAGACTCTTGATTTTAAACCTCCGCTGCTCTGCGGCAGTACCCCGCCCACGGGAAAGGCCTCGGGAGCAAACCCCGAGGAAGAAATCCGGAGCCCGGGGTCCCTGAGGCAGTTTGATGTGGTTTACAACTTCTCCCTGCGACCACACTGGTGCCAAGCTGTATGGGTGTTTGCCCGTCCCTTCGACTACATCAGTGACATGGAGAGGGGGTGCCCGCTGCACGGGCAACAGCCGGTTCTTCACATCTTCCCGCCCGGAGGACACCCGTTCACCAGAGGCGCGAACCCACGATCCCCTGGGATCAACGGCCGCCCACGACCATGTGATGAAATTAGTTTTGCAGCAGCAGTACATTGCAATACCTGATTTAAAAAAAAACTATAAATTACAATTAGAAGCATATATAAAAATATAAATTAAATGATTCGTGCAAAAGAAAAAAAGAGGAAAAGGAAGATTTTGGAGGTCTGTGGCCGCTGGGTGAGATCACGTTCTCACGTCAAGTGACCTTTGGGAACTCTTTCTTGAATTGAGTTTACCTGGCTGAAGTAACGGAGGATCCCCGGAGTCCAGGTTCCTATTCCGGGCGTGTGCCAGATTCAGAAGAGAGCAGCAATTCTCAGGAAAAAGCCTTTGGGGTGTTGGTCTGTGTGTAAGGAAACATAAATTAACTTGAAAACCCTGTAGTAATGATATCCACTTCTTAATTAACCGCCCGCGACCAGTGTAATCACCTCCTCGGTGGAGGGACGCTGCGCCAGTCGACGTTTTGAAGGAGCTCCTGGACTTTGGATGGGCGGTGAGGATTTTATTTTTCCAAAGCTGCCTTCCGAGGCAACTGATGGAAGGAGTTACAATGTAATTATGTGTGCCACTCCATCGTAGACGGCAAGATTAAAATAAAAAGTAATTCAGGACTGTTCCGTGCTCTGGCGATCTAGGGCGATCTTACCCTGGGGTGGCGTTTAATTGAAGACAGCTGCGACGTGGTTGCAAGCCATCTGGAAGAGCTAGAAATAGCACAGAAATTACGGCACAAGGCAGTTACCCATTCCGATGTGCTTTTAACTCGATGCTTTCCTAACCGGCGAGACGTCTTGGAGTGAGTCCCTTCGGTCCGTTATGGGACAAGGCAGCTACCCATTCCGATGAGCTTTTAACTCGATGCTTTCCTAACCGGCGAGACGTCTTGGAGTGAGTCCCTTCGGTCCGTTATGGGACAAGGCAGCTACCCATTCCGATGTGCTTTTAACTGGATGCTTTCCTAACCAGCGAGACGTCTTGGAGTGAGTCCCTTCAGCCTGTTATGGGACAAGGCAGTTACCCATTCCGATGAGCGTTTAACTCGATGCTTTCCTAACCAGCGAGACGTCTTGGAGTGAGTCCCTTCAGCCTGTTATGGGACAAGGCAGTTACCCATTCCGATGAGCTTTTAACTCGATGCTTTCCTAACCAGCGAGACGTCTTGGAGTGAGTCCCTTCGGTCCGTTATGGGACAAGGCAGCTACCCATTCCGATGTGCTTTTAACTGGATGCTTTCCTAACGGGCGAGACGTCTTGGAGTGAGTCCCTTCGGTCCGTTATGGGACAAGGCAGCTACCCATTCCGATGTGCTTTTAACTGGATGCTTTCCTAACCGGCGAGACGTCTTGGAGTGAGTCCCTTCGGTCCATTAGCTGCGTGCCAGATGTAAACCGACAGCTTTGTGCGGTTAGTCCTTCGGGCGTTCATACTAAGAAGGAAGATGGCCCCTGAATTTTGAACTCGGTGTCACCTTCGATATCAGTCTGAGCAGCCTCCGTTGGTCAGGGTGCTGTGGTGTGGAGAGCGAGCTGCAGCCTCATGCAGTAGACGTTCCCCTCTCCCCCCGCCCCCCCCAAAGCAGCTGATGAACCCAAAGGAATGTCAGAGACCCGATACAGTTCGGCACCCGCGGCGTCACAGGAGCGGCCAGTCAGCGTCGAACTCAGCCTGGGACACCAGCTCCGGGCTTTTCCCTCTGGGGGGGCGGGGAGAGTTCGCTCCGGAAGCCTTCCCCGTGTGAGCGGGTGTGGCCGCAAGGCAGCAGAGGTTTGAGATCTCCTAGATGAGCTGCCGACCGCGGCCTGACGAGGTCCAACTGCCCGGAGCGACTGGTTTTAAGGCACCAGTAACCCGCCTTTGCTCCCTTCTCCTGTCAGTAGAAACGGTTCCGCCCGGCTGAGTAACGAAGCCACACGTGAAGGTTGTCAGAGGCTATTTGAGGCACGTGCCACTGGGAGCATATAGTGGGAGCCAATTCCCTCACTGCCAACCCCGGCTATAACAACCTCAGGAACCTTTAATATCAATAAAACTTGCATATTAAGACGGATGTTCGATGACCTTAATATTTTATAACTGTAGAAATTTCTTGCTGCCCATTTCCAATGACTGTTCCGCTCTCCGCAGTGGATTCCGGTTCGTTGGGACGCTTCTTGGCCTAATTAAGTGGTTGCCCCAATTGGCCAAAGTTTCATGGCAAAACAGTATTGTGCAGATGTCTCGGGGTGCCCAAGGCTTTTGCACACGGGACTGCGGCTGTCAACGTGGTGCGGACAGCGAGTTTGTAAATCTGGCGGGAGCAAAAAGTTTTGGGAGTAGTGAGGGTGGGGTGTTGCGGGAGGGTTGGGGGACAGGCGGCAGAGAAGGGAGTGCCAGGGGCGGGGGTTGGCACGGGTGCGGGCACTCCCAGCCCTGTTGATTCCAAACCGTCGTTACAGAATGTCTCTCTGGTGCATCCCTCTCCCTCTCTCCTGCTGTCCACTCTCCTCTCCCATCAGATTCCTTCCTCTCCAGCCCTTTACCTTTCCCGCCCATCACCTCCCCCTGGTGTCCCTCCTCCTTCCCTTTCTCCCACGGTCCACTCTCCTCTCCGATCAGATTCCTTCCTCTCCAGCCCTTTACCTTTCCCACCCATCACCTCCCCCTGGTGTCCCTCCTCCTTCCCTTTCTCCCACGGTCCACTCTCCTCTCCGATCAGATTCCTTCCTCTCCAGCCCTTTACCTTTCCCACCCATCACCTCCCCATGGTGTCCCTCCTCCTTCCCTTTCTCCCACGGTCCACTCTCCTCTCCCATCAGATTCCTTCCTCTCCAGCCCTTTACCTTTCCCACCCATCACCTCCCCCTGGTGTCCCTCCTCCTTCCCTTTCTCCCACGGTCCACTCTCCTCTCCGATCAGATTCCTTCCTCTCCAGCCCTTTACCTTTCCCACCCATCACCTCCCCCTGGTGTCCCTCCTCCTTCCCTTTCTCCCACGGTCCACTCTCCTCTCCGATCAGATTCCTTCCTCTCCAGCCCTTTACCTTTCCCACCCATCACCTCCCCCTCGTGTCCCTCCTCCTTCCCTTTCTCCCACGGTCCACTCTCCTCTCCGATCAGATTCCTTCCTCTCCGGCCCTTTACCTTTCCCACCCATCACCTCCCCCTCGTGTCCCTCCTCCTTCCCTTTCTCCCACGGTCCACTCTCCTCTCCGATCAGATTCCTTCCTCTCCAGCCCTTTACCTTTCCCACCCATCACCTCCCCCTGGTGTCCCTCCTCCTTCCCTTTCTCCCACGGTCCACTCTCCTCTCCGATCAGATTCCTTCCTCTCCAGCCCTTTACCTTTCCCACCCATCACCTCCCCCTCGTGTCCCTCCTCCTTCCCTTTCTCCCACGGTCCATTCTCCTCTCCGATCAGATTCCTTCCTCTCCAGCCCTTTACCTTTCCCACCCATCACCTTCCAGCTCTCCCCCTTCCACCGACCTTCCTATTCTGGCATCTTCCCCTTTTTCCTTCCCAGTCCTGATGAAGGGCCTGGGCCTGAAACCATCAACTGTTTATTCATTTCCTGACCCGCTGAGTTCCGCCAGCATTTTGTGCGTCTTTAAGAAATCTGCAGAAACTGTTCTGTTTCTCCTTCCTTCCATTGCATCCCTGGTAACCTACTCCGGCAGCCTAGTGCTCTCTGGCCGTCCCGAACTCTCACCCCGCCCACAAATCATAAATGTAGCTCCTCTGGCCTTTACCATTTCTCCCTGGGGAGGGAATGATCCCTCTCTACTCTGTCCGAGGCTTTCATGTTTTGAGAAAAGGAAGATGATGCTGGAATTTTAAACGCCTACAGTAAGGAAGTCCCTTTAGAACGGAGACGAGGGGGAATTTCCTCAGCCGTAGGGTGGCGAATCTGTGGAATTCATGGCCACAGGTGGAGGTGGAGGCCAATTCTTTGGGTGCACTGAAATTGGAAGTTGATAAGTTATTTGTTCACCAGAGCGTTTGAGGTTGCGGGAAGAAGTCTGGAGAAGTCCATAGGACAATAGAAAATAGCTGCAGGGGTAGGCTATTCAGCCCTTCGAGCCTGCACCGCCATTCAGTATGATCATGGCTGATCATCCAACTCAGAACCCTGTACCTGTCTTCTCTCCATACCCCCTGATCCCTTTAGCCACAAGGGCCATATCTAACTCCCTCTTAAATATAGACAATGAACTGGCCTCAACTGTTTCCTGTGGCAGAGAATTCCACATATTCACCACTCTCTGTGTGAAGAAGTTTTCCCTCATCTCGGTCCTAAAAGGTTTCCCCTTTATCCTCAAACTGTGACCCGCTCGTTCTGGACTTCCCCAACATCGGGAACAATCTTCCTGCATCTAGCCTGTCCAATCCCTTAAGAATTTTATACGTTTCAATAAGATCCCCCCTCAATCTTATAAATTCCAGAGAGTATAAGCCTAGTTCATCCAGTCCTGCCATCCCAGGAATCAATCTGGTGAACCTTCTTTGTACTCCCTCTATGGCAAGGATGTCTTTCCTCAAATTAGGGGACCAAAACTGCACACAATACTCCAGGTGTGGTCTCACCAAGGCCTTGTACAACTGCAGTAGTACCTCCCTGCTCCTGTACTCGAATCCTCTTGTTATGAATGCCAGCATACCATTCGCCTTTTTCACCACCTGCATACCCCCTCCATCTTCTAAAGATCCAGAACAGAGGTGAGGAGAAATTTCTTCAGTAGGGTGGTGAATCTGTGGAATTCATTGCCACAGACAGCTATGGAAGCTAAGTCATTGAGTGTACTTAAAGCGGGACTTTATAGGTTCTTGATTAGTCAGGGCATCAAAGGTTACGGGGAGATTGGGGTTGAGAGGGGTAATAAATCAGCCGCGATGGAATGGCGCAGTAGACTCGATGGGCCAAGTGGCCTTATTCTGCTCCTGCAGCTCATGATAACGTGAAGAGGGTTGTGTTTGGGCCTTGGCCTCGTTCAGCTGAAGGCAGACTTGTCCCTGAAACAGGTGCTGGTGGATTCGAGGCCGGCCTCTGAAAATGATCCCAGGGTATGGAGTGCCTCTCTGAGGGGACGGTTCACTCACCGTCCCCTCGGAATTTGAAACCGAGGCCCAGCCTGCCCTTTTAGTTACGAAATCCCCAGGCCTGGTACCATGGCCTATGTGGATGTGGTCGGGAGGGGCGGCAATCACCTCTCATCCGTCACTAATCGGTCTGTTCATATATCTTAGAGGCAAATGGTTACGATGATCTTCTCGTTGCGCTCTTTGTGAGCAATTTAATCATTACATTTTCTACAATGCCTCACTGTCTGTGGTTCAGTAAGAAGTTGGGCCGTAAGACAGAGGAGCAGAATTAGGCCATCTGGCCCATCGAGTCTGCTCCGCCATTCAATCATGGCTGATCCTTTTGTTTTCTCTCCTCCTCAACCCCAGTTCCCGGCCTTCTCCCCGTAACCTTTGATGCCGTGTCTTGTTAAGAACCTATCAATCTCTGCCTGAAATACGCCCAACGACCCCCCCCCCGGCCTCCGCAGCTGCAAGTGGCAGCAGATTCCACAAATTCACCGCCCCCTGGCGAAAGAAATTTCTCCGCATCTCTGTTTTGAAAGGGCGCCCCTCTATCCTGAGGCTGTGCCCTCTTGTCCTAGACTCCCCCACCATGGGAAACATGCATTCCATATCTACTCTGTCTCGGACTTTCAACATTCGAAAGGTTTGATTGAGACAATCCCCCCGCCATATTATTTCCTATCATGTGATTAGGAGTGTTGTAACCTTGTGAATGTTTGGCTTTATAAATGCTTGTTCTTTATTTATTGTTGTCACCGACTCAACCAAAACCAGAAGTTAAATATTCTTTGATAGTGTTTACTTCAAAGGTTTCAAAGGTACAATTTAATGTCAGAGAAATGTATACAATATACATCCTGAAATGCTTTTTCTTCACAAACATCCATGAAAACAGAGGAGTTTCCCCAAAGAGTGAATGACAGTTAAATGTTAGAACCCCAAACCACCCCCCGCTCCCCTCCCTCCCGCGCATAAGCGGCAGCAAGCAATGGCCCCCCTCCCCCCACCAGCAAAAAAAAAAGGCATTAGAATCGCCACCGAGCACTCAGATGTGAGCAAAGCAACAGCAAAGACAAGACTTGCAGTTACCCCAAAGACGACTCGTTCACCCGGTATTTGACATACCACAGGCTCTCTCTCTCTCTTTCCCTACAAAGGGAGAAAGGGGAGTCTCCGCTTCACAGCGAGCGGGGAGACATAACAAACAACTCGCTGGTTTACGATGTTAGAAGTCTGCTGCATCGCTTTTCTCAGAGCTCTGTGCCCAAAGGTTTCGGGTCTCCGAGCTCACAGCCGGAGATCTTCCGACTCCCATGACACACCGACCTTCCATCCGCCCTTCTCCAGAGCCACTGGATCCTGGCCCTCCAAAGGCGAGCCCTCGGCCTGCCGAATAACGGCTGGTCGTGAAACCCCCGAGAGCGGGTCCCATTCCTGCAAAGAATCAAAGTCAGCATGCAACTCCAGGTCAGGGTCTTCAAAAGAACCCTGAAAGGGAAAAATAGAGATATTAAAGATGGAAATAGAGCTGTTTCAAAAGATGGAAAGGAGTCGCCGTTGGGCGCCATTGACTCTCCTAAGTTCCTCCCCCTTACTAACTTAATCCCACCACCCCTAGAGGGCCAGAGGCTGTCGGACAGCAGCCCACCAGAAACCCCTGTGCATGGGCCAGTGTTCAAGCTGTCCCCATCTTTGAAATCCTTCCTCCTCCGGGGGGGCGAGGTCTTTGGGTTCAAACAGATGCAAAGTGCATGCACTACCAAAATACCTATCTATCCACTGTTTTATTTAATTGGGTTCTTTCGGGTGTCTTGCTTCGTGACCGCCTGTAAGCAGGCGGATCTCAAGGACATACAATTTATGCATCCTCTGACGCATTTTACGGAATACGGCTCTTGAGAATCATCCTCCCGCAAGGGAGCCAGCGAAATGGCACGGAGCCCCTTCGAGAGAGCATCGAACGCCCAGCGTTGGATGGGTGGGGCCGCGCGCAGAGCCGTTCTTCGCTGAGGTGCCCCGGGTCCGCGCCGATTGCCCTGGTCAAAACGTCTCGAAAGCGGCGAGGGCGACAAGGGGCAGCCAGGGTCCGCAGGTGCGTGCACCGTGACCCTCAGAGTCCCCCCTAAACGAGCCCACCGCCTCGCTGTCCAGTCGTTCCAGCATGGACCCCCAGGGCCGAAACGCCAATAGAAGCATGGAGCTTCTGTAGCTCTGTGTTTATGGGACGGGGTTGCTTCCCCCGTGGCCAGCCCTCCTCTGTTCGTAGTCAGGGTCGGGACCTGTCCAGGGCAGAGTTTTAAAAATGTTTGTGAAGCATTATTGATGTGGTTAAGAATAAGACGGTGCCCAGGGTCAAGTTCTGCAAGTGGTGTGCCTCAGGGATCTGTTGTGGGACCCCTTCTCTTCATGATTTTTATAAATGACCTGGATGAGGAAGTGGAGGGATGGGTTAGTAACTTTGCTAATGACACAAAGGTTGGTGGTGTTGTGGACAGTGTGGAGGGCTGTCAGAGGTTACAGTGGGACATCGACAGGATGCAAAACGGGGCTGAGGAGTGGCAGATGGAGTTCCACCCAGATAAGTGTGAAGTGGTTCATTTTGGTAGGTCAAATATGATGGCAGAATATAGCGTTAATGGTAAGACTCTTGGCAGTGTGGAGGATCAGAGGGACCTTGGGGTCCGAGTCCATAGGACACTGAAAGCTGCTGTGCAGGTTGACTCTGTGGTTAAGAAGGCACACGGTGCATTGGCCTTCATCAATCGTGGGATTGAGTTTAGGAGCTGAGAGGTAATGTTGCAGTTATTTTGGATCCTGGTCAGACCCCGCTTGAAGTACTGTGCTCAGTTCCAGTCACCTCACTACAGGAAGGATGTGGAAACCATAGAAAGGGTGCAGAGGAGATTTACAAGGATGTTGCCTGGATTGGAGAGCATGCCTTATGAGAATAGGTTGAGTGAACTCGGCCTTTTCTCTTTGGAGCGATGGAGGACGAGAGGTGACCTGATAGAGGTGTATAAGATGATGAGAGGCATTGATCATGTGGATAGTCAGAGGCTTTTCCCCAGGGCTGAAATGGCTAGCACAAGAAGGCACAGTTTTAAGGTGCTTGGAAGTAGGTACAGAGGAGATGTCAGGGGTAAGTTTTTTTACAGAGAGTAGTGAGTGTGTGGAATGGGCTGCCGGTGACGGTGATGGAGACGGAAACGATAGGGTCTTTTAAGAGACTCCTGGATAGGAACATGGAGCTTAGAAAAATAGAGGGCTATGGGTAATTTCGTAAGTAAGTACATGTTCAGCACAGCGTTGCGGGCCGAAGGGCCTGTACCGTGCTGTAGGTTTTCTGTGTTCTGTGTTCTTAAACAGATATGTTGGTCACACACAAGGGAAAGTCTGCAGAAGCTGGAAATCCAAGCAACGCACCCAAAACGCCGGAGGAATTCAGCAGAGCAGGCAGTGTCTATGCAAAGGAGTACACAGTCGACATTTCTATAGATGCTGCCCGCCTGCTGAGTTCCTCCGGCATTGTGTGTGTGTGTGTGTCTGTGTGTGTGTCACTTAGATAGGTTGATGTCGTAGACAGTAGACAATAGGTGCAGGAGTAGGCCATTCAGCCCTTCGAGCCAGCACCACCATTCACTGTGATCATGGCTGATCATCCACAATCAGTATCCAGTTCCTGCCTTCTCCCCATATCCCTTCACTCTGCTATCTTTAAGAGCTCTATCTAACTCTTTCTTGAAAGCATCCAGAGAATTGGCCTCCACTGCCTTCTGAGGCAGAGCATTCCACAGATCCACAACCCTCTGTGTGAAAAAGTTTTTCCTCAACTCCGTTCTAAATTGTCTACCCCTTATTCTTAAACTGTGGCCTCTGGTTCTGGACTCACCCATCAGCGGGAACATGTTTCCTGCCTCTAGCGTGTCCGATCCCTTAATAATCTTTGTGTTTCAATAAGATCCCCTCTCAGCCTTCTAAATTCCAGAGTATACAAGCCCAGTCGCTCCAATCTTTCAACATATGTCAGTCCCACCATCCCGGGAATTAACCTCATGAACCTCTGGAGCAGGGTTGTCCGGACATGATGGCACTTGCTTCTGTCGTTCGGCTCCACGGTTTGGGTTGTGGGCACAGTCTGCCTGGACGGCCTGTGCTGCCTCATGCTTACTGACGTCTCAGTGACCGCCAAGCCAAACCCACTACTGATGTGGCGTCTGGCGGTGAGGTTTTATTCAGGTTTTATCTGGGCTGCGTCGTACAATTCGACATTTGTCCCTTACGAGAGGAAATCCAATGATATACGCCCCTCTTCCAGGACCAGAACCGAGAGTCACACACAGCACGGGGCCCCTGTGGCACACATGAATGATGACAGCAGGAAAGCGTACCGTTAACAAAAGAAATATTAAAAACTAATATGGTAGCCCCAGTCGTGGCCTGTAGATTGATGGTCAGGTGGTTAAGGCGTCGGTCTAGTGATCTGAAGGTCGCTAGTTTGAGCCTCAGCTGAGGCAGCGTGTTGTGTCCTTGAGCAAGGCACTTAATCACACACTGCTCTGCGACGACACCGGTGCCAAGCTGTATGGGTCCTACTGCCCTTCCTATCGGTGTCGTGGAGAGGGGAGACTTGCAGCGTGGGCAACTGCCGGTCTTCCATACAACCTTGCCCAGGCCTCAGTCAACATCGAAAATCGATGGACAGCCGAAGAAGAAGAAGATTGATGATGCATGGATATCATCCCGGAGTCACGCTTCCTGGAGTCAAAACCTATGGCAAAATATCTGCGTATTTCATTCTGGGTGTCGAGGAGATGAGCAGACCATGAAGAGTGCACTCTCCGACTAGTCTGCTAGCTGAGCCTATTAAAAATAATCTATTGGTTTAAAAACCTTGGCCAGAAACCGGCGAGGCTGTGCTCTGGAACGCCGTTACCAGATTAGCAACTGGAGTCGCCGGCTGTTGCTGATAGTCGCCGACAAAACAAGCTCCCAGCCTGTGGTGAGCCTGGGATTTCCCCCGCCGCGAGTTGTTTCATGAGCATCGGACGTAGTCTCATAGTTAGGCACATGGATGATAAAGAAAATGGAGGGCTATGTGGGAGGGAAGGGTTATATTGATCCGAGAGCAGGTTAAAAGGCCGGCACGACGTTGTAAGCCAAAGGCACAGTACTGTTCAATGTTCTGTGGCATAGCAAACAGACAATTCACTGTTCTGAACACAGTGACGGTGCTCCCACTGGCCTTCTTTAGTTCGGAAGGAAGAAAGTTGGTTCTGAGTTTCTGCTAATTGCCATCCTATGATAGATCCCTGCATCAAAGGTACATTTAATGTCAGAGAAATGTACACAGCACACATCCTGAAATTCTTTTTCTTCGCAAGCATCCATGAAAACAGAGCCGTGCCCCAAAAGAATGAATGACAGTTAAATGTTAGAACCCCAAAAGCCCACCCCCCCCCGAGCTCTCCCCCCTCCTGTGCACAAGCAGCAGCAAGCAACGATCCCCCCTCCCCCCACCGGCAAAGAAAAGCATCAGCACCCGCCACTGAGTACTCAGACGTGAGCAAAGCAACAGTAAAGACACAGACTTGCAGTACTTCAATCTCCATACTCGTTCACCCGGTATTCGACATACCACAGGCTCTCTCTCTCTCTCCCTAATAAGAGAGAAAGAGGTGTCTCCGTTTCACAGCGAGCGGGGAGACATAACAAACAACCCGCTGGTTTATGATGTTAAAAGTCTGATACGTTGCCTTCTCCGAGCTCTGTGCCCAAAGAACCCGGGACTCCAGGCACACAGCTGCAGATATTCCAACTCCCTCGACAGCATTCGGGTCTCCCGCCATGACACCGAGCCTCGACCCTCCCGTCTCCAGAGCCCCGAAATCCTCGGCCTCCAAAGCCGAGCCGGACTCTCCGGCCGAGCCCTCTGTGTGCCGAACAACAACGGCCGGTCGTGAGGCCCTTGGCCTGCCGAAGGACAACGGCCGGTTTGTACACCTCCCGCGTGTCGGCGTGCTCCGCGCGGCCGGTGTCGTACTCGGAGCGTGCTTGGCGAATCCGGAGGCCTCTGTCCCAGAGGGCTGTTCGGACGCCGGGTCACCGGGGTGTAGGCGGCTTTTGGAACGATCGGGAAATCTGCCGGCACTCAAGGGAGGAATCTGAGGACAGACCCTGTCATGACGGGGCAAGCCTGGGCGTCAAGTGCCCTACTCCAGCTCGTTTCTTCCCCTGGAGGAACGCGGGGAGCCGAGCAGCAAAGTGGGGGCGGCCGCCTGCCTGTGTCGAGAGCCTCCCACAGAGCGGGGGGGGGGCAGCGGGGAGCTGGCCAGTACAAAGAGGTGGGGTGAGGCAGGGGTTGACACTGGGCAGAGGAGGGAGACGAGGGACAGGAGGAAATGGCCAGGGCTCCCTTTACCTCCGCCCATCAGGCAATGGCTGTACACTCCCGATTCCAGCGCTCGTCCTCCTGCCCTCTCTGGCCATCGCGTCCCTCCTTCTCCTGGTCCCTGCCTCGACCCTCCCCCCACACCTCTTTATCGTGGCGGACTCCCCCCGCCAAGTCCTCAATCACAATTGCGACGTAGGGTCTTTGACCCAAAACACCAGCCACTGCAGATGCTGCCTGACCCATGCTAATCCTCTCTGTATCGTTCCAATTTTAGTATATGTGTTGCCGAAGCTGTCATAAGACTGAGGATTGGATGCGGATTTTGAAGTTGGTTAACTCTTCTTCAATTTGTGCTAGCCATTCATTGATTCAATTTAAAATTGTACATCGTTATCATTTGACGAAGGAGAAACTTTCTAAAATCTTTCCTAATGTTGATAGTCATTGTGATAGATGTAAAACTGAGATAGCTATACTGACACATATGTTTTGGTCTTGTTCTATATCGGAACAGTTCTGGAAGTCAGTATTTTCAACAATTTCTAAAGCACTTAAAATGAATTTACAACCTAATAAATTAACTGTGCTCTTTGGAATAGTTCCTCAAAATATTCATGGTATTTCTGTGTCTGACCAACATGTTATTGCATTTGTTACATTGATAGCCAGGAGGGCCATTTTGTTGTGGAAGGATACATCAGCTCCCACTTTGTCAGAATGGTTCACTCAAGTGATGCTACGTCTTAGTTTGGAGAAAATTAGAAGTCGAACCTTTGAACCTTTATTTGATTTTCAAAAAAGATGGGGCTCATTTGCTCATTATTATCATTTCAGCTAATTGATATAATTGTTCCACGATCTAACTGTAAATTTTTCAGTATATTTTCTTTTCTTGCTAGTGGTTTGATGTTTATTTTTAGAAGCTTTTTGTATGACGCATGGCTCCGGGGTTGTACACCTAATGGGTTCTTTTTTTTTCTCACTTTCTGCTTAGTAGGTTTTTTTTGTTAGCACGAATTTTTTTTCAATCTTTAAGATAATGTCTTTTTTGAGACATTGTAAGTGTTGTTACTTCAATGTACTCATGTTATTTTTTCTGTATGATATAACAGTAAAAAAATTTGAAAAGGCGCTGCCTGACCCACTGAGTCTCTCCGGCACTTTGGCCTTTGGGAACAGATTCCGGCATCTCCCTTCTAGTCGTCAGGCCCACAGGGA